>NC_080038.1:146835073-147151192 GCF_030020395.1 Manis pentadactyla
TAGTGATGTGGAGCATCTTTTCGTGTGTCTGTTGGCCATCTGAATTTCTTCTCTGGAGACCTGTCTGTTCAGCTCCTCTGCCCATTTTTTATTTGGATTATTTGCTTTTTGTTTGTTGAGGTGTGTGAGCTCTTTATATATTTTGGATGTCAAGCCTTTATCAGATCTGTGATTTACTAATATATTCTTCCATACTGTAGGGTACCGTTTTGTTCTATTGATGGTGTCCTTTGCTGTACAGAAGCTTTTCAGCTTGATGTAGTCTCACTTGTTCAATTTTGCTTTTGTTTTCCTTGCCTGGGGAGATATGTTCATGAAGAAGTCGCTAATGTTTATGTCCAAGAGATTTTGGCCTATGTTTTTCTCTAAGAGTTTTATGGTTTCATGACTTACATTCAGGTCTTTGATCCATTTTGAATTTACTTTTGTGTATGGGGTTAGACAGTGATCCAGTTTCATTCTCTTACATGTAGCTGTCCAGTTTTGCCAGCACCATCTGTTGAAGAGACTGTCATTTCCCCACTGTATGTCCATGGCTCCTTTACCAAATATTAATTGGCCATATATGTTTGGGTTAATGTCTGGAGTCTCTAGTCTGTTCCACTGGTCTGTGGCTCTGTTCTTGTGACACTACCAAATTGTCTTGATTACTATGGCTTTATAATAGAGCTTGAACTTGGGGAGTGAGATAACCCCTACTTTATTCTTCTTTCTCAGGATTGCTTTGGATATTCGGGGTCTTTGGTGTTTCCATATGAATTTTTGAACTATTTGTTCCAGTTCATTGAAGAATGCTGTTGGTGATTTGATAGGGATTGCATCGAATTTGTATATTGTTTTGGGCAGGATGGCCATTTTGACGATATTAATTCTTCCTAGCCAGGAGCATGGGATGAGTTTCCATTTGTTAGTGTCCTCTTTAATTTCTCTTAAGAGTGTCTTATAGTTTTCAGGGTATAGGTCTTTCACTTCCCTGGTTAGGTTTATTCCTAGGTATTTTATTCTTTTTGATGCAATTGTGAATGGAATTGTTTCCCTGATTTCTCTTTCTGTTGTTTCATTGTTAGTGTATAGGAAAGCCACAGATTTCTGTTGTTAATTTTGTATCCTGCAACTTTGCTGTATTCTGATATCAGTTCTAGTAGTTTTGGAGCGGAGTCTTTAGGGTTTTTTAATGTGCAATATCATGTCATCTGCAAATAGTGACAGTTTAACTTCTTTACCATTCTGGATTCCTTGTATTTCTTTGTTTTGTCTAATTGCCGTGGCTAGGACCTCCAGTACTATGTTGAATAACAGTGGGGAGAGTGGGCATCCCTGTCTTGTTCCCGATCTCAGAGGAAAAGCTTTCAGCTTCTCGCTGTTCAGTATGATGTTAGCTGTGGGATTATCATATATGGTCTTTATTATGTTGACGTACTTGCCCTCTATACTCATTTTGCTGAGCGGTTTTATCATGAATGGATGTTGAATTTTGTTGAATGCTTTTTCAGCATCTATGGAGATGATCATGTGGTTTTTGTCCTTCTTTTGGATTATGTGGTGGATGATGTTGATGGATTTTAGAATGTTGTACTATTCTTGCATCCCTGGGATGAATCCCACTTGGTCGTGGTGTATGATCCTTTTGAGATATTTTTGAATTCTGTAATATTTTATTGAGTATTTTCGCATCTACATTCATCAGGGATATTGGTTTGTAATTTTCTTTTTTGGTAAGGTCTTTGCCTAGTTTTGGTATTAGGGTGATGTTGGCTTCATAGAATGAGTTTGGGAGTATTCCCTCCTCTTCTATTTTTTGGAAAACTTTAAGGAGAATGGGTATTATGTCTTCTCTGTATGTCTGATAAAATTCTGAGGTAAATCCATCTGGCCCGGGGGTTTTGTTCTTGGGTAGTCTTTTGATTACCGCTTCAATTTCTTTGCTTGTAGTTGGTTTGTTTAACTTTAGTGTTTCTTCTTTGGTCAGTCTTGGAAGGATGTATTTTTCTAGGAAGTTGTCCATTTCTTCTAGGTTTTCCAGCTTGTTAGCATATAGGTTTTCATAGTAGTCTTTAATAATTCTTTGTATTTCTGTGGAGTTGGTCATGATTTTTCCATTCTCGTTTCTGATTCTATTGATATGTGTTGATTCTCTTTTTCTCTTAATAAGTTTGGCTAGAGGCTTATCTATTTTGTTTATTTTCTCAAAGAACCAGCTCTTGGTTTCATTGATTTTTTCTATTGTTTTATTTTTCTCAATTTTATTTATTTCTTCTCTGATCTTTATTTTGTCCCTCCGTCTGCTGGCCTTAGGCCTCATTTGTTCTTCTTTTTCCAGTTTCGATAATTGTGACATTAGACCATTCATTTGGAATTGTTCTTCCTTCTTTAAATATGTCTGGATTGCTATATACTTTCCTCTTAAGACTGCTTTTGCTGCGTCCCACAGAAGTTGGGGCTTTCTGTTGTTGTTGTCATTTGTTTCCATATATTCCTTGATCTCTATTTTAATTTGTTCTTTGATCCATTGACTATTTAGGAGCATGTTGTTAAGCCTCCACGTGTTTGTGAATGTTTTTGTTTTCTTCAATTTATTTCTAGTTTTATAGCTTTGTGGTCTGAAAAGTTGGTTGGTAGAATTTCAAACTTTTTGAATTTACTGAGGCTCTTTTTGTGGCCTAGTATGTGGTCTATTCTGGAGTGTTCCACGTGCACTTGAGAAGAATGTGTATCCTGCTGCTTTTGGATGTAGAGTTCTATAGATGTCTACTAGGTCCATCTGTTCTAGTGTGTTGTTCAGTGCCTCTGTGTCCTTACTTATTTTCTGTCTGGTGGATCTATCCTTTGGGGTGAATGGCATGTTGAAGTCTCCTAAAATGAATGCATTGCATTCTGTTTCCTCCTTTACTTCTGTTAGTATTTGTTTCACATATGCTGGTGCTCCTGTGTTGGGTGCATATATATTTATAATGGTTATATCCTCTTGTTGGACTGAGCCCTTTATCATTATGTAATGTCCTTCTTTATCTCTTGTTACTTTCTTTGTTTTGAAGTCTATTTTGTCTGATTCTAGTACTGCAACACCTGCTTTTTTATCCCTGTTGTTTGCATGAAATATCTTTTTCCATCCCTTGACTTTTAGTCTGTGTATGTCTTTGGGTTTGAGGTGAGTCTCTTGTAAGCAGCATATAGATGGGCCTTGCTTTTTTTTTTATCTATTCTGTTACTCTATGTTTTTTGATTGGTGCATTCAGTCCATTTACATTTAGGGTGACTATTGAAAGATATGTACTTATTGCCATTGTGGGCTTTAGACTCGTGGTTACCAAAGGTTCAAGGTTAGCTTCTTTAGTACCTTACTTTCTAACTTAAGTTGCTTATTGAGCTGTTATAAACACTGTCTCATGATTCTTAATTTCTCTCCCTTCTTATTCCTCCTCCTCCATTCTTTATATGTTGTTTGTTTTATTCTGTGCTCTTTTGTGTTTCCTTTAACTGCTTTTGTGGGTAGTTGATTTTATTTTTTGCCTTTAGTTAGTATTTGGTTGGTCTGCTTTCTTTGCTGTGATTTTATTTTCTCTGGTGACATCTATTTAGCCTTAGGAGTGCTCCCATCTAGAACAGTCCCTCTAAAATACCCTGTAGAGGTGGTTTGTGGGAGGCAAATTCACTCAACTTTTGCTTGTCTGGGAATTGTTTAATTCCTCCTTCATATTTAAATTATAATCGTGCTGGATACAGTATTCTTGGTTTGAGGCCCTTCTGTTTCATTAAATATATCATGCCATTCTGTTCTGGCCTGTAAGGTTTCTGTTGAGAAGTCTGATGTTAGCCTGATGGGTTTTCCTTTGTAGGTGACCTTTTTCCTCTCTCTAGCTGCCTTTAAAACTCTGTACTTGTCCTTGATCTTTGCCATTTTAATTATTATGTGTCTTGGTGTTGTCCTCCTTGGCTCCCTTCTGTTGGGAGTTCTGTGCACTTCTGTGGTCTGATCGATTATTTCCTCCCCCAGTTTCGGGAAGTTTTCAGCAATTATTTCTTCAAAGACACTTTCTATCCCTTTTTCTCTCTCTCTCTTCTTCTGGTACCCCTATAATGCAGATATTGTTCCTTTTGGATTGGTCACCCAGTTCTCTTAATATTGTTTCATTCCTGGAGATCCTTTTATCTCTCTCTGTGGCAGCTTCTATGTGTTCCTGTTCTCTGGTTTCTATTCCATCAATGGCCTCTTGCATCTTATCCATTCTGCTTATAAATCCTTCAAGAGATTGTTTCATTTCTGTAATCTCCCTCTGGACGTCATCCCTTAGCTTTTGCATATTTCTCTGCAGCTCCGTCAGCATGTTTATGAACTTACTTTTAAATTCTTTTTCAGGAAGACTAGTTAGGTCTATCTCCTTCTCAGGGGTTGACTCTGTGATTTTGGTCTGTATCAAATTCTTCTGCCTTTTCATGGTGATAGAGATAGTTTGTGGAGCTGGTGCTTGTGATGGCTGGGAGAATGTCCCCTCTTGCTGGTTTGTGGCCCTCCTCTCCTGGGAGAACAGCAACCCCTAGCAGCTTGTGCTGGGCAGCTGTACGCAGACGGGGTCTCTGATTCATGCCTGGGCTGCTGTGGAGCTGTGCACGGCTGCTGTGGTTGTGGCCGGCCTCAGGCCGCGACTCCATTATGGCGGGGCTGCGCTGGAGGGGGAATGGGCGGAGGCTGTTTGTCACCGTGAGGGGCCTCCAAGTCGTGCTGCTCCCAGGGGGTTAGGGTGCCCGGAGTTCCCCCGGATTCCCAGCTGCTGAGCTGAGTGCGCCGGGATGCTTCTGTCCAGCTGTGGGGTCTCTGTCCCTTTAAGACTTTCAAAAAGCACTCACTTTTCTTTGTCTTGGGTGCGCCAGCCTCGGGGACCCACTCACAGGTCTTACTGTCCTGCTTCCCTAGTTTCCAGCACCCCACGCATGCACTGTGTCTGCGCTCCGGTGCGGATGGCTGGGGCTGGGTGTTTAGCAGTCCTGGGCTTCCTCTCCCTCCCCGATATGACTCCTCTCCTCCCACCCGGAGCTGGGGTGTGGGGCGCTCAGGTCCCACCGGGCCGCGGCTTGTATCTTACCCCCTTTGCAAGGTGCTGGGTTCTCGCAAGTGTGGATGTGGCCTGGATGTTGTCCTGTGTTTTCTGGTCTCTCTTTTAGGGATAGTTGTATTTGTTGTATTTTTAAAAATATATATGGTTTGAGAGGAGATTTCCACTGCTCTACTCATGCTGCCATCTTCGCTCCTCCCTCACCAGAGCAATTTTGGAAAAAGAAAAATTAAGTTGGAGAACTCATATTACCTGAGTTAAAGACTTTCTTTAAAGCTACCCAAATCAATCAGCATTGTATTGACAAAGATCAATTGACAAAAATCAATAGGGCAGAAAGAGTCCCACTCACATATGGCTAATTGATTTTTGACAAAGATGGAAATGCAACTCAATGGAGAAAGGATAATCTTTTCGACAAATTGTTTTGGAACAATTGGTCATCCATATACAAAAATATGAACCTTGACCAAAATCTCACACTTAAAGATTAATTCAAAATGGATCATAGGTATAAATGTATAATGTAAAACTATAACCTGGATTTAGGTGAAGCGTTCTCATAAATGACACCAAGATCAAAATCCATAGAAGGAAAACATGGATATATTGGATTTTATCAAAATTAAAAACATTTACTCTACCAGTGATACTGTTAAGGAGAATGGAAAGACAAGCCACAGATGGGTAGAAAATATTTGCAAACTATATATTTGAACTCTCAGACTCAGCAGTAAGAAAACAAACAAACCCTTAGAGGCAAAAGATTTAAACAGACACACCTCACCAAAGAAGATGTATGGAAGGCAAATGAGTATGTGAAAAAATGCTCACCATCACTAGCCATTAAGGAAATGGATGTTAAAACCACACTGAGATATGTCTAATGCCTATTTTAATAGCTGAAATAAAACAAAATGGACAATATTTCGCCAGTAAGAGTTCAGAGCCTCAATCTGGTAGGCAGTTTGGCAGTCTCATACAAAGTTAAACATATATTTACCATATGACCCAGCAATCCCACTCCTGGACATAAATACACATATATGTAGAGAGTGATAATGTTTTTCAAGACAGTATAATATGTTGTAATCATTCTGGTTTAGGGGTCCTTCCTCAGTGTTTCTATCACTTTATTCTCACTTTGTTTCCAGAACAAAAGAATGTAAGCTGTATCACAAAAGAATGCTGCAATATGAGGCTAGAGAAGAAGCATTAAATGTTCTATCTTTTTCAAATCCATCTGGGTCATCTCTCTCAGGAATGGAGAGTTTAGCCCACCTGCATGGGATTTATTTGTACTATCTTGTATTTCCTATTTTTTTTGTCAGTTTTTCATTTTTTTCTCCCTTGCTGCTTTTTAAAAATTCCACCTTTTTTCCTTACTATTTCTTACATAGTCTGTTGTTGTTTGGTTGGTTTTGTTTCCAGCATTAAGATATAATTGACATATAGCATTGTGTAAGTTTAGGTAGGTATACTTATATATTGCAAAATGTTCACTACCATAGTGTTAGATAACAGCTCTGCATCAGGTCATATAATTACCATTTCTTTTCTGTGGTGAGGACATTTCAGATCTATTCTCTTATCAACTTTCAAGTATATTATACAGTAGTGTTAACTGTAGTCACCATGCTATACATTAGATTCCCAGAACTTATTCACCTTATAACTGGAAGTTTGTATGTACAATTTGATCAACATGTTGCCATTTCCCCCTCTCCCCCAGTCCCTGGTAACCATCATTCTACTCTGATGGTTTCTATGAGCTCACCTCTTTTAGATTACATATAAGTGGAATCATATAGTATTTTCTCTGACTTCTTTTACCGATGATCACATTTCCCTAATGATTAGTGACGTTGAGTCAATTTTCATGTAACTATCGACCATTTGTATGTCTTCTTTGGAAAAATGTCTATCACTTCCTCTGCTTATTTTTTAAATCAGGTGTTTTTTTTTTGTTATTGACTTGCATGAGTTTTTTATGTTTTGTGGTTTCATATGAATAGTCACGTTTTCCATCAGCATTTACCAAACAGTTAATTCTTCCTGCTACTGGTATGAAATGCTGCCTTTATCATATATTAAATTTGCATTTATGCCTGTGTCTGTTTCTGGACTCTATACCCTACTGGACATACTCATCTATACCTGCATTAAGATCACACTTGTAATTACAATAGCCTTATAATATCTTTTAATACTTTGTAGGACAAGATACTTTGATTCTCGATTAGTTGCACTAAGCTGGTGTCTGAACATTGCCTAGTGAATTTGTGGACCACCATCTCACAGAGCAGACAAATGTTATTGAGTGGATGGATGGATAGATGTATGGGAGAGGCTTTCAGAAACAATTCCCTTAGTAGACTGAAGTCAATGTTACTTTTACTTAGCTTTTTATTTATAAATAATTTCAAACTTACAGAAATGCCACAAGAATAGTACCAAGAACTCCCATATGCCCTTTACCCAGATTCACTAATTTTTAACATTTTGCAACATTTGCTGTATCATTCTCTCTTCTCTTACATACTTTGATTACTTATTCTCCATTTAAGAATAGGTTGTAGACATCATACCCCTTTATCTCTTAATACTTCATTGTGTATTTCCTATGAATAAAAATATTCTTACATAACCAAAGTGGAGTTATGAAATCAAAGAATTAATATTGCTACAATACATTTATCTAATTGGCAGCCAATATTCCAATTATATCAATCAATGCTATATTTTGTAGCATTTTATCCCTCCAGTTGAGGGTCCAGTCTGAGATCCTGCACTGGGTCTAGTTGTCCTGCTTCTTTATAATCTGTTTCCTTGAATGTAGAACATTAGTAGCTGTTGGTTAAGGGCCTTTTTTTCTGGTTTCTCCTCTGTGTAGTTACTATTTTTCCTCTTGCAACTAACAAGCATTTACAGAGAGATATTTTGGGAACATGCAAATGCCCTGCTTGTCATTAAACTGTATAGCATCCAAATCCATTCTTTACCATGATATTTCATGACTCTCCTCACTTTGGGACTGGGACCTAACTGATCAAGTATTAACAATCTACTTTGGAAGGTATAATGCTGTCTCTTCTTGGGAATAATGTAATGTGTATAACAATCATTTCTAATCATATTATGACAATCCAAAATAATATATCTGGGTGCTGCTAAAACCTCTTGTTTCCCATTTCTTTTGCAGGCATCAATGGCTATGTTTTTGATAGCTTGCAGCTGTCAGTTTGTTTGCATGAGGTGGCCTACTGGTACATTCTAAGTGCTGGGGCACAAACTGACTTCCTCTCTGTCTTCTTCTCTGGATATACCTTCAAACACAAAATGGTCTATGAAGACACACTTACCCTATTCCCTTTCTCAGGAGAAACTGTCTTCATGTCAATGGAAAACCCAGGTTAGGTATTTGTATTTTTCTTTTACTAACAACAGTTATTATTTCAGTAGGCATTCATATGCTCTTTTGCCCACTAGCTCACAATTGGGCAGATACTAAATGGTTCAAGTGATTTTTGTAATTGCAAAGTATTTTAATGGCAGTACTACATCATATATTTAACTTAAAAGTCTTTGCTTTAAAAAGTGCCTTCATTTGCCATGGGCCACATGTAGTAATCTCCCTTTGCACACATACCTTCGGGCTGAATGTGATGAGTGCCAGTTTCTCATCTTCCCATTCCTTTGATAAGCACTGCAAGGCTTTTGGGAGTACCAGCCCTGTGATGAGGAGGAACACTGACCTGGCCGAAATCCAACGCAGGTTGTTGCTCCATTCGTACAGCTTAGTAACAACTATGGGCCACTCCATGCTCCTGGTCCAGGCCACCCCCACCAGCTGCAGGGAGAAGCATATAAAACAACCCTCAGATTGCAGTTCTCATTTTACATTTATGGGTTTTCTGGAGAAAAATACCCATCGGGAAATTTCTGGGGAATGAAAATCAATCCCATCATATATGAACATATATTCACCTTCATACCCAGGAACTTACCTTACTACAAGGGATGTGTTTTTGTGGGGAGTGAAAAAGAACTTCATAGAACTCCAGTAGCACCTCTGAAAGTATCTTATTTATTTATGTTTATGCCTTTGTTTTTCTGTTTTCCAACTAAGTTGCAAGCTGTCTGAGGACAGAGACCTTGTTTATCTTGTTTGTCACTGTATCTCCAATGTTTACAGTGCCTGACTTATAATAGGTACTTAGTAAATATTTTTTCAACAAATGAATGAACTAAATGTGTGCAAAACTGATTATAAAATGATAGGTATAATATGGTTGTAATTGCCTAAACCAAAGAGAGAAAATTGTGTGCGTGTGTATGTGCACAGAAAAAAATATTTAAAATACAAATATTTTGAGAAGCTTTTAAATGGCTTTGGTGCCCACTTAAATTCTAAAGACAAATTAAAACTCTGCTTTTTGTGTTTTGAGGGAAAAAATTTTAATGTAATATCATTTATTACAAAGCCGAAGCTAAATAAACCCTTTGAGATTTCCTGTGTTTGCTGTGATAAAGTGATCCCTTTTACTTGTTCATTTTATTCAGGTTAAATTCACATAACATAAAATTTATCATTTTGAACATTTAAAGTATACAATTCAATGGCAACCATCGCTACTATCTAATTCCAGAATATTTTCATCAGCCCAGAAAGAAACCATTTACCATTAAGAAGTCCCTCCCTATTCCCCACTCCCCTAACCCCTGGCAAACACTATGGATTTGCATCTGTGGGCTATTCCATATAAATAGAACAACATTTGCCCTTTTGTGTCTGGCATGCTTTCAAGGCCCATCCATTGAAGTTTGTTGTCAGTACATGATTCTTTTTAGACTATACGGTTCACTTTACACTCTGCTTTAGCCACATACCACCACAAAAGAAAACACTACGGTGGTACTCACATTGCAATATATAAATATATTGAGCCAACACATTGTACATTTAAAGCTAGAAAATGATATCTGTCAATCAAATCACAATTAAGGAGAAGAAACTGTAGTCAGCAGGTCACCCTTTTTTAGTAAATAAAATTTATTTGAACACACACAAAAGAATATAGTTAATTTTGGGGAACCAGCCCAGACTGGAATAGGAGGAAACATGGGTCCAGGAAGTCAGTCTCTAAGCAGAAAAGAATATGTTTTATGATGGAACTCTTGAAAAAGATAGGATAACTAAAGGGAAAATATTATAAGAAGAATAGGAGAACAATTACAAGGTCCAGTTAAACAATTTATAAAAATAAGAACTGTAATCCTATTTGGTTGCACAGTGAACATTATATAGTCCTAATAATGTGATTTCACTAAAAGTAGGGACATGGCTATATCATAAATTTGGGGATTGGAAGCCCAATTATATAGGGGTTGAAAAAAACCTGAAACTTAGTATTTGCAGACAATTTGATTGCATGCATAGAAAATCTTATGGGAATGTATAAAATAACTGTCAAATCTTATAAGTGAATTTAGCAAGATTGTAAGATACAAGGTCCAGTTATCAACTTGGGACTTTTCTTCACCCTCCTTCAGGATAAGTACCTGGCTCCTGGTTCCCATGTTGTAGAAAGCATTATCTAATTATTTTCCAGGAATGGCTGCATTAGAGGTAGATTTTCTGAATCCTTTATGTTAGAAAATGTCTTTATTCTAATTTCCCATTTGGCTGATTATTTGGTTGCACATAGAGTACAGTGTGCATCAATTCCAAAATGGAAAGGAAATAGCAACCTTTCCATGGGCATAGAAACCATTATCTGACAGGGCTCTGTGGAAATATACTTTGGGGAAAGTTTTCCCTTTGAAGAAAGGGAAAATTAAGATTTTGCTTGCAAATATTGTGTGAGATAATGAGGCTCTTGAGGTACCTTATGGGTAGCTTGGTAAAGGTGTCGTTTTTTCACATATGCTTATGAATCTACTTTACTGCTATGAAATTCCTTCATTTGAATAATCCTGTCCATAGTAGAACTTAATATTGCTAGCACTATGATGAAATTTTACATTATGAGTATCCTTAACCTAAGTCCTGCTCCTCTGTGCTTACTCATCTTGCAAATTGATGACAGTGGGTGCTGGGCATTGTGTTATATGATTTGAATGCATTATATGATGGGGTAGATACTATTAACCTCATTTACTAATTAGAAAACTGGAGCTCAGAGAGCTCAATCAACTTGCTCAAAGTCACACAGCTGGTAAATGGTAGAGCTAGGATTTGAACCCAGGTAATCTAACTCTACAACCTGTGCCATTAGGTTATTTAGCAATAACAGTTAACCTATATAAACTGCCCTGAATTAAGTTACTGTCATCATCAAAGAGTTCTGTGTGACTAGTAAGACTCTCTGCTATTGTGCATGTTAATTGCATTTCTCCCTTTTTATCCCATTATCTGTTTAATTTTAATCACAGCCCTTTATTGTGGTTATAAACAGATATACCATAACAGCAGCAATTCAAAACTCACTTTTACTCCCATTGCTGGGCTACTATTACAGGTGTCAGGGATTTGGCCCAATAACCTGCCTAGTATTTTTTCATTTACCTGGGAATGGAAGAGAGCCTCTAACACAGAACTTGCCTGGGACCTGGGTCATGAGTAACCAGAGTCTTATTCTTCCTCATCTCCAGGTCTGTGGGTTCTGGGGTGCCACAACTCGGACTTTCGGAACAGAGGCATGACAGCTTTACTGAAGGTTTCTAGTTGTAACAGGAACACTGGTGATTATTATGAGGACACATATGAAGATATTCCAACCTCTCTGCTGGATGAAGACAATGCCATTGAACCCAGAAGCTTCTCTCAGAATTTAAAACACCCTGACACTAGGCAAAAGCAATTAAAAGCCACCACGACTCCAGAAAATGACATACAGAAGATTGACCCTCAGTCTGGAGAGAAAACACAACTGCTTAAAGTACAAAGTGTCTCCTCTAGTGGTTTGCTGATGCTCTTGGGACAGAATTCTACTCCACATGGATTATCCTTATCTGATCTGCAAGCCACATATAAGGCTGACAATCCTTTACCTGGAGCAATAGAACGAAGCAAGACCCCATCTGAAGTGGCACACTTCAGACCAGAGCTCCGTCATGGTGAGGACAGAGTATTTACTCCTGAGCCAGAGGTGCAACTAAGATTAAATGAGAATCTGGGGACAACTACAACAGTAGAGTTGAATAAACTTGATTTAAAATTTTCTAGTTCATCAAACAATCTGACAATTCCATCAGACAAGATTGCAGCAGGTACTGAAAAGATGATAGGTTCCTTAGGATCCTCAAATATGGCAGCTCATTTTAGTAGTCAGTCAGGCATCACTGTATTTGACAAGAATTCATCTAATCTTATTGGGTCTGGTGTACCTTTGGGTTCAAGTAAAGGGGATAATGATTCCAAGTTGTTAGATGCAGCTTTAATGAATAGTCAGGAAATCTCACTGGGAGAAAATGTGTTATCAGTGAAGAGTGATAGGTTATTTAAAGAGGAAAGAGTTCATGGGTCTGTTTCATCTACCAAAGATAATGCTTTATTCAAAGTTAATATCTCTTTGGTAAAGACAAACAAGGCACCAATTCACTCAACAACTAATAGGAAGACTTACACTGATGGCCCAACATTATTGATTGAGACCAGTACATCAGTCTGGCAAGATTTTGTATTAGAAAGTAATACTGAGATTGAAGAAGTGACTTCTTTGATTTCCAATGAAACATTTCTGGACAGTACTACAGCTTTGGGGCTTAATTATGTGTCAAATAAAACTACTTCATCAAAAAATATGGAAATGGTCCGCCAAAAAAAAATGGGTGCAGAAAATCCAGATATATCATTCTTCAAGATGCTATTCTTGCCAGATTCAGAAAAATGGATAAAAAAGACCTATGACAAAAACTCCTTAAGCTCTGGGCAAAGGTCCAATCCAAAGCAATTAACACCTTTAGGATCAGAAAAATCTGTGAAAAATGAGAATTTCTTGTCAGAGATGAGTAAGGTGGTAGTAGGAGAGGATGAATTTACAAAGGGCACAGGACTCAAAAAGATGATTTTTCCAAACAGCAAGGGCATATTTCTTACTGATTTGGCTAATGTCCAAGAAAATCACACACACAGTCAAGAAAAAATATCCCAGGAAGAAATAGAAAGGAAGGAAAAATTAATCCGAGAGACTGTAGTTTTGCCTCAGGTGTATACAGTGACTGGCACTAAGAACTTCCTGAAAAACCTTTTCTTACTAACCACTAAGCAATATGTAGAAGGTTTAGATGAAGGAACATATACTCCGATACTTCAAGATACCAGATCATTAAATAATTCAGCAAACCAAAAAGGGGCTGGAAGTTTGTACTCTCAAAAGCTATCAAAACTGATCTCAAAACGCCACCAGAGGGACATAACCCTTCCTACTCTTCAGCCAGAGGAAGACAAAATTGACTATGATGATATTTTCTCAAATGAAACAAAGAGAGAAGATTTTGACATTTATGGTGAGGATGAAAATCAGGAACCCCGCAGTTTTCAAAAGAGAACACGACACTATTTTATTGCTGCCGTGGAGCGGCTCTGGGACTATGGGCGGAGTAGCCCCCCTCCCGCACTGAGAAACAGGTATGGGTACATTGTTTATTCTGTGATCTTTGACTTTACCAGGTCCCCAAACAAGAGAAAAGGCACAGCCAATCTGCAGGCAGATGGCAAAGATGTTTCCAGGCAGAAGGAACAGGAAATGCAAAAGCTCTGAAAATGGAACACGTTTAGCATATTTGAGGAACAAAAAAGGACCAGCATGACTGGAGTACAGGGAAGAACAGGGTCGGGGTGGGTTGTGGCACATGAGGTGGTAGAGATAATATAGGTCCTAGAGGAAGGGGACTGACAATTACTCATTGTCACTTTCCAACCTTGCTTTCTACCTCAAGTGAGCCCTTATTCCTGCATGACAACCACAGGATATTTCTCCAGTCCAGCTTTCCCACTCTCCTAGACCTCTGTCTTCCATTCTCTGCTTGCTCCTTAAATCTCTAACACATTTTGCTCATTCACCCACACCCCTTCTCACTCTTAGCTGATGCTGTACAGTGAACCTCCACAGACTACCAGTCCTACATTTATCAACATCTGTACCCATATACTGTCTTCATGCTTATGACAATAAATGGACTGTCTGTGCTCCTAAGGCCAGTCTCTCTAGTTTTACAGTTGATCCCATCCTTTCTCCCCCTCATAAAGAATGTTGCTTCAGAAATTTCCTCCTCGTCAGTTTCTCCCTCTCCACTGTTAATCTCACCAGCATCAATGCTGTTGTTTCTCCTCTTAAAACATTTTCAGAAAATATTTTCAAATTATTTTCTGTACTTACTGTCTTTACTTCTTTTTATTCTTTCTTTAAGACACTCCAGAGAGGCTTTTATTTCCATTATTCCATAAACATTACATTTTCAAGGTCACTGATGATCTTTACTAATTCTCAATCCTCATCTTAGTTGAACTCTCAGTAGTATTTGATAGTTGGTTACCCCATCCTTCATACATTTTCTCACGTGGTCTCTGATGCCATTTTCTCTTCATTTTTCTACTAAACTCGCTGTCAGTCTTTCTCTTTCAACTTTGCTGATTCTTCATCTCTCTAGCCTTTAAATGTTAGAGCGCTCTGGGTATGAATCCTCAGCAATCTCCTCTTTTCTGTTTATGCTCACTCTTGTGATGATCTCATCTACTTCATGGTTTTAGGTATTATCTATGCAGACAATTTCCAGCTATGTATCTCTGTCTCAAATCTCTCCCTTGAACTTGAGGCTCACATATCAACTCCCTACCTTAACATGTACAAAAGTAAACTATTAATTTCTACCCCTTCTCAAAAGCTGCTGTTTTACCACCTTCTCCATGGCAGCCAATGACCATTCCTTCCTTTCAGCTATTCTGACTCCAAACCTTGAAGTTATTCCTAACTCCCCTTTTTTCCTGACAGCCACATCTCATCCATGCAAGAATCCTGTTGGCTATAACTTCAAAAGGTAGTCAGAATTTGATTATAGACAGAGTATTAGATAAGATGAAAATGTACTGAAATGGGAAATTGGAGATGGTTGACTAGGAAGAAATGACAGGTTACAAAACAAGAGAAGACATTTAATAAAACGTTACTCTATATGCTGCAAAGTTTTTAATTTTTTTTTTTAATAATTATTTTTATTGAAGGGTAGTTGACGCACAGTATTACATTACATTAGTTTCAAGTGTACAACACAGTGATAAAACATTTATATACATAATTCTAGGTTCCAGCTATCACCCTACCAAGCTGTTACAATATCTTGACTATATTCCTTCTGCTATACATTACATCCCGGTTACTTATTTACTTTACCATTGGAAGTCTGTCCTTTTTTATTTATTTATTATTTATTTATTTATTTATTTTTGTGAGGGCATCTCTCATATTTATTGATCAAATGGTTGTTAACGACAATAAAATTCTGTATAGGGGAGTCAATGCTCAATGCACAATCATTAATACACCCCAAGCCTAATTTTCGTCAGTCTCCAATCTTCTAAGGCATAACAAACAAGTTCTTACATGTAGAACAAATTCTTACATATTGAATAAGTTACATAGTGAACAGTACAAGGGCCGTCATCACAGAAACTTTCGGTTTTGCTCATGCATTATGAACTATAAACAGTCAGTTCAAATATGAATACTCATTTGGTTTTTATACTTGATTTATATGTGGATACCACATTTCTCTCTTTATCATTATTATTTTTAATAAAATGCTGAAGTGGTAGGTAGATACCAGATAAAGGTAGAAAACATAGTTTAGTGTTGTAAGAGAGCAAATGTAGATGATCAGGTGTGTGCCTGTAGACTATGTGTTAATCCAAGCTAGACCAGGGCAATAAACATCCACGTATGCAGAAGATTTCTCTCAGAACAGGGGGGGTGAGGTTCTAAGCCTCACCTCTGTTGATCCCCAATTTCTCACCTGATGGCCCCCCTGCGACTGTGCCTGTCTTAGGTTGTTCCTCCCTTGAGGAATCTTACCCGTCTCTGGCTAACCAGTCATCTTCCGGGGCCATACAGGGAAATGTGAAGTTGGTAAGTGAGAGAGAAGCCTTATTGTTTGAAAAGGTTAGCTTTTTACTTCTTTGCATATTTATGCCCTGTGGCTTCTATGCCCAGCATTTGTCTTGAGGTATCTTTACCACTTGGAAGAATTATGATACTCGGTAAATTTGATATGAGGCACGAATTCTATTTAAGGGTTGTAATTAGGAAGGAAGAAGAAAAGCTATAGAAGTAGCAGGCGGAAGAAAACATGGGAAGATTGATGATTTCTTTGACATATCTTCTTGTAGAGTAACTTCAGCATGTATAGGTTTTAAGCTACTACTTAAATTGTGCACACACATTAACATAATAGGAGTATAGTTACATAACCAAAGCATACCTGTAATTACCAGCCATTTCCAGTGAAACCAAGAAAACCAGTTAGGCACCTTAGGCATTTGTGAAAACTTATCTACGATATGGTGGATATTGTCCAACTGAACTTGAACAGTCTGAGAGAAATCAGACAAATTAAAACAACCCATTCCTGGGGAATGTTCACATCCCTTATGTTCTTTTAACAGTAAATAGTCTGTAGTTGTAAGATTTTGGAGCGCTACAATTTGCACTTCTCCTAATTCTTGGTTGAGTTCCAACAGTATAGATCCAGTCCAATTTGTTGTTTTACTGTATGCACAGGCCAGCTTAGATATCTCCTTCCTCATTCCCATGGCAAGTCCAGGAGCTGGTGGGATGAGTGCATCTACAGCTGTAGCAGTGCATGGATCTTTGTTGGGGTTTTTTGATGATCATCTTCTGTCATGAGTCTTCCCGAGAGTGCTGATGTTGGAAGTTCTCTTTCATATCGTATCTTAGTTCATTTTCGGGGTAGCCCAATTAGGCTTTGATCTTCTGTATAGACGCAAAAAGTTTTTAATTTTTAAAAGTGTTTTTTGTTTATATTTTCAAACTTTCTACAATGCATAGATACTGCTTCTATAATAACAAAAACGTATTAAAATAATAAAATCAAGTCTATACATACACACACAGACATACACAATCCAGCTACTTCTCTCTACTTCAGTGGCTACCATCCTGATCTAAACCATCATCACGTCTCAGCCAAATTACTGTAACAGCTTCTTAACCAGCCTTCCAGCTTCTAGCCTCGCCCTCATGCAGTTTTTTCCCAACATAACAGCTAAAATAATATTTCAAATTGAAATTCTGATTATTGTTCTCAGCTCCAAACCCTCCAATGGATTTTCATCTCACTCTGAGTGAATTTCAAAGCTATCACCATGGCCTTCAAGTCTCTATCAGATTTGACCCTCCGAAACCTCTCTTCCCTCATCTCCAGCATCATTTCCCAGTCACTCTGCTTTAGCCATGCTGGCATCATTGCTCTTCCTCAAATGGAACAAGTCTTCACTATGTCTACGCCTCCTGCACTTTCTGTTCTCTGCTTGGAATTCTCTTCCCTTGATATCCTAATGTTAGTTCTCTGACTTCCTTCAGGTTACTTCTCAAATTTGATTTTATCACTGATGCTTTCCCTAGCACCTGAAATATTATTCATTTTTGTTTATCATCTATCTTCTCCAACAAGAAGGTAAGCTCACTGAGAGCATGAAATGTGAAGGTGTGTTCGGTGGTTTATCTCCAGAACCCTGAACAGTTCTTGGCATGTGATAGAAGCAAAAATATCTGTTGTATGAATTAGTAAATGATGGATGTAGGGAGGTGAGGTCTTTCATGTATGTCCAAACTCCAGGGATTACCAATTAAAAGGAGTTGTGTAACACAGTTTCCACGAGCAAGAGTGGAGACCACGAGACCAGTTAGGATGGGTGGGAAGGGAGGGACAAGGGGGAAAACGGGGCATTACGATTAGCACACATAATGTAGGGGGACATGGGGAGGGCTGTACAACAAAGAGAAGACAAATCCTACCAATTGCAACAACATGGATGGAGCTGGAGTATATTATGCTCAGTGAACTAAGCCAGGTGGAGGACAAGTACCAAATGACTTCCCTCATTTGTGGAGTATAACAATGAAGCAAAACTGAAGGAACAAAACAGCAGCAGAGGCACAGACTCCAAGAAGGGACAAGCGGTTACCAAAGGGGGTGGGTGGGGAGGGAGGGAGAAGGGGATTGAAGGGCATTATGATTGGCACACATGGTGTGGGAGTGTCACAGGGAACACACTGTAGCACAGAGAAGACAAGTAGTGACTCTGTGGCATTTTACTATGCTGATGGACAATGACTTCAATGGGGTAATGGGCAGAGACTTGATAATATGGGTGAATGTAGTAACCACAATGTTTTTCATGTGAAACCTTCATAAGAATGTATATCAATGATAACTTAATTAAAAATAAAAGAAATTTAGCTGCAATCTCAGCACAGCAGCATTCATGCCAATTTCTGGTTGGAAAGGTGACAACATGCTGGAACTGAGTACTAATATGTCTTGGTTCAAAGGATGAAAACTCACCCATAAAGATGGCAATGCCAGTGGAACCACATTACCTGAAGCTCTGGATTGCATCCTGCCACCAATTTATCCATCTATAAATCCTTGAGTCTGCTCCTTCAAGGTGTTTAAATCGATAGTATTGTTACTCTCCTGGGCTGCATGGAGATTGTTGTTCTCAAACTTGGCATGGTGGTCATATCTTTGCTCCAATTAACATTACAACTGAAGTCAATACTTTCTTGGTGGCCATTGCTGAAATGTCTTAAGGGCTGAGGGAACAAAAACTTTCTAAGTTCTCTGTCAAAAGTCTGGGAGGGCCATGCCTGAGAGACCAGACCAGCTGAGTGGCACCAAAATTGCAAACAGCCCTGACAAAGTGTAAAACGATTGAATTGAGGTGGTCAACCCTTCACCCTTTCTGCCTAACAGAAGGGGCCATGAACTCTGTAAGAAAATAACATCAAAAACCAACATAGCTTTTTTAAAAATCATTAATCTACAATTACATGAAGAACATTATGTTTACTAGGCTCACCCCTTCACCAAGTCCCCCCCACAAACCCCATTACAGTCACTGTCCATCTTCATAGTAAGATGCTGTAGAGCCACTACTTGTCTTCTCTGTGTTGCACAGCTCTCCCTGTGCCCCCGCCCCCACTATATGTGCTAATCGTAATGCCCCCTTTCTCTTTTCCTGCCCTTATCCCTCCCTTCCACCCATCCTCCCCAGTCCCTTTCCCTTTGGTAACTGTTAGTCCATTCTTGGGTTCTGCGATTCTGCTGCTGTTTTGTTCCTTCAGTTTTTCTTTGTTCTTATACTCCACATATGAGTGAAATCATTTGGTATTTGATTTTCTCCACCTGGCTTATTTCACTGAGCATAATATCCTCTAGCTCCATCCATGTTGTTGCAAATGATACGATTTGTTTTCTTCTTATGGCTGAATAATATTCCATTGTGTATATGTACCACATCTTCTTTATCCATTCATCTACTGATGGACACTTAGGTTGCTTCCATTTCTTGGCTACTGTAAATAGTGCTGCGATAAACATAGGGGTGCATCTGTCTTTTTCAAACTAGGCTGCCGCATTCTTAGGGTAAATTCCTAAAAGTGGAATTTCTGGGTCAAATGGTATTTCTATTTTGAGCTTTTTGAGGAACCTCCATACTGCTTTCCATAGTGGTTGAACTACTTTACATTCCCACCAGCAGTGTAGGAGGGTTCCCCTGTCTCCACAACCTCGCCAACATGTGTTGTCATTTGTCTTTTGGATGGTAGCCATCCTTACTGGTGTGAGGTGATATCTCATTGTGGTTTTGATTTGCATTTCTCTGAAGACAAGTGATGTGGAGCATCTTTTCATGTGTCTGTTGGCCATCTGAATTTCTTCTTTAGAGACCTGTCTGTTCAGCTCCTCTGCCCATTTTTTAATTGTATTATTTGCTTTTTGTTTGTTGAGGTGTGTGAGCTCTTTGTATATTTTGGATGTCAACCCTTTATCGGATATGTCATTTATGAATATATTCTCCCATACTGTAGGCTACCTTTTTGTTTTATTGATGGTGTCCTTTGCTGAACAGAAGCTTTTCACCTTGATATAGTCCCACTTGTTCATTTTTGTTTTGTTTCCCTTGCCCAGGGAGATATGTTCATGAAGAAGTCACTCATATTTATGTCCAAGAGATTTTTGCCTAAGTTTTTTTCTAGGAGTTTTATGGGTTCATGACTTACATTCAAGTCTTTGATCCATTTCGAGTTTACTTTTGTGGATGGGGTTAGACAGTGATCAGGTTTCATTCTCCTACATGTAGCTGTCCAGTTTTGCCAGCACCATCTGTTGAAGAGACTGTCATTTCCCCATTGTATGTTCATGGCTCCTGTATCATATATTACTTGACCATATATGTTTGGGTTAATGTGTGGAGTCTATTCTGTTCCACTGGTCTCTGGCTCTGTTCTTGTGCCAGTACCAAATTGTCTTGATTACTGTGGCTTTGTAGTAGAGCTTGAAGTTGGGGAGTGAGATCCCCCCCACTTTATTCTTCCTTCTCAGGATTGCTTTGGCTATTCGGGGTCTTTGGTGTTTCCACATGAATTTGGTAAAAAACCACATGATCATCTCTATAGATGCTGAAAAAGCATTCAACAAAATTCAACATCCATTCATGATAAAACCTCTCAGAAAAATGGGTACAGAGGGCAACTACCTCAACATAATAAAGGCCATATGTGATAAACCCACAGCTAACATCATAATGAACAGCAAGAAGCTGAAAGCTTTTCCTCTGAGATTGGGAACAAGACAGGGATGCCCACTCTCCCCACTGTTATTTAACATAGTACTGGAGGTTCTAGCCATGGCAATTAGACAAAACAAAGAAATACAAGGAATCCAGATTGGTAAAGAAGAAGTTAAAATGTCACTATTTGCAGATGACATGATATTGTACATTAAAAAATCCTAAAGACTCCACTCCAAAACCACTAGAACTGATATTGTAATACAGCAAAGTTGCAGGATACAAAATTAACAGACACCATAGCTTTTTATACACAATAACCAGCATACAGTAAAGAATTACAAGACTGAGAAGAGTCAGGAAAATGTAATTGATAATCATGAAAAAGCATATATTAGAATCAAACCACAGATTATCCAGCTATGGGAATTAGCATACAGGGATGTTAATATAATTTTTATAAATATTTAAAGAAAATAGAGAAAAGATTGACAGTATTGATGAAAAAGTGGAGAATTTCAATTGGAAATTGCAATCTATTTTTAAAAATCAAATGGTTATTCTAGAATTGGACAATACATTAAAATTCAAAACTTGTTGGATGAGTATAATTTCAGACTAAACATCAAAGAAGGCAGGATTAGGGTCAAGAATATATATATAACCTAAGCACAGAAACAGAAAAGAACACAAAGAAGAGAATAGAGCATAAGAGACAGGTGAAATACTCTTAAATGATATGGCATAAGTATAATTGGAGTCTTTGGAGCAGAGCATACAGAAAATAGGATAGAAAAAGAATTGAAGAA
The DNA here is from genome assembly GCF_030020395.1 of Manis pentadactyla. Lineage (NCBI taxonomy): Eukaryota > Metazoa > Chordata > Mammalia > Pholidota > Manidae > Manis > Manis pentadactyla. Next base: position 146,856,745 of record NC_080038.1, read on the forward strand.
GCTGGTCTGGAGGTAGTGAGTTAATTCAATTGATTGTTCACAGTCACTTACAGATCGAACTACTTGTTCTACTCTTTCCCCCTTTCTCACTACTGTACTTGACTAGAAAAAAAAAGAATTGAAGAGATAATGTCTAAGCATTTTCCAAAATTGATGAAACCTGCCAAGTTACAGATTCAAGAAGCTAAGTATACCCAAAGCAAGATAAATATAAAGAAAATGGTACATAGGCAAATAAAAATAAAACTTAAGAAAACCAAGGATAAAGAGAAAATATCAAACACCAGAGAGAGAAAATATTCATTACCTCCAAAGGAACAACAATAAGATTGATAGCTAACTTTTTAATGGAAACTATTAAAACAACACTGTCCAAAGAGCTCTCTGTGATGATGAATATGTTCTAGATCTTCACTGTCTTATATTGTTGCCACTAGTAATATGTAACTGTTGAGTACTTGAAATGTAGCTGGAATGATTGAAGCACTACAGTTAATTTAAATTTATATAGTCATACATGGTTAGTGGCTACTGTATTGGATAACACAATACTAGAAGACAATGGAATGATATCTTTAAAATGAGAAATATTGGAAGATAAAAATGCTAACCTAGAATTCTAAACCCAGAGAAAATGTTTCAAAATGAAGCTGAAATAAAGATGTTTTCAGAAAAGTAAAAGCTGAGAGGCTTTGTCACAACAGACCATTGCTACAAGAAATACTGAAGGCAGTTCTTCAGTATAAAGGGAAAAAAATTACACAATCACAGGAAGGAATGAAGAACAACAGAAGGAATAAATATGTGGATATATGAAAAACAATATTTACTATTTAAATCAACAATAGTGACACCATCTTATGGGAATTTACAACATAGTATAAGTAAAATATGGGACAATAATAATACAAAGGGGGTTCTCAAGATGGCAGCATGAGTAGGGTGGTGGAAATCTCCTCCCAAAACCATATATACTTTGAAAATACAGCAAATACAACTATTCCTAAAAGTGTGACCAGAAGATACAGTACACCAGCCAGGCTACGTCTACATCTGTGAGTACTGAACGTCTCATGGAAAAGGGTAAGATACAAAGCCATGACCTGGTGGGACCCGGACAGTCCCCCAACCCCAGCTCACCGGCAGGAGGAAAAGAATCAGAGTGGGGAGGGAGTGGAAGCACAGGACTGCTAAATAACCAGAACTTCAGGTGCCCTAACCCCTGGGTGGCAATGCAGCACTGAAGATCTTCACGGTGATAAGCAGCCTGCCATTCCTTCCCCCTGCCGGCACTGCAAGCAAACCGCTGACCCGCCACAGCTGTGGAGCAGCCCCGCCCACAGGAACCACACAGAGGCTTCTCCCAGTGTGCGGCTTACTGGGCCAGACTCAGAGGCTGCCCCCTGCCCGCAGTCAACTAACACAGACAGCAGAGACTGGTGCAGAGTCCAGAAGGCACAAAGGGACTTTATTTTCTCAGTGAACACGTGCTGCTGGCCTGCAAACCCTGCCAGTGCCCTAGGCCATACCGAGGGCTGCCCTGCCCATGGCAGCTCAGGGGATCAACCCAGAGGCTTCCCCCTGAGTGTGGCTGACTGGCACAGGCAGAGGAAGCTGGCGTGGAGTCTGGAAAGCACATAGGAGTTCTATTCTCACAGTGAACACATGCTGGTCACCTGCAACCACCGACAGAGACCTAGGCCAACCCAAGGGCCACCCCATCCACGGCAGCTCAGAGGATCAACCCAGAGGCTGCTTCCTGTGTGTGGCTGCCTGGCACAGGCAGCAGAGTCTGGCACAGAGTCCCCAAAACACAAAGGGGCACTGTTCTTGTGGGAGAACACACACCGCTCGCCTGCAACACCTGCCAGTGCCCTAGGCCATCCCGAGGGCCACTCCACTCACAGCAGCTCAGGGGATTAAACCAGAGGCTGCTCCCTGTGTGCGGGGGACCAGTACAGGCAGCGGGGAAGGGCAAGGCAACCAGCAAGCAAGAAGGGACTTTGTTCTCCCAGCTGACACATGCGTCACTCACTGGCGATCACTTCCATCGCCATGAAAAGGCTGAAGAACCTTGTTCAGTACAAAATCCCTCAAACACCAGAGAGAGGGCCTGGTGAGAAAGAAATCACCAATCTTCCTGAAAAAGAATTCAAAATAAAGGTCATAACCATGCTGATGGACCTGCAGAGAAATGTTCAAGAGCTAAGGGATGAACTCCAGAGGGAGATAACAGAAATGAAACAAACAATGGAAGGATTTAAGAGCAGACTGGATAATGTGGAAGAGACTGTTAATGGAATACAAATCAGAGAACAGGAATACAGAGAAGTTGAGGCAGAGAGAGAGAAACAGATCTCTATGAATGAAAGAATATTAAGAGAACTGTGTGACCAATCCAAACTGAACAATATTCACATATATGGGTACCAGAAGAAGAAGAAGAGAGAAAAAGGATAGAAAGTGTCTTTGAAGAAATAATTGCTGAAAACTTCCCCAAGTTGGGGAAGGAAATAGTCTCTCAGACCATGGAAGCACACAGATCTCCCAACACAAGGGACCCAAGGAGGATAACACCAAAACATATAATAATTAAAATGGCAAAGATCAAAGACAAGGACAGGGTATTAAAAGCAGCCAGAGAGAGAAAAAAGTTCACCTACAAAGGAAAACTCATCAGCTATCATCAGACTTTTCAGCAGAAACCTTACAGGCCAGAAGAGAATGGCATGATATATTTAATGAAATGAAACAGAAGGGCCTTAAACCAAGAATACTTTTTCCAGCAAGATGATCATTTAAATTTGAAGGAGAGCTTAAACAATTCCCAGATAAGCAAAAGTTGATGGAATTTACCTCCCACAAACCATCTGTACAGTGAATTATAAAGGGACTGCTCTTGATGGAAGTGTTCCTAAGGCTAAACAGATATCACCAGAGAAAATAAAACCACAGCAAAGAAAGTAGACCAACCAAATAATAACTAAACACAAAATAAAATCAGCTATCCACAAAATCAGTCAAGCGAAACACAAGAGTACAGAATAAAACATCTAATATATTAAGAGTGAAGGAGGTAGAGAAAGAACATAGATAAATAAAGAATCATCAGACTGTGTTTATAATAGCATAATAAGTGAGTTAAGTTACACAGTTAGACAGTAAAGAAGCTACCCTTGAACGTTTGGTAACCATGAATTGAAAGCCTGCAATGGCAATAAGTACATATCTATCGATAATCACCCTAAATGTAAATGGACTGACTGCACCAATCAAATGACACAGAGTAATAGAATGGATATAAAAGCAAGACCCATCTATATGCTGCTTACAAGAGACTCACCTCAAACCCAAAGACATATAAAGACTAAAAGTGAAGGGATAGAAAAAGATATTTCATGCAACTAATAGGGAGAAAAAAGCAGTTGTTGTAGTACTTGCATCAGAGAAAATAGACTTTCAAGCAAAGAAAGTCACAAGAGACAAAGATGAACATTACATAATGATAAAGTGGTCAGTCCAACAAGAGGATATAACCATTATAAATATCTATGCACCCAACACAGGAGCACTTACATATGTGAAACAAATACTAACAGAATTAAAGGGTGAAATACAATGCAGTGCATTCATTTTAGGAGACTTCTACACACCACTCACTCCAAAGGACACATCAACCAGACAGAAAATAAGTAAGGACACAGAGGCACTGAACAACACACTAGAACAGATGGACCTAATAGACATCTACAGAACTCTACACACAAAAGTAGCAGGATACACATTCTTCTCAAGTGCACATGGAACATTTTCCAGACTAGACCACATACTAGGCCACAAAAAAAGCCTCAGTAAATTCAAAAAGACTGAAATTGTACCAACCAACTTCTCAGATCACAAAGGTATAAAACTAGAAATAAATTTTACAAAGAAAACAAAAAGGCTCATGGACACATGGAGGCTTAACAACATGCTCCTAAATAATCAATGGATCAATGACCAAATTAAAATAGAGATCAAGTAATGGAGACAAATGACAACAACAATACAAAGCCTCAACTTCTGTGGGATGCAGTGAAGGCAGTTCTAAGAGGAAAGTATATAGCAATTTGGGCCTATTTAAAGAAGGAAAAACAATCCCAAATGAATAGTTTAAAATCACAGTTATTGAACCTGGAAAAAGAAGAACACATGAGGCCCAAAGTCAGCAGAAGGAGGGATATAATAAAGATTAGAGCATAAATAAATAAAATTGAGAAGAATAAAACAATAGAAAAAAATCAATGAAACCAAGAGCTGGTTCTTTGAGAAAATAAATAAAATAGATCACCTCCCTAGTCAGACTTATTAAGAGAAAAAGAGAGTCTACACACATAAACAGAATCAGAAATGAGAAAGGAAAAATCACACTGGACACCACAGAAATACAAAGAATTATAAGAGAATACTATGAGAATCTATATGCTAACAAGCTGGATAACCTAGAAGAAATGGACAACTTTCTAGAAAAACACAACCTTCCAAGACTGACCAAGGAAGAAACAGAAAATCAAAACAGACCAATTACCAGCAATGAAATTGAATCAGTAATCAAAAAACTACCCAAGAACAAAATCCCCGGGCCAGATAGATTCACCACTGAATTTTATCAGACATATAGAGAAGACATAATACCCATTCTCCTTAAAGTTTTCCAAAAAATAGAAGAGGAGGGAATACTCCCAAACTCATTCTATGAGGTCAGCATCACTGTAATACCAAAACGAGGCAAAGACCCCACACAAAAAAAGAAAACTACAGAGCAATATCCCTGAAGAACAGAGATGCAAAAAGGCTCAACAAAATATTAGCAAGCTCAATTCAAAAATACATCAAGAGGATCATACTCCATGATCAAGTGGGATTCATCTCCGGGATGCAAGGATGGTACCACATTCAAAAATCCATCAACAACATCCACCACATCAACAAAAAGAAGGACAAAAACCACATGATCATCTCCATAGATGCTGAAAAAGCATTTGACAAAATTCAACATCCATTCATGATAAAAACTCTCAACAAAATGGGTATAGAGGGCAAGTACCTCAACATAATAAAGGTCACATATGAAAAACCCACAGCCAACATCATACTGAACAGCAAGAAGCTGAAAGCTTGTCACCTAAGATTGGGAACAAGACAAGGATGCCCACTCTCCCCACTGTTATTCAACGTAGTTCTGGAGGTCCTAGCCACAGCAATCAAACAACACAAAGAAATAAAAGGCATCCATATTGGCAAGGAAGAAGTCAAACTGTCACTGTTTACAGATGACATAATGTTGTACATAACAAACCATAAAGAATCTACTCCAAAACTACTAGAACTAATATCTGAATTCAGGAAAGTTGTGGGATGCAAAATTAATACACAGAAATCTGTTGCATTCCTATACACTAATGATGAACTAGCAGAAAGAGAAATCAGAAAAACAACTGCATTCACAATTGCATCAAAAAGAATAAAATACCTAGGAATAAACCTAACCGAGGAAGTGAAAGACCTATACTCTGAAAGCTACAAGACACTCTTAAGAGAAATTAAAGAAGACACTAATAAATGGAAACACATTCCATTCTCTTGTGTAGGAAGAATTAATATTGTCAAAATGGCCATCCTGCCTAAAGCAATCTACAGATTCAATGCAATCCCTATCAAAATACCTACAGCATTCTTCAACGAACTGGAACAAATAGTTCTAAAATTCATATGGAACCACAAGAGATCCAGAATAGCTAAAGCAATCCTTAGAAGGAAGAATAAAGCTGGGGAAATTATGCTCCCTGACTTCAAGCTCTACTACAAAGCCACAGTAATCAAGACAATTTGGTACTGGCACAAGAACAGATCCATAGACCAGTGGAACAGAATAGAGAGCCCAGATATTAACCCAAGCATATATGGTCAATTAATATATGACAAAGGAGCCATGGATATACAATGGGGAAATGACAGCCTCTTCAACAGCTAGTGTTGGCAAAACTGGACAGCTACATGTAAGAAAATGAAACTGGATTATTGTCTAACCCCATACACAAAAGTAAATTTGAAATGGATCAAAGACCTGAATGTAAGTCATGAAACCATTAAACTCTTAGAAGAAAACATAAGCAAAACTCTCTTGGACATAAACATGAGCAACTTCTTCATGAACATATCTCCCCAGGCAAGGGAAACAAAAGCAAAAATGAATAAGTGGGACTACATCAAACTAAAAAGCATCTGTACAGCAAAGGACACCATCAGCAGAACAAAAAAGGGAGAATATATTCATAAATGACAGATCCGATAATGAGTTGACATCCAAATTATATAAAGAGCTCACATACCTCAACACCCCAAAAGCAAATAACCCTATTAAAAAACGTGCAGTGGATCTGAACAGACACTTCTCCAAAGAAGAAATTCAGATGGCAAACAGGGACATGAAAAGATGCTCCACATCACTAATTATCAGGGAAACAAATTAAAACCACAATGAACTATCACCTCACACCAGTCAGGTTGGCCAACATCGAAAAGACAAGGAACAACAAATGTTGGTGAGGATGCGGAGAAAGGGGAACCCTCCTACACTGCTGGTGGGAATGTAAGCTAGTTCAACCATGTGGAACACAATATGGAGGTTCCTTAAAAAACTAAAAATAGAAATACTATTTGACCCAGGAATTCCACTCCTAGGAATTTACCCAAAGAATACAAGTTCTCAGATTCAAAAAGACATATGCACCCCTATGTTTATTGCAGCACTGTTTACAATAACCAAGAAATGAAAGCAACCCAAGTGTCCATCAGTAGATGAATGGATAAAGAAGAGGTGGTGCATATACACAACGGAATACTATTCAGCCATAAGAAAGAAACAAATCCTACCATTTGCAACAACATGGACGGTGCTAGAGGGTTTTATGCTCAGTGAAATAAGCGAGGTGGAGAAAGACAAGTGCCAAATGATTTCCCTCATCTGTGGAGTATAACAACCAAGCAAAACGGAAGGAACAAAATAGCAGCAGACTCACAGAACCCAAGAATGGGCTAGTGGTTACCAAAGGGGAGGGATGGGGGAGGGTGGGTGGGGAGGGAGGGAGAAGGGGATTGAAGGGCATTATGATTAGTTCACATGGTGTGGTGGCGGGGTTACAGGGAAGACAGTGCAGCACAGAGAAGACAAGTAGTGACTCTGTGGCATCCTACTACACTGATGGACAGTGACTGCATTGGGGTATGGGGGGGACTCGAGCATATGGGTGAATGTAGTAACCACATTGTTTATCTTGTGAAACCTTCATAAGAGTGTATATCAATGATACCTTAATAAAAAAAAGATGTACTTTAAGGAAGAGGAAAAAGGTACAGAGGATGGTCTGAAATTCAAGAAGAAATAGTGAGCAAGTAAAATGTTAGACACGTATAAATTCAATAAAATAATGGTCTGTATAGAACAATATAAGCATCTCATGCAGGGCATTACAAAAGATAGATATAGAATATTATAGAGTAGTATATGAGTAAGGAATCTTCCCAGATAATTTCTTAATTACAAGCTGTAGTAACTATAATATGAAAGCCCAGTAGACACCACCTTTGTCAAGTGATTACAGTCAGCATCACTTTATTATGTATTCCCAGAAATGGAGGACTGAGAGGGCACATTACTCTATGGTATTCTTGCTAAAAATACATAACCTTATTATAATCAGGAAAAAGCATCAGACAAACCCAAATTGAGGGACATTCTGCAAAATAACTGGCCAGTCCTTTTCAAAAGTGTAGAAGTCATGAGAGACAGGAAAAGGCTCAGAAACTGCCCCAGATTCGAGGAGACTAAGGAGACATGACTTGATAATGTGGGGAATCTAGTAACCACAATGCTGTCATGTGAGTGTATATTAATGATACCAAAATAAAAAATACTAATAATTTAAAAAATCAATTATATTTCCATATAATAGCAGCAGACAGTTATGGAAAGTAAAATTAAAAGAACATGACATTTTCAGTGGAATAAAATAATAACATGTACCTAGAAGTAAGTATAGCAAAAGTTTTATAAGACCTCTATGGAAAAAAGTATGGAAATGTATTAGGAAACTTTAAAGAAGAACTAAATAAATGCCAACATATACCATGTACATGGACGTGAAAATGAAAAATTGTGAAAATGTAAGTTAACCCCAAACTGACCTTAGGTTCAGTACAACCCCAAATGAAAATCTCAGCAAGTGTTTTCTCTTGTAGAACTCAACAAGCTGATTTTAAAGTTACTATGAAAACACAATAGGCCAAGAGTAGCCAAGACCTTCTTGAAGAAAGAGATGGGAGGAATTACTGTATAACATATTACTTACTTTAAAGCTATAGCAATTAAAACAGTGTGGTTATTGGCATGGGGTAAACAAATAGGTCAATGAAACAGAACAGAAAATCCAAAACTAGATACACATATATAGACACTTGATTTATGACAAAGGTATCATAGAAGAGCAGTTTTCAGTAAAAGATGCTGAGAAATTTTTTATGTCCATATGGAAAAACATTAAATTGAATCGTTAGGTCATCATTCACTAAAATCAAGTCTAAATGTGAACATAAAACCATAAATCTCTCAGAGAAAATAAGTGCATACTTAATAACCCCAAGGTAGGGAACGAAAGATAACTGACATCAAGATACAAAAAGCACTGACCATGAAGGATTTGTAGATAAATTTCACTACATTAAAATTATGAACTTATGCTCATCAAAAGATAGCGAAAAGAGAATGAAAAGATTAGCTACAGAATGGGAGATGTTTGCAGCACAAAAGGCCAACAAAAGACTCATATAAATCAGTAAGAAAAAGCAGATTATCCAATAGAAAAATTGGCAAAAAACAAAAACCCCAATATGGTTCCATTTACATACTTCAAAAACAGACAAAACTAAAAATATTCTTTAGGGAAGTTCACATAAGTGGTACAATCATGAAAAATAGCAAAATAAATAATTATCATAAACACCAGAGTAGGGGTTATTGTTAGTGGGGGTTGGTGGGAGAAGATGTGATTGGAAAGGCAATACAGTGAGTCTTCTGGGTTTCTGGCAATGTTCTTGATCTGGACGGTGGTTGCATTTTTGTGCCAAAAGCATTTATGTTTTATGCACTTTATTGTATAGTTTTAGTTCACAGTTTTAACAGATTTCTTTAAAGTAAATAAAAGAGGCCCAAGGACTGAACCCTGAGAATATATATTCTATTACATTTAGAATATTTTTTAAACCCTACATCCATTCAATATCCAACAAACATTTTTTGAGCACTTATGTGCCAGTCACTTGTTCCAGCTGTTGGGAATACAGCAGTAAACAAAACAGACAAAACCCCTTGCTTTCATGGAACTTACATACTAGCAAAGCCTGGAGAGAGTATATGAAGGTGGATGGAGTGGTTAACTATGCCAAACGTTGGTTAGATGTCAAGTAAGATAAGGACATAACAAAATTGACTATTGGCTTTGATAAGTCACTCACATGATTTGGATACCATCTAAATATGAATGATATTCATCGTGACCTCTTTTGTGAACTCCCAACTTCTGTGAATTTGCCAATTTAATTCACATAGATGTTCCGTGTCCAAAATTGTATACCCCAACCTACTTCTCTAGGGTTCCCCATCTCAATGAATTACATCACCACCCATCCATTTACCTAAATCAGAAGCCTAGAAGTTATCTCATAACTCTGTTTCTCGCCTCCCTGCCCATTACACTTCCAATTAATCATCAATTCTGCTAAATGTATCTCAAACACAGGGAAGGCAAGAATGTGAGACATTTTTAGCCACCTGGCCCATGATGATATTGCTTTTCCTCTGATTTTTTCTCCAGGGCTCAGAGTGGAGGTGTCCCTCAGTTCAAGAAGGTGGTTTTCCAGGAATTTACTGATGGCTCCTTTACTCAGCCCCTATACCGTGGAGAACTAAATGAACATTTGGGACTCTTGGGGCCATACATAAGAGCAGAAGTTGAGGACAATATTATGGTGAGTTGAGGACAATGGAATTGCAAGAATATTAATTCTATATATATTTTAGTTGTTTCTGATTATAAAAATAATGTATTCTCACTTTTAAAGTGCAGAAAGTAAAGTTGAAAAATAATCCCATAGTTTTCATTTTGGTATATGTTCTTATCTTTTTCCTATGTGTTCTCTTTATTCAAAATTATACAATGCAAATTCTACTTTTTTGACTAAATGTCATATCACAAACATCTCTTATATCATTGAAAACATTTCCTAGGTATTTTTTTAAATGATAGCATAATAATGTACTATATCAATTTATGGTTTAGTTAACCATTTACGAGGAACAAACTTTTAGACAGTTAATTTTTTCAGTGTTTAAATAATGCTGTAATCACAAACCCTATTCCTAGGATGAAATTCGAGAAGTGCAATGTACATGAACATTAAGTCTTTCTCTAATGTCCTTTGCACATTTGACATTTTTTGGAGGGAGTGCTTTTCTTAATTTATATTACTATATATATTATAGATCATTAATGTATTAATGATCATTGATCATTTTAGTGAAGAGTATTTTTCCAAGTTTGTTGTATCTTAATTTTATATATAGTGTTTTTTAAAATAAAACATGTTTGAATTTTTGGGTAGTAGCCTATAAACCCTTATGACACTTTCATAGCTTTTATGTTTATAAAAATCCTTCCCTATACCAAGACTTTTTTCTTAAAATCACCTATACTTTGTTCAGATTTCCTTTACAGTTTAATTTCTTAACATTCAGCTTTTTAATCCACCAGTAATTCCTGTATACTATAAGTTATTTTGGTGTGTGGTGTGAGCCAGAGATCAAAGTAGTTTTATTATTTTCTAAAAATAGTCATTCATTGTCCCAATTGATTGTTTACATTCAGGGTCATGTATAAGTATCTAAAATTATGGTACTGGGGGTGACTATCTTTTGTCTTGAATTTTATTTTGCTTTCCATATGTCCTATGAAACATGTATAATTTTTTAAATCTGAAAAACAAGTATTTTCTAAAGATCACATGCATTCATCCTAGAATTTGTCATGAAGAACCTTAAGTATCAACTCATGGAGTCATGGTCTCCTAAAAACCCCATGACGACATTTTCCCTTTTACTTTGGAGTTGCTTTTATATATTTCTGAATTTTCTCCTTTGCAACTTTGAATTCATGCCTTAAAGATTTTAGAATTTAGAAATTCCTCAGAGTTTCTTTGGTAGGTCTTTAGGTTTGGGTTCTAACAACATCCATCTTCTGTACCACTTCCTCTGCATATTAAAGTTTAAAATCCTAAGACATGATACTTACATTCTTTATTTTTTTTTTGGCTCTGCAGGTAACTTTCAAAAACCAGGCCTCTCGTCCTTATTCCTTTTATTCTAGCCTTATTTCCTATGAGGATGATCAGCAGCAAGGACCCCAACCTAGAAAAAAGCTTGTCAAGCCTAATGAAACTGAAATTTACTTTTGGAAAGTGCAACATCACATGGCGCCCACTAAAGAAGAGTTTGACTGCAAAGCTTGGGCTTATTTTTCTGATGTCGATCTGGTAAGCAAGTCTACCTTGTGCTGGCCACTTTTTGGTTTAGAAGACATACCCTGTGTATTATCTGCTAAGAATTTTGGTATTCATCCTAAGCATAATGAGAAGCTTTAAATAGGGGAGATGCCATCATATTTGTGTTATATTCCTGTTAGAAGATGGGGAGTGGGTTGGAGTAGCATAAAAGTTGATGAGAAATGTACTCCGGTTCATAGGTGAGAGTGCTCATGCTCATAGGATTGATGTCTTCCCTCTCAGGAAAAGGATGTGCACTCAGGCTTGATTGGGCCCATTCTGATCTGCCGCAGTAACACGCTGAACCCTGCTCATGGGAGACAAGTGACAGTGCAAGAATTCGCTCTGTTTTTCACTATTTTTGATGAGACCAAGAGCTGGTACTCCACTGAAAACATGGAAAGGAACTGCAGAGCTCCCTGCAATATCCAGATGGAGGACCGCACTTTTCAAGAAGATTATCGCTTCCATGGTAAGATATCCCACACCCAAGTATTAATCACTGTGAAATCAGCATGCACTATGAAAACTGAGCCTTGAGCCTGAGGCTTGGACATTGTACAAACTAGAGAGTATATGTATGGGAGTGGAATCCTCATAGGAGTCAATCTTTTTTTTTTTTTTTTTTTACTAAAGTGGAGGGGAAGAAACTCTCACTGAAGATTTTAACAACCTTCTCTGTGTTCTTCTCCAGCAATCAATGGCTATGTGATGGATACACTGCCTGGCTTAGTAATGGCTCAGGATCAAAGGATTCGATGGTATCTGCTCAGCATGGGCAGCAATGAAAACATCCATTCTATTCATTTCAGTGGACATGTGTTCACTGTACGGAAAAAAGAGGAGTATAAAATGGCAGTGTACAATCTTTATCCAGGTATAAGCTAGTTTGTGCTCTTTCTCCTACTGTACTTATTGAGTACTTAGTTTCAAGGGTCTAGGCACTGGGGATATGCTCAGTGAGTGAAACAAACTCCTTGCTTTTTTAAGTAACTTTACAGAGAGCTAATAAATAAATTAGTGAAGGAACATGATAATTTCAAATACAGATAATATGCTATAAAGGAAATAGAACAGAATAAATGGACAATAAATGTCACAACACTTTCCTAGGAAAAAGAGATTTTTTTCCATCACAAACCCCACATGGCACCAGTAGTCATTCAAAGAGTGATTTGTGTATGTAACCAATATATTCATGTTATTTATCCACTGTCCCTTTAAAACAGGTTTAATAGTGGGAGTAAACTTCCTCTGCTTCTGCATATAAATTCTGATGAGCCCAGTGACTTTTCTGCTCACCTTCAAGTAATAAACAGTCCTGCGGTCACTTTACATCACAAAAAATGTTCAAATCAGAAATTACAATGTCCACTCCAAGATATTAATCAAAATTTTGAACTTGATTTAACTTCGATCTTTCCTCCCTTGCTGGATGCTGCTTTGAGCTCCAGCATGGAGAGGGGAAAGTTCTTACCTACTTAAAACTGGAGCCATTGCTGTAAACCAGTTTCATACTGTCTGCCCCTGGTAGATATTTAAAGCTGACTTTCTTGCAAGGCACTTTCAGGGGCTGTTCAGAGACTCTCTTTTAGGACCCTCTTTCATCAAGTCCCTTGACATGGTTGGTTCCACCTTTATTCTGGGTGGTCACATGGTGACTCATTCCTTAGCCTCTCCGCATTCATCTCCAGCTTCTTGCTGCTGGGGTCACTTTAGCCCTCAAAGCACCCTAGTGGGCTAGGTCCATGAGGACCTCACCCTGACTTCCTTCTCCCAGGAAGCGCACATCTGCTCAAGGGGAAATACACCTTTGGCTCTGAATAACCCTGGGAGTGCAGTAGCCTTCTCCTGTCTCCCCCACCAAAGCAGTCTGTCACCCTGTCTCTCCCATTGTGGGAAGCAGTCTCTTCCCAGGGTGGGGAGCTGTTGGAACTCAATCTCCAGGGCCTCTGACAGGATTTTGGGTTTGAGGGGTCCAAGAGTGGTGCAACTGACTTAGGTAGATCTCCTTTGACATACTAAGTGAGCCAATGTGTCTCATGCTCATTTTTTCTGTGAAAAATCATTTTTTTCCTTTCATTTTTGATAGGTGTTTTTGAGACGGTGGAAATGTTACCATCCAAAGTTGGAATTTGGCGGATAGAATGCCTTATCGGCGAGCACCTACAAGCTGGGATGAGCAGTCTTTTTCTAGTGTACAGCAAGAGTGAGTAGCACTGTGGGCAGAGGCTTCCGGCCTGCCAGCCTCCTTCTATACAGCTTTTCTCCTTTGTAGAAGGTTGCCTTTGTCAAGAAATAAACACAAGCTCATAGTTATTGCCAAATCCAAAATGAAAACTGCTGGTAGAAATCATCAGTCCTCAGAGGACAGATATGCTTGAAGTTTTGAACACATTGAACCTGAAGCTCTAAATAATTAAAAAACTGGCACTCAAAATATTTTTTCATTTTCACAACTTTGTGAAGATCCAGGATCTCCAAGGGCAAATTTTGAGACTTAATTTTAGTTCAATTACCAAAGATAACTCACAAATATCACTTGGAAGAGTTTGAGATTTAGCCCTAAAGAAGTAAGAGAACAACTGGTCTGCTTATGCATGGACCCTAGTTTCCTCAGCTGCCAAAAGTGAATTGTTCTAGCATTGCCTGTTGGGGTAAATTAAATGAGTTCTTGTACAGTTGACATAGTAAACACTAATAAATAGGAACATTTATTGCTGTTCTCCCATTTTCATTGATTTGCATTTGTGAAGCTGCATTTTCTGAAGTTCTAGCTATTATGTCCCCCTCTTTTGATTTCAGAGTGTCAGACTCCACTGGGAATGGCTTCTGGACACATTAGAGATTCTCAGATTACAGCTTCAGGACAATATGGTAAATACTATTATTTTCTATCCACAAACTGGACTGATTATATCTTATTTCTATTGGAGCAATTCAGGTAACCAATCCATCTCCATGCTTTTATTCATTCTACTCCATAGGTGTCTCTCAAATCCATCTTTTCTCCTTCATTACCCACTGTGACCATCTTAATTCAGGCCACTGTCACTTCTCACCTGGGCAATGCCTTCAATATTGCTCTCCCTTGAATCCATCTCTTCTCTGTAGCAGGAAATTACATTTTTCTATGAGCAGTGATACTTAAAGATGAATGGGATCTCCTGACATGTGCAAATTACATGAAATTAAAATTTCAGTGTCCATAAATAAACTCTTGTATTGGTGTGCAGTCACGTCCATTCATTGACAATCATCTGTGGCTGCTCTCACTCTACAACAGCAGTTAAGTAGCTGCAGCAGAGAACAGAGGATCTACAATCTTAAATTATTTACTTTTTGGCCCTTTACAGAAAAAGTTTGCCCACCCTTGTTTAGAGGGAAAAAAAATTCCCTTTGAGAAGGAGGCTGGAGAGTTATATACCAAAATAGTATTATTTTTCTCTGGGTAAAAGGATGATGTTTCTTATTTCTTTTATTATTGTTTTTACTTATGCTTTATTCTTATTTTTTAATTTTCTAACTTTTCTACAATAAACATACATTGTGTAATAAAGAAATATTATTATTTGGTAGTCCTAGTAATGCATTTCAGTATCATGTAATTAGAGGTGCTAGCAATCAACAAAATTATTAAATTTTAGAAAATAAAATGGACAAGGGCAAGGAAAACACAAAACACCTAGGTAGTCATTGATACTACTATGCATTAAGCCTTTATCTTCTCCACAGTTAGGATTAACCTTTTTCAAGAGAAAAATTTTGTTCCCAAGGATCTAGGACCAACCCACCTGAATCTAACCTCTCTCCCTTTTCTTGGGCAAAGGACAGTGGGCCCCAGAGCTGGCCAGACTTCATTATTCTGGATCAATCAATGCCTGGAGCACCAAGGATCCCTTTTCCTGGATCAAGGTTAGAAATGCATCACGTTCAATTACATCATGTATTCCTGTTAGAAGCTCAAAGTTTTATACCAAACTTATTTTCATCGAACTCCAGGTAACAGATGAGAAGAGAACTGAAGAGTAGAATGGCTTATGATTTGTACAAAAACAGCCAAAAATAGAAGACCAGGAATACAATTATTTAATCTTTCTATTGGGATTAGAACATCTGAATACTTTCTATAGCATTGAACTCATCATCTCCTAAGACTGTGTATTCTATTATTAGATGCATGCAATTGCATAGGTGGCCTGGTGTCCTTCAATCCCTTTATTTTAGCATGAAAACAAATGACTCAATCCTCCATCCCATAAACCAAGAAAATGTGGCTTCTTTAGGGAGGGGAGTTGGGGTTGGCATCTATTCTGGTGAGAAGGCCTGAGGAGTGACAGCAGCCAGGCCACCAGGCATGAAAGCACTGGGCTGGCTTGAGGGGCATCGGGTGACCAAGAGCAGGCAGGCTGCACGGAGATGTCCAGCTGCAATGTTTGTATTTATACACTGAGTCACTCATCACCACCTTGCTTACTTCCTCATAGAGAGACGTGTCTTACTGTCACATTCAAGTACCTGGCTGGATACCTAGGTGAAAGTATTGAATCTGTAATTGCCAAATTGCTCCAAGATCCCAATCATAATGTAGAAGATGCACAACAAAGATTAAGTAGATAAGATAGGCAGTTTGCCAAGAATTCGTCAGTTACAGAGTGTAGGTGGAAAAGGTAGTTGTCAAGGCTTTATTAGAACTGCTAAAGGCTTCCTTAAAATTGCTAGAAGATACAACAGTCAGTGGTCCAAAAAAGACCTCTCGTACACTATATGAAGAAACAGTACAAATCAGTTCAACAAAAGTCATGATTTTTGCACCTAGTATTTTCATTTTTTTATGCCATAACGTCAAGAGGAAAAATGAATTTTCTCTGATTGGGAGTATCACCTAATCTGGGAAAACACAGCACTGTAGCTTCTGCAGACCTTGCCATTCTCTATCCTGTTACCTTGCCTCAATTTATCACTACTTGCTCCTGTAAACAAATAAAAACATAAATATGATAGTCTGTTTTCCCAACTCAAATGTAAGTCTCATGAGGGCAAGCCTTTTTTTTCTCTTGCTCACTACTGTATTCCCAGTACCTAGAACAGTGCTTGGCATGTAACAAGTGCTAAAAATATATTCTTTCCGTTAATGGATGGATGGATGGAAGTTACAGTCAACTGAAGGACAGACAGTCATTAAAGTGCAAGAGTCATGACCAGTCCGATTTGAGTGGGCCAGGCATCTGTGGGAAGTTAAGTTTGACTTCCTTGTTAGGGCAGTAACTGAGGCCAAAATTCTTGTAGTAGATACCCTCTTGTAATGCCTCCATGGTCCATGCCCTCTTAAGAACCAGCCATACCACTCTGTCATTATTCACTCATTCATTACAAAACATTTGCTAAACATCAGTATTATACCAGATTCCATGTTAGTTACTGGTGCTAGAGAGAATATAAAAGCTAACATTTATTAAGTGTTTAGTATGTGCCAGGCACTGAACTCAGCACACTACCTTTACTAACTTTTTGATCCTCCCAGAAACACCTTGAGATACACACCATTATTATCTCCATTTTACAGATAAAGAAATTGAGACACAGAGAGGTTAGGTGATTCAAACAGGTTCACTGCCAGTCTAACAAGGAAGGCAGATAAGCAAAGAAACTTTTATAACATGATGTTATAATTTGCTATAATAAAGTTATATGTAAAGGGAAGGGGAAGCATGAAAGAAACAGCATGAAATTTGGTTGAGTCAGGAAAGGCTAACCAGGAGAAATAGTTTCTGATTTAACACTTGAAGGAAGGATAGCAGCTTCTCACAGGTGGTGATGTTGGGATGAGGGGCGGTCTGGGGAGAGGGGAGGAAATTGGCTTTGGCTAGGCTGAGCCTGAGGTATGGGCAAAGCACTAGGTTATGTGCAGCAAAGAGATTATGTGCCTCTCTATACACAAAGGATGTGTATAGAGGCAGTGGGGCCCAGTGATGTGGAAGTGGTCTGGTTTGACAGGAAGTAGGCTGGGGACCCAATAACACCTTTCCTTCTCATTCTCATCATTTACCCCACACCTTCACACACATCCACATTTCAACATTGGTATTTCCTTCACCTGCACCTCCAAGGTAATACTAGGTGTATCTGTATCAATGTAACTTCTCCTTTACTAATTAATATCAGAAGGTGATACATACATTCAAAGTGTCGTTTTAATTGGTAGGTGGATCTGTTGGCACCAATGATTATTCACAGCATCATGACCCAGGGTGCCCGTCAGAAGTTCTCCAGCCTCTACATCTCTCAGTTTATCATCATGTATAGTCTGGATGGAAAGAAGTGGCAGAGTTATCGAGGGAATTCCACTGGGACCTTAATGGTATGTAATTAGTCCTTTCAAGAGAATGCATGAGTATTTTAAAGAGTGTTTGACAGATTTCAGATATGAGTCAAACATTCCTAGCTTCTACAAACTTAACTTCAAAAAGAATTTGCCACTTATAGACAATTATAGTGATTATGAATATATGGACTAAAAAGTGGGAGCACCAAGGATCTTACAGATAATAGAAATGAAAAGATGCTCTCTTGGCAGAAATATACGATTCAGGACTGGGTGGATTGATAAAATTGTGAGTTTCCTTATGGATTTCCAGTAATAGGCAATCAGGTTGAATGTCTAGCAGGCAGAAGGTAAAAACTTGAGTTTAGGAGGTAAAACCATGAATGGAAGTGAAGTTTTGCATCTTCCACGTAAAGAGATGGGTGAAACGTTGGGAAATGATGAATTCTCTAGGGGTGAGCTCAAGACCTTTACTTATAGTCAACTTATCATTTGCAATGCTTCTTACATCTCCTCTATTTCATTTATACTACAGCCCAAGGCCCCAGCACCTCATACTGGACCTATTATGTTGCATTCCTAGCTAGTCTTTTCCTGTTTCTAGTCTCTTCTTCTCTAATAACAGCTGCACATCATTTTGGGGATGATCATCTTATCAGTCCCCTGCCTAAAGCCTTGTCAGTGTCTCCCTCCTGTCTTCAGAATAAATCTCAAAGTCCTCAAATGGCCCTGTGCAAGACGAGTTGTTTGCCTCTTTAGATCAATTTTCCCCCTTCTCTACCCTCCTTCTTGTTTCATGAACTTGGTCTGTGTGGAATACATCAACAAACTACCTTATCCTCTAGTTTTGTGTTGGGTTTCACCAACAAAAAGCACTGGCAAGAGATCAGAGGAAGAGAAAAGAGTAAGATCAGGATATTTATTCTCCTGGCTGTCACTTATCTCTCCACTGACTGTCACTGTTCCCCTCAAAGTGGCTTTCTTCACCTGCTCCAGTTACTATTGCTGAGTACCAAACCACCCCAAAACTTAATATCATAAAAACAATCATTTTGTTCACTGATTCTGTGAGTCAGGACTTGAATAGGGCACAGCAGAGATGGCTTGCCTCTGCTCCACAATATGGGGGGGGGGCTCAGCTGGGGGCTGGAATCATCTGAAAGCACCTTCACTTACGCAAGTGGTGGTTGGTGCTGAGTAACCTAGCTAGGACAGCATATGGGGCTATTGAGTAAAGTAACTTTGCATGGCCTTTCAATGAGGCCTGGACTTCTGACAGCATTGACAGTCTCAAGGCAATAGGACTTCTTACATGGTATCTTAGGGACTCTAACTGTGAGTATTCCAGCTAATAAGGTCGAAGCTACATCACCTCTTCTGATCTAGTCACATAGCGTCACTTTCAATACATTCTTGGAATATAAGCAAGTTGGGTATAAGCAAGTCAGATTCAAGGGGCTGGGATATAGACCCCACTTCTTAATGGGAGGAATGTAAAGTGTTTGTGATCATTTTTGTAAGCCACTACAAGAATCTACCTAATTCTCTCCTTTAGTATTCTGCTCCCTCTCCTCATCCCTCTAGGCCTAGAGATGGTAATACCCTGCTACTAGATTCCTAGCTAGTACCTTTATTAAACTTTCCTCAAAATATCCTAATTTGAGTATTCCCTGTTTCTTGTTCAAATAATTACTGTCTCATACAGTTATTGCTGCCAAAAGTAGCCCCAAGAAGTAGACCCTCAAAATGGAATTTTAGGATTATATTGATAATATATTAGAGGAACATAGGTATAATTTTCTTGCTTGGGGAGAAGAGTTACAGAAGGAAGACACTGGGAGACAAAATTGACATTTCTGCTAGTGTCCTTATATTAGCATAATAGACTGGGTGGGTTGAGGATTAACTGTCACTACAACTCTGCAATTCATATGCTCAGGTCCTAGTCTTGTTCTTAAGTCTAAGTTATCTGTATACAACCACAGGATATGTAAGACTCTTCCAGAGTTCCATGGATGTGTCCTGATTCTCCATGTATGTTCATGTGTATTCTTCTTTGTACATATTCATAATATTTTTTTTCCCTACATATGCTGTAAAAATAAGGGCCACAGAAAGATAGATCACTCTACAATCAGATGATGCTACAGGTGTTGCCACAGTGACTATTATACTCAAGAGATTTTTGCCTATGTTGTCTTCTAAGAGTTTTATGGTTTCATGACTTACATTCAGTCTTTGGTCCATTTTGAGTGTACTTTTGTGTATGGGGTTAGACAATAATCCAGTTTCAACACCAGCTGTTGAAGAGGCTGTCATTTCCCCATTGTATATCCATGGCTCCTTTATCATATATTAATTGACCATATATGCTTGGATTAATATCTGGACTCTCTAGTTTGTTCCATTGGTCTATGGGTCTGTTCTTGTGCCAGTACCAAATTGTCTTGATTACTGTGGCTTTGTAGTAGAGCTTGAAGTTGGGGAGCATAATCCCCCCAGCTTTATTCTTCCTTCTCAGGATTGCTTTGGCTATTTGGGGTCTTTTGTGGTTCCATATGAATTTTAGAACGATTTTCTCTAGTTCATTGAAGAATGCTGTTGGTATTTTGATAGGAATTGCATTGAATCTGTAGATTGCTTTAGGCAGGATGGCCATTTTGACAATATTAATTCTTCCTATCCATGAGCACAGGATGTATTTCCATTTATTGGTATCTTCTTTAAGGTGAACTCCTTTAACTTTGAATATATCATGCCACTTCTTCCAGCCTGTAGTTTCTGTTGAAATACCAGTAGAGTCTTATGGGGTTTCCCTTGTACATAACTCATTGTTTTTCTCTTGCTGCTTTTAAGATTCCTTAATCTTTGACATTTTAATTACATGTTTTGGTATGGGCCTCCTTGGGTTCATCTTGTTTAAGGTATCTGTACTTCCTGAACCTGGATGTTTGTTTCCTTCCCTAGGTTAGGGAACTTTACAGCTATTATTTCTTCAAATAAGTTTCCCACCCCTTTCTCTCTCTCTCCTCCTTCTAAGACTCCTATAATGCAAATGTTAGTATGTTTGATGTTGTCACAGAGATCTCTGAACCTATCCTCATTTTTTTAGTTTTTTTCTTTTTGCCGCTCAGCTTGAGTGGTTTCCATACCCTGTATTCCACATTGCTGATTCACTAATCTGCATTCTCTAATCTGTTGTTGATTGTCTTTAGTGTGTTTTCCATTTCATTTTTTATATTATTTGACTCTGATTATTTTTATATCTTCTCTGTTGAAATCCTCCTTGGGTTCAGCCACTCTCCTTTCAAGTCTGGCAAGTAACTTTATAACCATTACTTTGAACTCTTTATCGGATGGATTGCTTAACTCCATTTCAGTTATCTTTCTGAGGTTGTGTCTTGTTCTTTTGTTTGTAGCATATTCCTCTGTCTCCTGTTCTTATTATTTTTTATTATTTCCATCTGTTTCAATGAATTAGGTGAAGCAGCTACCTCTCCTACTCCTGAGGGAGTGACCTTGGGTAGGACGTCCCCTAGGTAGACTTGTGTATGCCTGGTGGCTTTGGGTAGCTGGCTGGGGCTATGTGAGTACAGGTGAGGGGGGGTACCCTTACATGCCTGGGCTGGGGAACCCTGGTGGTGGGGTTGGGGGCCCGAGTTGCAGTCCAGAGGAGTCCCACTATGCACAGTGCTGGTGCATTTGGGCTCAGGCAGTGGTAGGAGGCCATCTTGGGAGATGTCTGAAGCTGATGGGGACTTTGGGACTCTGAACCATGCTACCATACCTTCTATCAATATGCAGCAGTCAATAAACAAGGGCATGCACCAGCACCTCTGATCCCATAGAGTTCTAGCAGCTCCCCAACCATTTGACGGATTCTATAGTAAGTAAAGCAGCTTACTTTACCTATACTCTCATTGTCCTTTAAACTTTGGGGTTTTTTTTCTGTTCACTAGAGCAGGTGAATCTGTGTGCAGGTCCCTCATTGATACCCTCCCTGCTGCAGGCCACTGTATTGTGGTGGGGGGAGGTTCTCACTATTGCCATGTCTCTCTCTCCTTCCATTTTTTTATGTGGCCTCTCTTACCTGGTCATGTAGAAGCCACCCACTGAGCCCTCAGTTCTTTCTTAGGAGGAATTGCTGTGTATCTAGGGGTAGATTTGGTACATACACGAGAAGAGGTGAGCTCAGCTTCTTCCAACTCTGCCATCTTGGGTTTCCTTCCCCTAAATTCTCTTTCGCTTTTTTTGGTTTATTTTCTTTTCCTAGAATCTGGATCTGAAGGACTAGTTCATTTATTTTCAGTGTTTCTTGTTCAATGATAATGATAAAATAGTTAACTACTCTCATGATGGTCATTCATTTAAAAGTTACTGAGTAACTACTATGTTCTAAATACTAGTAAAGGGGCAGGCAAGCTAGAGCCCATGGATTTGGACCAAAACCTGCCTCTGTATGGACTGTGAGTTAAGACTGGTTTTAACATTTAAAGTGGCAAAAACAAACAAGACCATGAAACAGAGAGCACTTATGGCCTGAAAAGACTAAAGAATTTCCACCTAGTCCTTTGCATAAAAACTTTGCAGAGTGGTGGTCTAGTCCCATGGCAGTAGAGATGCCCAAACAGTTAATATTAACCGGAACTCTTCCATCCCAGAGCTTGCCTTATTTACAAAATCCACTCTTAGTCATCCTCTAGCATGGTGGTTTATATGCCACTGTATTATTCACATACAAAATATTTTTTCATAAGGACTATTTTTCATCAAAGAAGTCCCTCATAGTAAAACAACGAAGCAAAACTGAAGGAACAAAATAGCAGCAGACTCAGAGACTCCAAGAAGGGACTGGTGGTTACCAAAGGGGAGGGGTGGGGGAAGGCGGGTGGGGAGGGAGGGAGAAGGGGATTGAGGGGTATTATGTTTAGTACACATGGTGTGTGGGATCACGGGGAAAAGTGTTGCACAGAGAAGACAAAGAGTGACTCTGTGGCATCTTGCTGCACTGATGGACAGTGACTGTATTGGGGTGTGGGTGGGGACTTGATAATAGCGGTAAATGTAGTAACCACATTGTTTTTTCATGTGAAACCTTCATAAGAGTGTATATAGATAATACCTTAATAAAAATTAAAAAAAAAAGAAGTCCCTCATAAATGGGGCTTCAGGTTGGGACGTCCCAACCTGAACATTCTTTAAGGATCACTGTTTCACTGTCACCATTTTCATCAGTTCATATTTTAAATATTAGTCTTGAATTGTCAATCAACATTTCAGTGATGTAGAGCTTTCCTTCTGGTTTTCAAGTTAAAGACTAAAGCTGTCCTTTTAAAAGTATTTAGCTTTTGGTCATGTTAGAAATCAGTGTTAATTTTGATATTAAGCTGACATACAGCAAGAGAGCTGTCAAAATCACTGAAATTTGGCTTGAGCCCAGTTATCTGCGTTAGGAAGTTTCTGAGGGTGATATATAAATTAGCCAATGGAAAATGGAGAAGCTTCAGTATTTCCTGAATTATACTGTATACCCAATATACCAAAATACCAAGCTCTCTGGTAATCCCTCCCACCATCTCATCAGTGCAAGGAGTTAAGACCACAGGCCAAAGGAGGCTTTTCCTTAAGCCCAAATCCAAATACCATCACCAGTCACATTCCACAACTCCTAAGCATTAGTCATAAGACATTAAGGCAGTTGTCCAGGCCTGCAGCCAGGGTTGGGAGGAACATACCAGAAAGAGCAAAAGCACAAAAGAGAACGCACCCTTGCCCCTTTTGCAAAAAGTTGGACTAGGCTTTCAGGGTTCTGAAGGACCCTTCCTGACTGCCCAGTGACAGCATGGAATGGGCCTCTCCTGTATGTCCTTTTTCAGTTACCTATTACTTGCACATAGTCTAAACAGAAGTAGAATGCCCTAAAAGACTCCCCCCCCCGCACATTTTGAGGCACTTAACTCATTCTGATAATGGTCCACACACCTACCCCCAAACTGTCCTTAAATGTCACCCGAAAAGATTAGTACTGTGTAAATTTGGACAAAAAAAATACCTTGAAACTTGAGTGTTTTATAATGGCCTGCCATGCTGCTTTTGGGAAACAAGGACACTTGTTTTGCATACACATGACAATACCAAAGAACCATACTGATCTCATGTATATTCAGGTAAGTGGGAGTTTCAGATAAAAGCTGTCCTGTGGATTATGCGTACCTCTCAGAACTGAAACTGTGAATTCCAATGCACAACTGACACACCCTGGCCTCCCCAGCCACAACTGCATAGCAGCTGATTAAGGACCACTTTGCAAATAATCTCTGCAGGTTCACTGCCTAGCATAGGCCTCATACTAGGTGCACTGTCAGCATCAAATGACTGACTACATCTTATAGCTGAGAGAACTTGGCCATTTTTGCTCTCTGCTTCCTGATACGCAGATAAACGATTCCCATTTTATAGATGAAGTGAATCTAAACCACAAGTTAGGAGTATTAGAATGGCTTTATCATGGATTTAGGGCTGTAGCAACAATGATGTATGTAATCAAATGACTCCCAGGAATATGTATGGGGTAGATAGCCATAGAAAAACGCTAAGGAATCAGAGTGATGTTTAAAAAACAAACTCATATAGCTTAAGTATTTAGACAGAGCTGTGCAAAATAAAGTCCTTACTATGAAACAAAGATGCAGGGGGCGGGGTGGGGGCGGAATGAGTTGGGTGGAAATAGAGGAAGGGGACAAAACGGATTCTCATTTTTATGTTGCAATTTTGGGGCAGAGAGTCATGTTCTCTACTCCAATTATATCATATTGGTTTTTACCTCCCACTATTATGGAAGTAAGTCTTTGGGATACAGGTAACTTTCAGTCAACTAAATTCCTACGGTGGCAAAAGGGATAAGATAAAGGTAGGACTGCCAAGATCAGTGTCTTTTCTTCCCCGCCTGCTACCCCACGCCAAACGCAAAGGGCACGTGAGGTTTGGTAAAAAGCCAAAAGTCACTTGGTTAGCATGATGCATCAGATCCCCTGTCCTGAGGGCGAGATGGTTTCTTGCACAACGAGGTGAAGGAGGTGGTTCTGCTCCGCACTCAACAGCGGCCACATCTCCACCTGCAGTGACTTGACGGCCTCCGTGTCCTTTTCCTGGGTAGCCATGACCAGGGACTGCAGCAGCAGGAAGAGCTCCTCGGGAAGCTGGCCGCTGCTCTCCTGCCCGTGGCTGTCGAAAGCTTCCCAGGAGTACTTCTCCAGGGTGCGGGCATGCTCTGGCAGGAGCTTGGCAGGTGGTGGTTGCAGGAGCAGCAGCAGCAGCACGCGGGACACCTCGCAGCGGACCAGCACGTCCGAGAAGGCGCCCAGCGCGGCGGGAGAAGGCGCAGCCGCAGGGCCGGCACTCGGGGGGAGCAGAGCGGCGGGCAGCGCGGGGGCCGCGCCGGGTCCCGGGTGGGGCCCTGGCGGCGGCGGCGGCGGCGGCGGCAGGGGCAGAGGCTGCCGCGCCGGGTGGCTGCCGTGCTCGCGCGCCAGGCGCTGCATGCGCGTGAAGATCGCCAAGGCGCCATTGTAGTCGCGCGCCAGCAGCTGGCAGGAGGCGGCGTCGCCGAGCGCCTGCAGCGCGGCCAGGGGCAGCTGCGGTAGCTGCAGGTGGGCGGCGCGCTGGAAGTGGCCGGCGGCGGCGGCCGGCTGACCCAGGTCGCGCAGCGAGGCGGCCAGCTCAAGGCAGAGGGCGGCCGCGGCGGCCGGCTGGCCCAGCTCGAGGTGCAGGCGCACGGCGGCGCCCAGGGCGCTGGCGGCGGCCTGCAGCGGCTCCCCGTAGGCGGCGGGGCAGGCGAGGCGCTGGCGCGCGTCGCATTCCTGCCGCAGGAAGAGGCGGGCGGCCTCGGTGAGCGCCACCGCCTCCCCGGGCCCGTGGAAGAGCGCCTGCTGGCAGCGCGCCACGGCCAGCTGGCACCAGGCCGCGTAGGGCAGGCACTCTTGGGCGCGCAGTTCCCGGCCCAGCTGTCCGAACTGCTCACCAGCCTCCGCCACGTTCGGCTTCCTCAGGAACCGCTTCTTCAGCTTGTTCGACACCTGGCGGTACCGGGCCAGGAAGTCCCCGGCCTCGAGCCCTGGGCCCGCACCGCCGCCCAGGCCCGCCGCGGATGCCGCCATGTTCGCCGACCCAGCGCTGACGCAGCTGGGCGGACGTGCCTGCGCCGGTGCGGGCTGCGACCAGCCTTGCGTCCCGCCCGGGCGTCCCCGCGCGCCCCGTTGCCCTGGTGATATGCAAACCGTCAGGCTCGGAGGCGGGGCCTCATGGCGAGCTGCGAGAGCACCCTTCTGGGGTCCTGGGGCGAGGCCATGCCGGAAGCCAGCTGTTGCTAGGTGACAGCTTGTTTGCCCAGGTTGCTACAAGGCGTCTCCTAGCATCTTTACCGTACCACTATCAAAACTCAGCTCCTGACGCCGCGCGACCCTAAATTCGACTTTGCACGTGTCTTGCCAATGGGTTTCAGCCCCCGGCAAGTTCACTATGGATTCAATGTGACCAAAGAAATGACAGTAGAATGTTTCTTTGGGGTGAAAGGGTTTCTTACCCGGTTTGTTCTCGGGCGGTAGGTCGAGCACTAGCGTCTCTGCTTCCGCCCAGAGCACTGGGCCGAGCTCTCTATACAGTGCAATAATAGCTTACTGCCTAAAGGTGTGGAAGCGGTAACCTAGCAACAGGCCAGTATCATAATCAGGTGGTTAAAGTTCAGTGGGATCCTGGCCATAGGAACCCCAATTTACCCACACTCCACCCCTCCAGGATTCTCACCTTACAATCTACATGCTCTAAATCTTCTGCAATGGTCCCTGTGGGAGAAACTGGAGCACTGTAACCAGATTCCACAACAGCAACAGAGAATAACAACAACTTAGAGATAATAACGTGGTTTCCCCCTCCTTTATTTTTATTAATGTATTGATTAATCAGATTTCTTATGTTGAAACATTTTTGCATCCCTGGAATAATTGCTATTGGGCATGGAATGTAATATTTATAATATGTTGTTGGATTCAATTTGGTAAAATTCTTTCGAGGATTTTTGCATCTATATTTGTAAAGGATATTGGTCTGTAATGTTTTTCTTGTGAAGTATGACTGGCTTTGGTATTGAGTAAATGCCAGGTTTGTAGTATGAATTAGGAAGTTTTCACTCCTTTTCTGTTTTGGAAGAGTTTGGGAAGGATTGGTGTTAGTCCTTCTTTAAACATTTAATAGACTTCACCAGTGAAGCCACCTAGTATAGTTCCTGTCACATAATAGATGGAATCTAGGATTTATGTAGTCATTAACTATTTGTTCAATTAATACATTTTCTCCCTAAGAAGGGTCCTAATCAAGACACAGGACTGACTAAAAATCAAAGCAAATATATTCATCAAAAAAGGCTGTGATTTCTGGAACAATGCTAAAAATGTATTAATTTTTATCTTGTAAAAGGAAAAGTTTGTTACATGGCAAAACAATTTTTTAAGTGCCCTATAATACTACAGCTCTGATGGGTAATTGTGTAACAGACATATTGATTCCTATTTTAGTGTATTCAAGCAGGTAAAGAATCCCAGTGTTTTATGAGAATCCCAGTGTTTTATGAGATATGATTTTCAACTTTCCTTATACTATATGTCACAGTTTAAATCTAGAACTTTTGAATTGGCACTTCCACCATATTTCTCAAACTGTGTTTCTTTTCTCTTCAGTATGTCATGTACTTTTCCCTAGAACCTAGACATGTCAAGGTCCTAAACCTTACATGTTCAATATTAACATATGTCTCATAAATTCATACACAAGGAATCATTACTTAATGCTGCACAGCTCACACATACACACAGAGCCCACATTCGTGGAAGATCATTCTGAGACCAGTGTGGTAGGCTGCCTGCTCTCAGTGCTCCCCCACAGCTGACTCTGCCCTAAGCTAGTGCTTCTCAAACTTCATGTTCTGATTCAGTAGGTGTAGCATAAGCATGTCAACAACAACAGAATCTGATACTGCATTTCTAATTGCTCCCAGGATACGCTCATGTTGCTGGTCTGTGGCCCATACTGGATTAGCAAAGCCCTAGATGGCTTCCTTCAACTTTGATAAGCATTTTACAGGACCCAAAGTAGAAGACTATTTCAACTGCCCAGACCTAATCACCCTTATTCCATTCTTCCTCCTGGTTCTCCTCACATATTCCATCCTAACATCTGTATAGTTTTACTTGAGTGTTGGGTGTTGCTGAGAAATCCACAAAGCAAAAGTAGAAGGAAGAAAAGATTGGGAAGAATTGCTTTTTACTCTTATCTTCACTTTTTCTGTATCTGTCCTTATCCCTCCCTGAAGGTCTTCTTTGGCAATGTGGATTCATCTGGAATAAAACACAATATTTTTAACCCTCCAATTATTGCTCAATACATCCGTTTGCACCCAACGCATTACAGCATCCGCAGCACTCTTCGCATGGAATTGATGGGCTGTGATTTAAACAGTAAGTGCCAAGTTACCATATTCCTCCCTCTCCCAATCATGGGTAGGGTGACTAACAGTCTGATTTTCCTGACACTAGTGGGTACTTCCGAGGACAGCACAGTACTGGGCAAGCCAGGATTTGGTCATTCTAATTGTGTGGATTTCCCTGGGGGCAGCCACGTCCTACACTGCTGTTAACAAGGCAAATCAAAGTCAAACAGAGCTGAGCAGAGCTGAGCAGAAAACAGGAAGCATGTTAACAATAACAGAATCTGTGCAAAAGTTAATGCCTGGGAAATGGTGTCATAATGACAATAGCCCTGGAGTGTCAGTGGAGGCGGGCCAGTAGAACCTAGACTGCATCTTGCCTGTGTGATCATCTTCTTTTCTTTTATCTCTTTGAGGTTGCAGCATGCCGCTGGGAATGGAGAATAAAGCAATCTCAGATGCACAGATTACTGCCTCATCCTACTTAAACAATATGTTTGCCACCTGGTCTCCTTCACAAGCACGACTTCATCTCCAGGGGAGGACTAATGCGTGGAGACCCCAGGTAAGAGGCAACAAAATTGCCATTAAACTGATGGAGAAGACGGAGTAGTGGGAAGAATATGGAAAGCCCTTGACTGTTTCTTCAGTGGTACTTCTGTCACCTGATTGTTCCCAAAAGAGTGTCAAGGAGAGTTGACTATGGGCTGAAAACCCCACAGATATTTAGTGGATGTGCCATGTGATTTCAGACAGCATTCACTGGGGGAGATGATCCCTAATTGAACCTCCTGGAAACAGAATCTCTATATACAATTCTGTGCTAATCTTTGTCAAAGAATTAGAGTAGCCAAAGTCCAATTTTACAGAGAACTATCAATAATTAGCCCTCTTTGCATGTTTTTCAAAGGAAAGGTTCACAGTCATGTACAGTTCATTGGGCACAGTTCTATTCCAGAAGCACTCAGTCTTATGATTTTCAATCACTGAGTAGCTTTGGGGATTAATGGAGTAAATGGCTTCTGCTCCTCCAGGGGCTTATTTTAAACAAAACAGGTTGTATAATACATTGCCAAACTTTTAACACTCTAGGCCATCTATATATGGCTCATAGATTCATTCAGTAAGCATTTACTGGGCAACTGTTAAATGGCTGACCGTGGGGATACAGAGGTGGTTCATGAAAACTTTTGGCCTTCAAGTTGCTTAGAGTCTAATAAGGCAGACTGAACAAACAGACCATTAAAATGCAGAGTGATAAGTGGTGTGATATGGTTATAAAGAAGGGATTTGGTGATTTGTGGGAGCAATTAGTGTCCAACAGGATACTAGTCTAATTAACTTCCTCAGGTGAATAATCCAAAAGAGTGGCTGCAAGTGGACTTCCAGAAGACAATGAAAGTCACAGGAATAACCACACAGGGGGTGAAGTCTCTTCTTACCAGCATGTATGTGAAGGAGTTCCTCATCTCCAGTAGTCAAGATGGCCATAACTGGACTCCATTTCTCCAGAATGGCAAAGTAAAGGTATGCCAGTCTCATAGGAAATGCATGAAACCTCTATAAGAACTTGACATTTCAAAACATAACAAGGTGGATATATGACCAAACTTTAAAGATAAACTTTACTGAGTATCTATAGTAATAGGATACCATGAAAGCATTCTGGAAGGGCACAGCAACTTTAAGAAAGGACAGATAATCCCAGGAAAGGGCAGGGTAGATCCGAGTTGATTATCCTCATGGATGTTGGTGTCACCCAGGATGACGGCAAGAATCATAGGGGTGAAGAAGAATTTGTTATTTGCCAAATCCTTAATAATGTCTGTATCCTCATCAGCAACTTAGATTCCCAAGCCTCATTGACCTTTAACTTTAGTGACCCAGTCTCTTCCTTCTTGATATGAGTTTGTTGGTTGGGTCAACAAACTGTGCTAATTAGAGGACATGACATCAAGTCTTACTATGAGTAATGGGAGAATGAATAGTTCATCTCTATGGTCTCTCGTCTTCTTTTTCACTAAGAATTAGCCATTGTATGGCCCTTACCAATCTCTCTAGTACAGTCTCTTGCCACTTGCTCCTTTGCTTTCTAAACTCATAATAAGAAACTCTGAGGTCCCTAAAAACAGCGTATTCTTTCTCACACCAGGCTTTTATATGTACTGTTTCTTCTACCTAGAACACTTTTTCTAGGTACTTCCCACTTTCACCTGGCTCATCTTCAAGTCTCAGATAAACATCATCTCCTCCAAGAAGAA
Source organism: Manis pentadactyla (assembly GCF_030020395.1). Taxonomy (NCBI): domain Eukaryota; kingdom Metazoa; phylum Chordata; class Mammalia; order Pholidota; family Manidae; genus Manis; species Manis pentadactyla. The sequence goes on from NC_080038.1 coordinate 146,887,439, forward strand.
TTTCCTGGTCCTTCAAGCCTGGATTAAAGACTTCTGCTTCTGGCAGTTTAATGGACTAGAGTATCGATAATATATATTCAAGAGGACATTCCCATTTTAAAAAGGGTATATCTCTGATATGTGCTACAATAAGGATGCCCCTTAAAAACATTATGCTAAATGTAATAGACCAGACACCAAAGGAAAATACTGTATGATTTCACTTATATGAATGTATTAGTCAGGATTCTCCAGAGAAACAGAACCAATAGAATGCTCATGTGCATGTATGTGTGTGTGTGCATAAAGAGATTTATTATAAGGAATTGACTCACATGAATATGGAGGTCCCAAGATCTGCAGGTCGCTGACAAGGCCCAAGATCTGCAGGGTAAGTCAGCAAGCTGGAGACCCAGGAGAGCCAATGGTATAGTCCCAATCCAAGTGTGAAGTCCAGTCCAATCACCAGGAGAGCTGATGGTATAAGTTACAGGCTGAAGGCCAACAGGCTCAAGACGTAGGAAGACCTGGTATTTCATTTTCAGCCCAAAGGCTGGAAAAGACTATGTCCCAGTTCACAGGCAGTCAGGCAGAAAGAATTCTCTTACTCAGAGGAGGGTCAGCCTTTTTGTACTATTCAGGTCTTCTACTGATTGCATGATAAACTCACCCACATTAGGAAGGGCAATCTGCTTTACTTGCTCTGTCATTTGAATGTTAATCTCATCCAAAAACATCTTCACAGACACACCTAGAAAAATGTTTGACCAAATATTTGGGCACTCCATGGCCTAGTCAAGTTGACACATAAAATTAACAATTATAATGGGGTACCTAGAATAGGCAAATCCATGGAGACTGAAAGTAGAATAGAGGTTAACAGAGGCTAGTAGGAGGGGAGAATGGGGAGTTAGTGTTTAATGGGGACAGAGTTTCAGTTTGGGAAGATGAAAAAGTTCGGGAGATGGATGGTGGTGATGGCTGCACATTATAAATGTACTTAATGTCACTGAATTGTACACTTAAAAATCGTTAAAATGGTAAAGTACATTTACATATGTGTTGACACAATTAAAAAGGCTGTAGCACTAACAGTACATAACTTAATGCACTGCTACACTCAGTGAAGGGGAATCTCCAGTCTACTCACTAACAACAATGAAAAACCATGAGCTTTTACTTTAAAATAATGATTTTAAATCAGAGCAAAGAGAGGTGGAAAATGAGAAAATATAAAATGGAGTACCTTTCCTAACGGAAAATGCTTATATTAGTGTTCTTATTAGGAGACTAAGCTTTGAGAAAAATGCAAAGAGAACTGAATGTGAAACTTCTGCATTAAGTAATGAACCCCAGAAAGGACCTAAGGGAGTTGCAGGTAAATAGTACCTCCTGGCATCTGGAAGAGCCAATATCAAGTCTTCTAGGAGAAAGCATTCCCACTTTAGTTCTCCAGGATTCCCACATATTAAAATTATAAGATCATAAACATAGATCAAACATGCAAGACAAGTCAACTTTTCTGTTAGCAAGCAGAGACATCAATACAGATTTAGAACCTGAAGAATATCAGATACTGACATTATCAGATGTATAGCATGACATAATTATGCATAAAATATTTAAAGCAATGAATTGTGGAAACACAAAAATAAATTTAAAATTATCCAAAATTATTAGTCAGTTTTGGTAAAGAAACAATACCATTAGAAATAAAAAAATAATCGTTCAAGTTTTATTTGTTTATTCATTCATTCATTCATTCACTTATTTATTTATTTATTTATAGGTTGTAAAGTGGTGGCCAGGTTTTTTTTTTTTTAGGGTATTATAGATATGCACTCTTACGAAGATTTCACATGAAAAACCAATGTGGTTACTACATTTACCCTTTTTATCAAGTCCCCACCCATACCCCAATGCAGTCACTGTCCATCAGTGCCGCAAGACGCACAGATTCACTATTTGCCTTCTCTGTGCCACACTGTTTTCCCCATGATCCGCCACACCATGTGTACTAAACATAATACCCCTCAATCCCCTTCTCCCTCCCTCTCCACTGCCCTCCCCCACCCCTCCCCTTTGGTAACCACTAGTCCCTTCTTGGAGTCTGTGAGTCTGCTGCTATTTTGTTCCTTTAGTTTTGCTTCGTTGTTATACTCCACAAATGAGGGAAATCATTTGGCACTTGTCTTTCTCCACCTGGCTTATTTCACTGAGCATAATACCCTCTAGCTCCATCCATGTTGTTGCAAATGGTAGGATTTGTTTTCTTCTTATGGCTGGATAATATCCCATTGTGTATATGTACCACATCTTCTTTATCCATTCATCTACTGATGGACACTTCGGTTGCTTCCATTTCTTGGCTATTGTAAATAGTGCTGTGATAAACATAGGGTGCATATGTCTTTTTGAGTCTGAGAAGTTGTATTTTTTGGGTAAATTCCAAGGAGTGGGATTCCTGGGTCAAATATTTTTAGTTTTTTTGGGAACCTCCATATTGCTTTCCATGATTGTTGAACTAGCTTGCATTCCCACCAGCAGTGTAGGAGGGTTCCCCTTTCTCCGCATCCTCACCAGCATTTGTTGTTCTTAGTCTTTTTGATGCTGGCCATCCTTACTGGTATGAGGTGATACCTCATTGTGGCTTTAATTTGCATTTCTCTGGTGATTATCAATATGGAGCATCTTTTCATGTGTCTGTTGGCCATCTGAATTTCTTCTTTGGAGAACTGTCTCTTCATATCCTCTGCCCATTTTTTGATCAGATTATTTGCTTTTTGGGTGTTGAGGCATGTGAGTTGTTTATATATTTTGGATGTTATTCCCTTATCGCATATGTCATTTACAAATATATTCTCCCATACTGTAGTATGCCTTTTTGTTCTGTTGATGGTGTTCTTTGCCATACAGAAACTTTTTAGTTTGATGTAGTCCCATGAGTTCATTTTTGCTTTTGTTTCCCTTGCTCGAGGAGATGTGTTCAGGAAGAAGTTGCTCATGCTTATATTCAGGAGATGTTTGCCTATGTTGTCTTGTAAGAGTTTTATGGATTCATGACTTACATTCACGTCTTTGATTCATTTTGAGTTTATTTTTGTGTATGGAGTTAGACCATAATCCAGCTTCATTCTCTTGCATGTAGCTGTCCAGTTTTGCTAACACCAGCTGTTGAAGAGGCTTTCATTTTCCGCTTGTATGTCCATGGCTCCTTTATTGTATATTAATTGACCATATATGCTTGGGTTTGTATCAGGGCTCTCTAGTGTGTTCCATTGGTCTATGGGTCTGTTCTTGTGCCAGTACCAAATTGTCTTGATTACTATGGCTTTGTAGTGGGAATTGAAGTTGGGGAGAATAATCCCCCTAGCTTTATTCTTCCTTCTCATGATTGCTTTGGCTCTTCAGGGTCTTTTGTGGTTCCATATGAATTTTAGAATGATTTCCCCTAGTTCATTGAAGAATGCTGTTGGTATTTTGATAGGAATTGCATTGAATCTGTAACTTGCTTTAGGCAGGATGGCCATTTTGACAATATTAATTCTTCCTATCCATGAGCACAGGATATGTGTTTCCTTTTATTGGTATCTTCTTTAATTTCTCTCATGACTGTCTTGTAGTTTTCAGAGTATAGGTCTTTCACTTCCTTAGTTAGGTTTATTCCTAGGTATTTTATTCTTTTTGATGCAACTGTTAATGGAATTGTTTTCCTGGTTTCTCTCTCTAGTTCATTGTTAGTGTATAGGAATGCCACAGATTTCTGTGTATTAATTTTCTATCCTACAACTGCTGAATTCAGATATCAGATCCAATAGTTTTGGAGTGGATTATTTACGGTTTTTTATGTACAATATCATGTTATCTGCAAACAGGGACAGTTTCACTTCTTCCTTGCCAATCTGGATGCCTTTTATTTCTTTGTGTTGTCTCATTGCTGTGGCTAGGACCTCTAGTACTATGTTGAATAACAGTAGGGAAAGTCGGTATCCTTGTCTTGTTCCTGATCTTAAAGGAAAAGCTTTCAGCTTCTCGCTGTTAAGTATAATGTTGGCTGTGGGTTTGTCATATATGGCCTTTATTATGTTGAGGTACTTGCTCTTTATACCCATTTTGTTGAGAGTTTTTATCATGAATGGATGTTGAATTTTTGTCGAATGCTTTTTCAGCATCTATGGAGATGATGATAACGTGGTTTTTATCCTTCTTTTTGTTGATGTGGTGGATGATGTTGATGGATTTTTGAATGTTGTACCATCCTTGCATCCCTGAGTTGATGTATGATGGATCATGCTGGATCATGATGGATGATCTTTTTGATGTATTTTGAATTCAGTTTGCTAATATTTTGTTGAGTATTTTTGCATCTCTGTTCATCAGGGATGTTGGTCTGTAGTTTTCTTTTTTTGTGGGGTCTTTGCCTGGTTTTGGTATTAGAGTGATGCTGGCCTCATAGAATGAGTTTGGAAGATTTCCCTCTTCTTCTACTATTTGGAAAACTTTTAGGAGGATGGGTATTAGGTCTTCACTAAATGTTTCATAAAACTCAGCGGTGAAGCCATCTGGTCCAGGAGTTTTGTTCTTAAATAGGTTTTTGATTACCAGTTCAATTCCATTGCTGGTAATTGGTCTGTTCAGATTTTCTTTTTCTTTCTGGATAAGCCTTGGAAGGTTGTATTTTTCAAGAAAGTTGTTCATTTCTTCTAGGTTATCCAGTTTGTTACCATAGACTTTTTCACAGTATTCTCTATTTTTTCTTTTCTCTTTTCTGATTCTGTTTATGTGAGTAGACTCTCTTTTTTTCTTGATAAGTCAGGCTAGGGGTTTATCTATTTTGTTTATTTTCTCAAAAAACCAGCTCTTGCTTTCATTGATTCTGTCTATTGTTTTATTCTTGTTGGTTTTATTTCTGCTCTAATCTTTTTTATGTTCCTCCTTCTACTGACTGTGGGCCTCATTTGTTCTTCTTTTTCTAGTTTCGTTAATTGTGAGTTTAGACTGCTCATTTGGAATTGTTCTTCTTTCCTGAGGTAGGCCTGTATAGCAACATACTTTCCTCTTAGCACGGCCTTCTCTGTATCCCACAGATTTTGTGGTGTTGAATTATTGTTGTCATTTGTCTCCATATATTGCTTGACCTCTGTTTTTACTTGGTCATTGAACCTTTGGTTATTTAGGAGAATGTTGTGATGCCTCCATGTGTTTATGAGATTTTTCATTTTCTTTGCGTAATTTATTTCTAGTTTCATACCTTTGTGGTCTGATAATCTGGTTGGTACAATTTCAATCTTTTTGAATTTACTGAGGATCTTTTTGTGGCCTAGTATATGATCTATTTTTGAGAATGTTCCATGTACACTTGAGAAGAATGTGTATTCTGCTGCTTTTGAGTATAGAGTTCTGTAGATATCTGTTAGGTACATCTGTTCTAATGTGTTGTTCAGTGCCTCTGTCACCTTTCTGTCTGGTTGATCTGTCCTTCAGAGTGAGTGGAGTGTTGAAGTCTCCTAGAATGAATGCATTGCATTCTATTTCCCCTTTTAATTCAGTTAGTATTTCTTTCACATACGTAGGTGCTTTTGTGTTGGGTGCATAGATATTTATAATGGTTATATCTTCTTGTTGGTTTGACCCCTTTATCATTTTGTCCTTCTTTGTCTCTTGTGACTTTCTTTGTTTTGAAGTCTATTTTGTCTGATACAAGTACTGCAACACCTGCTTTTTCCTCCCTATTAGTTGTATGAAATATCTTTTTCCATCCCTTCACTTTTAGTCTCTGTATGTCTTTGGGTTTAAAGTGATTCTCTTGTATGCAGCATTTAGATGGGTCTTGTTTTTTTATCCATTCAGTGACTCTATGTCTTTTGATTGGTTCATTCAGACCATTTACATTTAGGGTGATTATCGATAGGTATGTACTTATTGCCATTGCAGGCTTTAGATTTGTGGTTAACACCTGTTCAAGGTTAACTTCCTTACTATCTAAGAGTCTAACTTAACTCACTTAGTATGGTATTACAAACACAATCTAAGGGTTCTATTCTTAAAGGTTATTTTCTTTTTCTCCTCCTTTTTCTTCCTCTTCCATTCTTTATATATTAGGTATCATATTCTCTACTCTTTGTCTATCTCTTGATTGACTTTGGGGACAGTTAATTTAATTTTGCATTTGCTTAGTAATTAGCTGTTCTACTTTCTTTACTGTGGTTTTATTATGTCTGGTGACAGCTTTTAAACCTTGGAACACTTCCATCTATAGCAGTCCCTCCAAAATACACAGTAGAGATGGTTGGTGGGAGGTAAATTATCTCAACTTTTGCTCATCTGGAAATTGTTTAATCCCTCCTTCAAACTTAAATGATAATCTTCCTGGATAAAGTAATCTTGGTTGCAGGCCCTTCTGCTTCATTGCATTAAATACATCATGCCACTCCCTTCTGGCTTGTAAGGTTTCTGCTTAGAAGTCTGATGATAGCCTGGTGGTATTTCCTTTGTATGTGATCTTATTTCTCTCTCTGGCTTCTTTTAGTAGTCTGTCCTTATCCTTGATCTTTGCCATTTTAATTACTATATGTCTTGGTGTTGTCTTCCTTGGGTCCCTTGTGTTGGGAGATCTGTGCACTTCTGTGGCCTGAGAGACTATCTCCTTCCCCAGACTGGGGACGTTTTCAGCAATCACCTCCTCAAAGACACTTTCTAAAAGACACTTTCTATAGATTTTTCTTTCTCTTCTTCTTCTGGTACCCCTATAATGCGAATATTTTCCATTTGGATTGGTCACAGAGTTCTCTCAATATTCTTTCATTTGTAGAGATCCTTTTTTCTCTCTGTGCCTCAGCTTCTTTGTATTCCTCTTCTCTAGTTTCTACTTCATTTATCATCTCCTCCACCATATCTAATCTGCTTTTAGTACCCTCCATTGTGCTCTTCAACAATTGGATCTCTGACCGGAATTCATTCCTGAGTTCTTGAATATTTTTCTGTACCTCTGTTAATGATTTTTATTTTGAACTCCCTTTCAGGAAGATTCATGGGGTCGATATCATCTTTCTTAGGAGTTGCATTATTAATTTTACTTTGAACCAGGTTCCTCTGGCATTTCATATCTGTATATGGCACCCTCCAGTGCCCAGAAGCTCTACTCTCTGGAGCTGCTTAGCCCCTGAAGCAATGTCGGGGGTCACAGGGGAGTGCTGTTGGTGCCTGGGGGGAGGGAAGAGCTGTTTCCTGCTTCCCGGCTGCTATGCCTGTCTCCAGTGCCTAAACCAGTGGGCTGAGCACACAGGTATAAGCCTCTATGCTTTGCGTTTGTAGTTGCTGTGGACAGATCTTCCCTCTAGCTGGCCTAATGCCAGGGTAGGGTTTGTCAGTTTGCGAGCCAGGTGGGGCTGGCTGGGAGAATGGCTCAGTAGACTGCCTGTCACAGAGGGGTTCCTTGGAGCTGTGTAGCCAGCCAGGGAGCTGGAGCATCTGGAAATTGTGAAAGCTCCCAGTCTGCTGGGCAGAGTGCACCCGGACAATTTTGTTTACCTGTCCTTTCTCCTGAGCAGTAAGCTCTGTGAAATCCTTGCCCCTTTTGCAGCCATCTTGCTAAGGGCTTCCTTGTTAGGAAGTCTCTCAGACTGCACGCCTTTGTTTTGTCCCAGAGCAGCCGGATATGGATCCCTGCTTTCTACAAGCAGCTGGAATCTCAGTCTCTCCAGGAATTCTGCCTGTCTTCACTTTCCAACCCCCTAATCACGAGAGTACCATGTAAGCACCATGAAATGTTTGTGCTCCCAGACAGATCTCCAGAGTTAGGTATTCAGCAGTCCCAGCCCTCCACTCCCTCCCCACTCCATTTCTCTTCCTCCCGCCATTGAGCTGCGGTGGGGGAAGGGCTTGGGTCCTGCCAAGCCACGGCTTTGGTATGTTACCCTGTTCCGTGAGGTCTGCTCTTTTCTCCAGGTTAATGCAGTTTGGCACAGTCCTCTTTCCTGTTGCTTTTTCAGGATTAGCTGTATTAATTATATTTTCATATTACATGTGGTTTTAGGAGGAGTCCTGTGTCTCACCTCTCATGCCATAATCTTTAATTCTCTAATTGTTCAAGTTTTAAAATCAAAGAAATACTAAATTAAAAAGAAAAGAAAGACTAAATAGCGGATTAGGCACAGCCAAAGAGAATTCAGTCAATTGAAAGATATATCTGAAGAAATTACCCAGAATGGAACATAGAAGATGAAACCAGAAAATGAAAGTAAGAGACATGGGGTATATAGAGAAAGCTTAGCATAAGTATAATCGGAATCCCAGAATGAAAAGAAAGAAATAGTGGAGAACTGACAAACACTTTTGCCACTCCTATTCAACATTGTACTGGAAGTTATAGCTAGAGAAATTGTGCAAGAAAAAGAAATAAAAGTCATCTAAATTGGAAAGAAAGAAGGGAAACTATCTCTCTATCTTAATGATATGATTTTATATGTAGAAAATCCTAAAGAATCCATGAAAAAAAATTAGAGCTAATAAATGAATTCAGCAAAGCTGCAGGACACATGATGAGCACATAAAAGTCAGTTGTATTTATATACTAGCAATGAAAATAATCTGAAAAGGAGATTAAGAAAGCAATTTAATTTACAATAGCTTCAAAAAGCATAAAATAGGAATAAATTTAACTGAGGGGGTGCAAGGCTTGTACACTGAAAACTATAAAACATTGTTGAAAAAGATTAAAGACCTAAATGGAAAGATATCCTGTGTTCATTGATTGAAAGACTTAATATTGTTAAAATAGCCATACTGCTCAAAGCTCTCTACAAATTTGATGCAACCACTATCAAAATCCCAATGTCCGATTTTGCAGAAATGGGCAAGCTGATCTTGAAATTCATCTAGAATTGCAAGGACCCCAAATAGCCAAAACAATCTTCAAAAAGAACAAACTTGGAGGACTTACACTTCCTGATTTCAAAACTTACTACAAAGCTACAGTAATTAAAACAGCATGGTACTGACATAAAGACAGACTGATCAGTGGAATATAATTGAAGTCCAATAATAATCCTCTACATCTATGGTAAATTAATTTTCAGTAATAGTGCCAAAACCATTCAATGTGAAAGGAATAGTCTCTTCAACAAATAGTGTGGGAAAACTGGATATCTACATGCAAAAGAATCAAGTTACCATACACCATATACAAAAATCATGTCAAAATGGATCAAATGCCTAAATTGAAGAGCTAACACTATGAAACTTTTAAGAGAAAATATAGGGGTAAATCTTCATGACCTTGAATTTAACAATGGTTTCTTAAATGTGACACCATAATTATAAGCAACAAAGGAAAAATAGATATAGTGGAGTTCGTCAAAATTAAAAACTTTTGTACATCAAAGGACACTGTCAAGAAATTGAAAGGACAACCCACAGCATGGGAAGATAAAAAAACACAATGAGATATCACTTCACACCCACTAGGATGGCTGTAATTTTTTAATACAGAAAATTAAAAGTTTTAACAAGAATGTAGAAGAATTGGAACCCACATTTGAATGTGAAATGGGGAATGTGAGATAGGGCAGACACTGTAGAAAACATTTTGGCAGTTCTTAATAAAGTAAACATGGAATTACCATATAACACAGCAATTAATTTCCCTACTGGTGTGTACTCAAAAGACTTAAAAATAGACAGTTAACAAAACCATGTATGTGAATACTCATAACAGCACTATTCACAATAGCTAACAGGTGAGAATGACCCAAATGTCCATCAACTGATGGACAACAAAATGTAGTCTGTCCATACAATGGAATATTATTCAGCCATAAAAAGGAATGAAGTACTGATATGTGCTATAACATGGATGAACCTTGAAAACATGCTAAGTGAAAGAAGCCAGACACAAAAGGTCACATATTGTATGATTCCATTTATATGAATATCCAGAATGGACAAATATACAGAAACAGAAAACAGATTAGTAATTGCCAGAGATTGGAGGCAAAGGGGAAGGGGGAGTGACTTCTTAATGGGTACTGGATTTCCTTTTGGAATGCTTGAAATATTCTGGAGCTAGATAATAATGAATGTACTAAATGCCATGGAATTTTACATTTTAAAATGGTTAAATGGTAAATTTTATGTTACATACATTTTAACAAAATAAAAAGCCAGAAGATACATATATTACCATAATGACTGACAAACTGATAGCTGATTTCTAAACAATAATAAAAATCATAAGACAATTAATGATACCTATCTACATGATGCCAAGAGGAGAAATCTGAAACCTCACCCAAAAAAGGAATATTTAGTGAAAATTACTTTAACGTATTAAAATGTAAAGATTTTCCAACATACACGAGTGATTTACCACCATGTAAAATCCTGCCAACACAAAAAAATAAGAGGATATTTATTAACTTAATGACAGTAAATTTGGAAATCAGGTAAAATGGATTAACTCCTAGTTAACGTAATTTATTCAAGAAGGAATAGAAACCCTTGAAACTCCTGTAACCTTTGAGAAATTGAATTGGTGTTTGAAAATCTTCCTACAAAGAAAATTCCAGATCCAGATGGCTACATTAAATACTCTACCAAATTTTCAAGGAGAAATAATACTAATATTACAAAGATTCTTCCAGAAAATGGAAAAAGATTGTACATTATCCAACTCTCTTCATGATAACAACAAAACCCAACAAGGACAATTTTATTAGAAAGGAAATAACAGGCCAATTTCTTTCATGAACATAGATCTGAAACAAAATATTAGCAATATGTATCCAAGCTGGACTTATCTAAGGAATTGTTCATCTTAAAAATAAACTGACAGTTATTTTACCAGCAAAAGTGGGCTTATACAGGAGCAGCAGAGAATTGCAATTCGGGACAAGAAAGCTGTGGCAAAGCCATAGGCAACTCTGGAAAACAAAGGTGAGGCCAGCTCTTTCATGGAGGAAAGGGCAGAGTAGGTAGGGCTGTTCTAAGCAAATAGGCATTGGAGGAACTGGGAGTCTGAAGTATTCTACTTTCTAGAAAATAGGTCCATCCATCCATCTTCACTGACAACACATGGAGCACAGAGACAAGCCAGCCAGCCAGCCAGAATAACCTAGATTCTTGATCCACAAAATCAGCCAGTGAGAAATCACAATACTTTGGACTCACATGTCTGGTACCTTTGTTTTCCCTGACTGTTCCACTTGGTGTCTCCTCAGGGACTCTCCACATGTAATGGGCTTCTCACAGCCTGGTGGTCTTAGGAAAATCACCCTTCTTGTGTTAGAGTTAGAGAGTCCAAGAAACCAAGGAGGGAACTGCCATTCCTCTTGCAAAGGCCAGGCCTAGAACTGGCACAGCATCACTTCTGCCTAACAGTCTAAAGAATCAATGGCCAACCCAGGTTTAAAACAAAGCAAATACTTCTCCATGGGAGGAATGTCAAAAAATTCAAAGCCATCTTTAATCTTCCACATCCAATTTTATTAAAAACTGTATTGGATGTCCTAAGCAGTGCAGTAAGATACAAAAAATAAATAAAATGTAAGGATTGGAAAAGATGAAACAAACCCTCATAATATGTGGAAGATGTATGATGATGTACATAGAAAATCCAAAAGAATCTCTCTCTTAATTACTAGAATTAATAATATAATTTTGCAAGTTTGCTGAAAACAAAATCAATACAAAATTTACTTATATTTCTATATGTCAGAAACAGTTGAAAAAAACGTTTAAAATAGCATTTAAAAATTCCAAGTACTGAGCTTCACATTCTCATTAGATAATAGCAGCTGCCTAAATCTCTCTGTACAGCCTTCAAAAACCATGCATTTAAAAATTTCACTCTTGACTCACCTAGAATAAGTAGAAGACAAGAATACTGTAAGTTTCAACTTTCAAGTAAATAGGAAATAACCGTGCAAAGGTAGCTTAGCTGATCAGGTAGGTCAGTGTGAGAACTAGCGGTGGTATAAAACAGATCGAATCACTTCTGGGAAGAGGAAGTCCTACACTAAGTAATGAGGTACTGATTGAAAGTATGTGCGACTAGAAGTAGTACGTTGGCAGGGCACTGTTTCTGTTAAACTGGGACACATCTGGACGCTTGGTGCTGAATGAAACCAGAAATCAAATGGTGGAAATTAAGTGTCCGGTAAAAGCACTTTATGAACAGTAGAGGGTGCTCCTGGACTAAGAAACCTAATGAGCCAGCCCTCTTATCCCAGGCTACATAAAAGGAAGTAGTGAAAAATGAAGACCAATGATACCCTTTACTTCACCTGCCATTTTCTGTTAATTTAGAAATTCCTTATATGCTATTGTTCCAGCACTCATTTTGACCAGTAGAGTGTAAGTAGATGTGACATAAACCAATTCATGAGGGAAAAAAATGGCCAAACCTGAGAGGAGCAGAACATCACCAACTCCAAGCACTGTTGATCTATAAATGCCGTGGCCACCATGGCCCAGGAAAAAGGACCTGAGCTCCTTGAGAAATGACTGAATCCGACCAAGGCTGGAGTAAGGAAACTGCCAGGTGATCTTGGAACATCTTGGTGTGCACGACGATGTTCTGGGGTCATATGAAAAGACCACAGGAGTTGGATTGAAGGGCTTCCTACTGGCCAAATTTGAGACAATTTGAACATCAAAAAGAATAATGTTGGTAATGGACTATAGTACATAATAAAGAATCCAGGAGTCCATAATCACAGTTGAAAATATAAAGGGGAAAGAGGATCTTTTCTCCACAGAAGAATTCCAGCTAATAAATGTAGAAGAAATGATAAAATTAGGAAACCAATTTGCAACCATCAATACACTATTTAATAGTTGTAAGGAATTTAATGGATGCTAAAACCACTGGAAGAAAATTTGATGGGGAGCAGAATATTTTCACAATCTCAAAGTATGACCCCACAGATTGTTGGGAAAAAGAAATGGTAACCTTTATAACAGAGAGATCTGGTGGACACCACTTTAACCAAGCTCTCACCCACCCCGGGGCTCTCTTGTCCCCTCCTGGCCTGAGCCAGGAGCTCTGTCTTCTCACTTTATCTCTAAATAAAAGCCTCTGCCTTGCTCTCCTAAAAAAAATGTCAATGTCATGAAGGACAAAGAAAACCAGACTAGGAGTCTGTTCTAGTTTGAAGGAGATTTTAAGAGAGATGATAAATAAATGTAATCTGTGAGTTTTTAATTAGATTCTGGATTGGAAAAACCATTATCACAAAATAATATTGTGATAACTGGAAATTTTTGAAAATTTTATTATATTGTATCAATTTTATATTTGTTGGGGATATTTTGTGGTTATGTAGAAAAATGACTTAATTTTTACATTTGGTATGCTAAACTATTTGGAAGTAAAATGCCATGATGTTTACAACTTCCTTTCAAGTAATTCAGAAAATGTGTGTGTGTGTGTGTGTGTGTGTGTGTGTGTGTCACCAGAGGGTTTCAGCTCTGGACAAATTCACTCTGGATTTGGTGAGACCAAATAACAAGAACAGAATGTTAGGGGTAAAGGGTTTATACAAGCTTTATTCTCATGGTGGCAGGTTGAGCACTAGAGTCACATCTGCATCCAGAAAGTCTGCAGTCCACCTCAGCCTACATCTCCACCTCTGTGCAGAACACCGGGCGGAGGTCTTTATATAGCAAGACAGACAATAATGGCTCATTGCCAACATGTGTGCAATGCCTACCAGTAGGCCAATTCCATCCTTGCACGTGCACGGTGGGCAAGTAGATTAGGGTCAGTAGAGCATCCTGGCCATGGGAACTTCCACTTTCCCTACAGTGTGTGTATGTAGAAAGTAAATATCTTAATATGTGAACAATTGGTGAATCTAGGTGAAGGATTTCAGTGTTCTTTGTATTATTCTTTCAATTTCTTGGGGTTGGTGACATGTCAAAATAAAAAGTTGAGAGGTAATCCTAGGGAATAAGCCTAACAGAAGATGTACACACCTCCAAATATACCATAAACATTTGTCAAAGAATCTCAGAACAGGGACCTTAATGTTTCTCAAAAGTTTTATCAAACAAACTTTAACAAATGTTTATGGTATATTTGCCATGTGTATACATTATGCTATGTGTTCTCTGTGTGGAAGATAAATTGGTGACCAAGGTTTCTGCTCTCATGAAGCTGACATTTGGTGGTGAAAATGGAGGGAATGGTCAGTAAGCAGGTAAACAGATAAATGAGAATATATTGAATGCTATGAAGGGAATGAACCGGTTGACATTATTTTAGATGGTATAGAGCTCTCTAAAGAGATGCCATTTAAACTGAGACTCAAAAGATAAAAAGGATGAGTAAAAAGGGGATACCAAAAGGGGTAAGTTTATCTGCAATGCAGCAAAATGAGGAGAAGGTAATGGGAGATGAGATCAGAGACTGGCAGGGGCCATATCTGGCAGGGCTCAGAAACCTGAATAAGGAGTTTGGATTTTATTCTAAGTGACATGGAAGGTTTTAATTGAGAGTGTGGCATCACTAGGTTTATATATTAAGTTGCTTTGAATTGCACTTTTTGAATAGTTGACTTAATTTCCCCAAACCTCCACCTGGTTCATAGGTGGCTTTATGTCTTGCCAATGGGTTTCAGCCCCAGGCAAGTTCACTGTGAATTCAGTGTGACCAAAGAAAATGACGGCAAAATGTTCTTGGGGTGAAAGGGTTATACCCAACTTTATTTCCAGGTGGCAGGTCAGTCACTAGAATCCCATTCACTCAGAGAAAGTCTGCAGGCAGCAAGCCAGTCTCTGCCTCTGGGCCCCTCTGTCCGCACAGCTGTCCTCTGGGCTTCTCTGCACAGCCGTCCCGCACAGCCATCCTGTGGGCCTCTGTCTTCGGTGCTGCCACCACTCCAGCCTCTGCTCTGCTCTTCTCCAGCCTTGCAGCCCTGCTACCGTGTCATGTCCAGAGCACTGGGCAGAGCTTTTATATAGAGTCAGCAGCCATGTATTGCCCACAGGTGTGCAGTGACCTAGTCAACCAGGGCCAGCTGAGAATTCTGGCCACAGGAACTCTCATTTTATCCACACTTTACCTCCAAAGTCCCAGAATAGACAGATGCCTTGGGTCTTAGACCCTCTTCCCTATTCCTTCTCCCCTCTGTACCCATGCCTGCCAAAGCAGCCAGGCCACACTAAATTGCATGCCTTGCAATGTTGCTTTTGCTATCATCCTAAAATTGCTACGAGCACGTGTAAAATCAGTTTATCTAACTTGTGACTGTAGCTTCCATTTACTGACCATTTACTGTGTACTCTTCTTGCTTCCATCTCCAGATGGCTCAACACAGGGATGCTGTGTGTAATGTAGGACAAAACACTCAATTTCACTAAGATTTTGCCAAGTGGGTAAGACACATTCCAGCTATAAGGCCAGCAGGGCGTTTGTAATTCTAGATGTCACACCTATTTTCCCAGGCCCAGAGGTGTGTGACACAGAGTCATCCAGTCAGCTCCCAGGGTTCAATCCTCAATCACTGGAAGCATGGACATTGTAATTTTTTCCCTGTCAAACAACTACTAAATGCTTTCTTTCCTCTTTCAGGTTTTTCAGGGAAATCAAGACTCTTTCACATCTGTGGTGAACCCTCTCGACCCGCCGCTACTGACCCGCTATCTTAGAATTCACCCCCAGAGCTGGGCCCACCAGATTGCCTTGAGGCTGGAAGTAATGGGCTGCGAGGCGCAGCAGCTGTACTGATTACCCGTCACTCCCCAATTCACCTCCCCCTCAACTCTGGGCCCAGGCCATTCCCGAACTCCAGTCCAGCATCCTTCTCAGTCTCGCCTTCTACCTGAGTCTGGCCTCCAGGTGCCTTCCAGCTCCACATTTTCCTATGTATTTTAACTGTACAATCCTAGCAGACATTGCCCTGAAGCCTTCCAAATGAACTGTCATTAACCCTCCTTTCCTGGGCGTGTTGCACCCTATTGAATGCTTGCCGATTTGCTGCAGCTGCTCCCAGACGGGTCCTTTCTTCCAAAGAAATTAGGCGAAAAGAAATGAGGAAACCCATCTGGAAAGCGTTCTCCTCCTGACAAGTCAGATCTCACACAGCTACCACTTCCTCCTCTATGGAAAAACTGTGTTTAAAGTTGGCTGAAGATGTTTATGATGTAAGCATTTCAGATTACGCTCCATATACTTAAAATGAAACTCTCACCTATTCATTATCCTGGTCAAGCATGTAACAAAACATGTTTGGTGATCATATCACCATAGCCTTGAAATTAAAAGGCAAGTCATTTTAACAGTCTGCAAAATACAGATAATATAAAAACTACTACATTGAAGTCTATTTTTGCCTTCTTATAGATAGATATATTTATCTTATTCAGTCATCTCAGAGCATTGTTAGTGGTACATTCTTACCTTAAAAACTAGTGTTCCTAATAATTAATTTAAAAAATTATATATATATATATATTTAAAAGACTAGTGTTCCTAAACTGAGGCTCATAGATGAGGTTCAAGAGCCCCCAAATTCCCTGGAGTTATATACATCATGTATGATTGCACATGGGTATTTTTCTGACAGGAGTGTCCAAAGATTTAATCAGATTTTTAAAGGGATGAATGGCTTTAAAAGAGTTCCGTTTAATCTCAGAAGGATGTAAAATGAAAGCCATTTGATATTAATTCGAATCAACAAAACACTAATAAGTTAGGACTGCAGACATACTGGGAACCTTGAAATAAAATGACACATGAGGACCCACCCCTTTGTCCCACAGCCTCTTCACTCTGACTACACAAACATCTCCTGGACTGCGAAGGGGACATAATCCTGCTGCACACTGATCATCTGACCTTTTTGGGGACTGTTTTTAATGTATCAACTAGGAAATATTTAGCACCTAATTTACCAAGACCAACTTAATAAAACTGTAAAAAAGAAGTGGTAAGAATAGATCACCTACAGAGAAGAAAGAATTAGAGGGATATTGGTGGTGGCCATCTCTTTGTCTGCCTCTCACGTTCCACAGTATTCTTACTCGGTCCTTGTTTTGTGAACCAAGATTCATAACTCTCAATTGCAATTTCGACAAAACAGTGAGGAAACATTTTCAAAGATGTGAAGGAAACATTTCCTCAATGGAATCCAAGAAATTTTCCAGCCAGAGTACATACATTCACATATCTTTATTTTTCTGCCCATCTTTCTCCTCTGTGCAGTGAGAGAGGGGCTGCGGCCGGGGCCCGCGAGCGGCGACGAGGCGGGAGGGGCCCGCGGGGCCGGTGGGCAGCCACACGGACGGGGTCCGGGGTCCTCCTCCTGCTGGGAAAAGAACACACGGTGTGCGCCCCTTGGTACCACCCACCTCCCGTCGGCCTTTCTTCAGTCTCACCAAATTCATGGCGAACTGGCTCCAAGCCGGGAAACCCCTCCTCCCGGGGCAACATTGAGCAAATTAGTTAAATTCAACTTAAAGGGTTAAATTTAAAAGACCTTTGCTGAGGCCTGAGTTGGGTATCTGATGCCTGCTGCTCCTGGAGCCAAATTTTAAGAGTTCCCTATGGTCGTCAGAGGCACACTTAGCAATAGGCGGCTGTCCTTTCATTTTCTGAGGAGTTTATCCAAAGCATATAAAAATTCTGGGCACAAAGGAAGCCGTTTGAGGTGAATTGTCCCAAAAGTTATAACCGGACTGATCTGTACCACTTTGATTGCTTTACTGGCAAAGTCTTATAGGTTGAAAGACTGCCCTTTGGGAATGTAGACGGATTGCCTGATTATTTGGGCCCTGGTGTCTAATAGGACCTACTTTTTGGTTTGAATTGACCAATCTGGCTTTTAGCCAAGGAACACCCAAGCACTCTACAACAGACCCTAATAAAAGTGTGTGCCCCCGGGGTCCTGCCTCTCTGTCTACACTCTGCCTTGACCTCCCCATGCAGCTTTTTGAGGTGTGTCCCCTTGAGGTCCCTGGAGGCCATGTACTTCTCTCCAAGACTTGTGCAAGTAGTAAGTATCTCTATTTCAATTTCTCTATGGTCCCTTGTGAAACCTTTGCTCACCATATGGCACCCAGTGTTCCACTTGACAAATATTAATTTAGCAAAGCGATAACAGGTATACAGCTTGATTAGATATTTGGGTTAGCACTAGGGAAAAAGGCATCAAGAAGCCTGTTTTTGTTTTATGCTTTCAATGTGTGCATGTTTCCAGGCAAATTTGTCTTTGAATTCCTGGGGTAAATCCAGTCTTCCCCTGAAAATACCACATCTTAACAAAGTATTTTTTCCTATTGATGTATCTGTAAACATAAAATGGTACAGCTGAATACTGTTATATGGGGATACATATTTGGAAATTGTATTAATAATTTTATACTCGATATCAACAATACTTAACTTACTGCTCTATGTTTTTCTCTGATAACTAGAAAAATTTTGAGATATTTATAAAGGAATTATTTTTCCTTCTGTAGGTTCTTCTAATGGTTCTCTTCATGTGATTATCCTTCAGTTTATTTTTATTTACTATTGAATAAAATGCAGAATGGTAATGAAGGCAGGTAAGATAGAATGAGGGGCTTTTTAATTTGGCTAGTAGTTCTTTTCCCCTGGGAATTACAAAAATTCTTCCCATTTGGTTTGAGCTACTTTGAAGTGTTTTACTTCTTTTTCCAGCTTCATTGAAGTATAATTGACAATTTAAAATTGTGCATATTTAAGGTGTATGACTGCATGACTTGATACACATGCATGTTGTGAAATATCCACAACTAAGTGAATAAACATAACTTTGTTAACATAACTCTGTTTACTCTGTGTGTCAGCTCCTCTTTTGTGTCATTGCACATTATCATGGCTGTACCTGTCTCTTATTCGCACTAGTGCTAAAATAAATATTGTGAGAACACCAGCTAGGAACATGGAGTTGTGATATGACAGTATATTCACTCACATACATTCTCAGAACTAGTAGCCAGAAGAGACTGAGCTGCATTTCTGCCACTTAACTTCCACTTTCCAGGAGAAAAAACCTCTCTGGCTGGGGTCAGGGGTCTCATCTGTTTCAGCCGGTTGTAGACTGCGTTCTATACTATAAACAGAACTTTGGAGGCTTCCGCACTTGGAAGCAGTAGGGTGGGAGATGGGGGCAGTAGGCTTCTCAGAAAGTAAGGAATATTTAGCTGAGAAGTCACCTGAGAATAAGCCCTTAATGCCCCAGGATGTTAGAAATGTTATAACATTTTATTCTGATAAGCATGAAAATATTATGTTTATGAATCAAATATTGAAACATAGTCTGGTCCTAAATAAGTGAATACTGACTAGAAGATATAAAGACTCTTAATTATTTTAAGGATAAATAAATAAAACCTAATTTAGGACACTTAACTATGTAAGATTCTACTTATTTGAAAAAAAAACATTTCCCATACCTACAATTAAAAACAAAATCTATTATGTATATTAGCAATGGTACCAGAATACAGGTAATAGAATATTTTTTTAATCCAAAAAGAATTAAGTGCCATACTTTTCAGCTATAAGAAAAAACTAATGATGAACGCTACCAATTTTCAGGACAAATGGATCAGTGCAAAAACAGGATAGTTTTTATAAGCTGGGTCTCTGGCACTCTTTCTCATCACTTTTATTTGTATCATTTTATGTTCATACTTAAGTCAATAATTCATAAATAGCTCTGACACCAGATATTTTTTTCAGTTTTCATAAAACTGTGCATGTTGATAACAAAATTTTAGAATCATTCACCAATAATTTGCTTTCATATGTCCTGGTTACAGAAATAAAAGTTGACAAAGGTTTTAGTTTCAATGTACCAAACTGATTCTAGCTTGCAAGAGTTAATTTTCACATTGCATTGCTTCATCCAGAATTTTTTTGAACTGCTAATACTGAGTTCTCGTTTTGTTGCTGTACACTTGTTACTGTTCCTTAAGTGAATTTTGTTTTAAGCATAACACTGGATACCTTTCAATTTTATAAACATTAAAAAAAAGCAGGAAAAATCAATCAAGGATGAGTTTCCTTCTCAACTGAACTCAAAGATTAAGCCCAAGAGAAAAGATCACGGGAGTCAAGGCAGAAGAAAGGATGTATATACACCTTTCTGTTTCATAAACTGGAATAAACGGCAAAGTTCTCTGTGATTTCAGTGATATTATGATTCATAAACATGCATACCTAAGTAGGCCAGGTGTGCATCAATCATATTGCCAAAATTGGAAAATATACATATGAGGCGGGAATTGTTAAAGCTTCTATGGAGTCATGCATGAAGGCCCCGCCAGCTGTTTCTTTGCCTCTTCCACTTGCTGCTGATCTTGGCATGCCAGTTGTTTCAGTGTTTTCGAGAAGCCAGGAATATAAAAGTTCATGTGACATTTCTGATCCTAAATGCTGGCAAGTCATTTCCCTTCCCATCCGTTCCCTTCCCTCGCCCTTCTCTTTCCCTCTTTTTCCCCTTCCTTCCTTTTACCTTCCTTCTTTTGTCTTCCCTTCTGTTCCCTTTTCTTCCTTCCTCACTCTCTCTCTTTCTCTCTCCCTCTTTTTGTCTTATCATGTATGCTAAGGCTGTCCAGGGCAGACATAATGTAGACCAGAAAAGTAGAAGGACTAAATACCCTTTTCCTTACGTTCTGAATTTCTTAAACATCATGATAAAATAGAACCAACAAGCATAGGTTTTGAGACTCATGTGGCTCTGAATCATAGATAAACTTATGTGACCTTGGATCTGCCACTCACATGCTGAGACTTGTATATTCTCTATTTGTGTACTTTGAAGATTCATGAGAAATAGTGATTGTGTTTAAAATGTCTAACACAGGGTTGGACTTGTTAGACAGATACGAGCCAAGAGCAGGTGGAAATGGAAGCCCCCCACACGAACAGCCTGGTGTGCTCAGAGCACCCTGCCCTGCGCCACACTAGCCAGACATGTGCAGATGAAGGTACGGCGGTTGAGTTGACCACTATATGGCCTTCCTTTTGGGGCGCTTGGCCCCTCGAGGACAGAACATCCACATTGGGCATGCACATGACCTCAGAACTCCAACGGCGCGTGCGCAGCTGCCCGCTTACTGCCGAGGAACAGTGGATGCCGCCATTAAACTGTCACGAGCCCTGGGCGGAGTCTTGGGAGAGTCAGGGGTGGAGCTGCCTAGAGAGCGGTAGTTACAGCCCTGTACAAATCCTGGATCTAGACCCAAGCAGAGCGCTCAGACCCTCGGGAGTTGCCCACTTGGGCCACTTTCCAGGCGTACTTTCATTTTTCTTATTAAACTCCCCGATGATTCTACTTATTACTTGGTCTCTAGACTGAATTCTTTCCTCTGGGAGGATGAAAACTGAGGACAAGCAGGAAACCAGTAACCTGAGCCCCTGGCCACAGGCCGGCCTTGAATAAATGGTAGCTGGAGGTTGGAATGAAGATGTCCGTGGTGGCAGTGGGGATGAAGGTGATGGTTGTTACTTGACTTGCCTACAGGGGTTTTAAAACCTTTTGATGACAAATTCAAAGTCAGGGTCTTTTGTGGTTCCATATGAATTTCAGAACTATTTTATGTAGTTCGTTGAAGAATGCTGTTGGCATTTTGATAGGGATTGCATTGATCTGTAGACTGCTTCAGGCAGGATGGCCATTTTGACAATATTAATTCTTCCTACCCAAGAGCATGGGATGAATTTCCATTTATTAGTGTCCTCTTTAGTTTCTCTCATGAGTGTGTTGTAGTTTTCAGAGTATAGGTCTTTCACTTCCTTGGTTAGGTTTATTCCTAGGTATTCTATTATTTCTGATGCGATTGTGAATGGAATTGTTTTCCCTGATTTCTCTTTCTGTTAGTTCATCGTTAGTGTATAGGAATGCAACAGATTTCTGTGTATTAATTTTGTATCCTGCAACATTGCTGAATTCAGATATTAGATCTAGTCATTTATAATGGTTATATCCTCTTGTTGGATTGACCACTTTTATCATTATGGTAATGTCCCTCTTTGTTTCATGACTTTCTGTGTTTTAAAGTCTATTTTGTCTGATACAAGTACTGCAATGCCTGCTTTTCTCTCCCTATTAGTTGCTTGAAATATCTTTTTCCATCCCTTCACTTTTAGTCTGTGTATGTCTTTGGGCTAGAAGTGAGTCTCTTGTAGGCAGCATATAGTTGGGTCTTGTCTTTTTATCCATTCAGCGACTCTATGTCTTTAGATTGGTGCATTCAGACCATTTACATTTAAGGTGATTATCGGTAGGTATGTCCTTATTGCCATTGCAGGCTTTAGATTTGCGGTTACCAAAGGTTCAAGGGTAACTTCCTTACTATGTAAGAGTCTAACTTAACTCACTTACTATGTTATTACAAACACAAGCTAAAGGGTTTTTTTTTCCCCTCCTCCATTCTTTATATATTAGGTATCACATTCTGGACTCTGGCGCTTTTTATAACCTCTGGTGAAAGTTATTTAACCTTGGGAACACTTCCATGTATAGGAGTCCCTCCAAAATACACTGTGGAGATAGTTTGTGGGAGCTAAATGCTCTCAGCTTTTACTTATCTGGAAATTGTTTAATCCCTCCTTCAAATTTAAATGATAATCTTGCTAGATAAAGTATTCTTGGTTCAAGGCCCTGATGCTTCATTGAATTAAATATATCATGCCACTCCCTTCTGGCCTGTAAGGTTTCTGCTGAGAAATCTGATGATAGCCTGATGGGTTTTCTTTTGTATGTGATCTAATTTCTCTCTTTGGGTGCTTTTAATAGTCTGTCCTTATCCTTGATCTTTGCCATTTTAATTATTATATTTCTTGGTGTTATCCTACTTGGGTCCCTTGTGTTGGAAGATCTGTGCACTACCAAGGCCTGAGAGACTATCTCCTTCCCCAGATTGGGGAAGTTTTCAGCAATTACTTCCTCAAAGACACTTTCTATCCCTTTTTCTCTCTCCTTCTTCTTCTGCTACCCCTATAATATGAATATTGTTCTGTTTAGATTGGTCACACATTTCTCTCAGTATTCTTTCATTCCTAGAGATCCTTTTTTCTCTCTGTTACTCAGCTTCTTCGTCTTCCCTATTTCCTTTTTCATGTCCTCCACTCTATCTATCCTGCTTTTAATACCCTCCATTTTGCTCTTCAATGATTGGACCTCTGTCCCAAATTCGTTCCTGAGTTCTTGAATATTTTTCTGTACCTCCATGAGTATGTTTCTGATTTTTATTTTACAATCTCTTTAAGGAAGGGTAATTCAGTCTCACTTGATCCCTTCTCTGGTGTTGAGTTTTGGCTTTGTACCAGGTTCCTTTGACATTTCGTATTTGTATGTGGTGCCCTCTAGTGCCCAGAAGCTCTACTCTGTGGAGCTGCTCAGCCGCTGGAGTGATGTGGGGCGTCAAAAGGGAGTGGTGCTGGTGCCGGAGGGGGCGGGGGTGGCAGCAGGAAGCAGCGAGAGGAGGGCGGCGAGAGGAGGGCGGCGGGAGGGCAGTGGCGGCAGGGAGCGGGGAGCGGAGGGCGGCGGGGGCGGAGGGCGGCGGCGGCAGGGGGCTGCGGCGAGCGGGGAACGGGGGCGGGGAGTGGAGGACGGCGGCGGTGGCAGGAGGCGGCCGTGTCGGGCGAGCGGAGGGCGGCGGGCGGTGGCGGGGAGCGGAAGGCAGGGGGAGGAGGGCGGTGGCGGCAGGAAGCGGGGGGCGGGGGGAGCAGCGGCAGTGGGCGGGGTCGGCGGGGGGTGGTGGCGGAGGGCTGTGTGGGCAGGGGGCGGCGGGAAGCGACGAGCGGACGGCGGGGGTGGGTGCGAGAGTGGCGCCAGGAAGTGGCGAACGGATGGCGGCGGCCGGGGGCGACAGGCAGTGGGTGGAGGGCGGCGGCTGCAGGAAGTGGCGAGCTGAGGGCCGCGGTGTGGAGCGACGGCGGCTGCGGTGGCGGCGGCAGGGGGCGGGGAGCGGAAGGCAGGGGGCGGGGCGGGGGACGGTGGCTGCGGGAAGCGGCAAGTGGAGGGCGGTGGCAGGGGGCGGGGTTGGAGGCAGGAAGCTGCGAGCGGAGGCGGGGCAAGCGGAGGGCGGTTGCGGGGAGCGGAAGGCAGGGGGCGGAGGGCGGCGGCGGGGTTGGCGGCAGGGGGCGGAGGGCGGCGGCGGGGTTGGCGGCAGGGGGCGGAGGGCGGTGGCAGGGGGCGGAGGGCGGCGGCAGGGGGCGGAGGGCGGCGGCGGGGTTGGCGGCAGGGGGCGGGGTTGGCGGCAGGAAGAGGTTAGCGGAGGGCGGTGGAGCGGAAGACTTGGCGGCGGCTGGGGGCGGAGGACGGTGTCGGCGGCGCCAGGGTGCGGGGGCGGGGTTGGCGGCAGGAAGCTGCGAGCGGAGGCGGGGCAAGCGGAGGGCGGTTGCGGGGAGCGGAAGGCAGGGGGCGGAAGGCGGCGGCGGCGGCGGCGGCGGCGGGGAGCTGCGCGCGGAATGCGGTGGCGTGGGGGAGCGGAGGGCAGCTCTCCCAATTCTCAGAAGAAAGCTCTCGTCTCCTTATCTGGCACTTTAAAGAGAAACACGGGGTCCTTCATTTTCTAGTTTATTTCAAATGGGGCATTTGTTTTGTGTGTGTTAGTCAAGGGGTAGAGAGCTCTGATGTGAATACTTTTCTCTCCCTCACAGAGGTTTCTTATTGCTGGTCCCAACCCTTTTCCTTTGCTTGTGTAATAAAAACAGCACTACCTGCCCCCACCCCTCAAAATATGAAATTTGAATGACTATATTCTCAACGTGTTTCTTTAACACTTTGTTTTCTACTCAATCGAGTAGCAGCAAAAATGGAAAGCTTTGATTTTTAGAGTGCCATCTTCAAAAGCCAATTTCTGACATTAAATGGAAATGGTATTCAACACAATGCCTGACTTAATACAGTCTATTATGTTTACAGAAATCTCTACTTTTATTTCAGCAGATTATTCCAGTGCTGTGTGAGTGAAATATACACATAGTATTGGAAACAAATTTTAAATTCCAAGTTAGTGCTCATTCTTGAAAGTGCTCATTCTGCTTTCTCTGATTTACTCACTTTTTCCTTTCAAAATACAGTTTTGAGCACATATTGAGTTGTTAACATCTTCTTCATACTATGATTCGATTTGAATACCAGTATCAGAAAGGCAATGTTTTAGAATGAATCATAATCATGTACATAATCACATTAAGTCAGTGGCTTTTTTCCTTCTGTTTTCATCCTTTACATTATAAAATAATTGGAATTTCAGTTTCGATTTGCTTTGGATGATTTAATATTTTATTAATATTAGCTATTTTAATTAGGCTCTCTGAAATAAAATACACAATCCAATTCAACACATATTTAATAAAAATAATATTTAGACTTCAAAAATGTGTTGTAGATGAAGACATTTAAATAAGACTGTTTTCTGCCTTTAAAGTATTTTACCCTTGTGGAGACATAATGACATAGACATACGTATGTGCCAGTAAACTGGTAGGTCCCTTGGATGTCAGCAGTATAAACTGACTTGGAGTAACATGAGCACATATAGTAACAATTTCGGGATAACTTTCATTACCGATTAAGAAGATAAACCACAACCAAAAGACCTTAGAATTCACAAGAATGGGTTGGCTATTTGAGTAACAGGAATGAAGCAGTCATCTTTCCATGTGGCTGCACAGTTGAAGCTTTCCTTAAACTCTTTAATATCCTGATCATATTTATATTTCTTGGACTTGATGTGTTTCACTTGCTTTCTTTGGTCTTATTATCCAAGAAAGCCAGGGACCCATATTGGTAGTCTCCACAGCTATGCACACTTGACTTCTGCTTTTGACAACTGTGTTATATCCATGGAAAACTCCCATTCCCAGTAAGACAGAAGCTATGCATATAAAATAAAAAGAGCCAAACAACAAACCAAAATTTTGAAAGCCTCATAGAGATCTGTTGAGGAAGTAAGACTTGAGGGCCCACACAGTCGAAAGCTGGTCCTACTATACTCTCTTTGGAACTTTCAGTGAGGGGCTCTGACTTTGCTTGACCAATCAAGGGCATGAAAGTCAAGTGAAACTCATTAATCCCCAGAAATAGGAATTTTGACCAGAGTATTGGACACATATAAGCCTGCATTCTTAGAGCCATGTTGCCCTTGAGGGCATTTGTCGATTTTTGGTGGAGATGCAAGTAGCTGGAAATCAAAAGTTAAAGACTACCTGAATACTGTGAAGGAATACTGAGAGCCAGCAGTATTTTTGACCACATCAAGGAGATAGAAAGATGGACTTGATTGTCAAGACAGCTAGGACTTGAGACACTGAGTCCTGATAAGAAAGCAAGTACAAACACGTGAATTCTATACATGATAGATTTTTGCACAAGAAAGTTGCTGTATTCATAAAATACACAGAAGCTAAAGAAGAAGATGCTACACATCAGGTTACAGATTTTCATAGTTTCATAGTATAAAACAAACAAGAGTATTGAGTTTAGTACCTGCTGTTAAGATGTGGATAAGAAAATAGCGGTCACTTCAGGCTCTCATTTGAGATTCCTGGAGAGCTATACTCCACACTGAAGTTGAACTAGAGCCTTCCAAAACTATAATCTGGTCCTGATGTATTAAAGTGGTATATCCTGAGTCTACATTCCATCACACGATTAAATAAACTCTTTTCAGAGAAAGGTAAAATCATCCCAACCTACAATTTATCAAATATACCTCTCACAAAATTGGAAATGACCTGATGTACAAAGAACCAGGAACAAAAGAAAGACCAGTTGAGGAAAGCAAACCCACAGAATATCCAAATACAAAAATTGCACGATGGATGATTTCTCCAGAGAATTAGAGTGCCAGTTAGTTAATGTAAAACAACAAAATAAATTATAAATGCAACATATATAAAAACTAAATACATTATTTATTTATATATTTATTTTTTGAGAGGGCATCTCATATTTATTGATCAAATGGTTGTTTACAACAATAAAATTCTGTATAGGGGACTCAATGCACAATCATTAATCAACCCCAAGCCTAACTCTCAACAGTCTCCAATCTTCTTAAGCATAACAAAAAAATACATTATTTTAAAGCAGATAAGTACCAGGAGAGAATTAGTATACTGAAGATAGATCAATAAAAGTTGTTTAAGGTGAGGCACCAAGCACACAAGAAGGAAAATATAGAAAAGAAAAACACTTCTTTGCAAATTTTAGTAAAGCTAATGACCAAACACAAAGAGAAATCTTAAGAACAAGTGGAGTAAAAGGGACACATTGCTTTCAGAGGAACAATATTTAAACGGACATCTGACTACTCAACCAGAAGAATGAAACCCAGAAAACAATGGAATATCTTTAAAGCACTAAAAGAAAATGACTGCTGCCTTCTAATTCTATGCCCAGCAAAAATATCCTTTAATAGTGAGGACAAAACAAAACAAAACAAAAAATTTTTAAAACCAATCTTGGTCAAATTAAAACAATAACAATCACCACTACATGTTTTGAAAAAAATACTAAAATTTGTTTTTTAGGTATAAGGCATATCTCTTAGAGAGGAAAAAATAATACAAGAAAAATAACTAAAATGGGAAGGATCAGTATGTGGTTACATATAAATAAATATTGACTGTGTAAGCAATAGTTTTAAAACTATGGTAATGGAGAATGTAATGTAAATTTCAGACAGTTCAGAGGAAGGCATAACAAAAGGATAGCTTAAGGAAGATTTTTGTGGTACAGAATGGTTCTTTATCTGTTTTCTTGAACATAGAAATTTGGGATTTTGAGAAACACCTAATTGTATAGATAAATAGGGGGGATGTTCTGAGCAAGGAACAAATAGAAGATTGGCTCCTTTTATATTTAGCTCATGTGAGGGACACAAGTTTTAGAGAACGGTTTGGCCACATGTACCCCTTTTTGGGCTAGGATTTGCCTACCTCTTCAGCTCAGAACTCACACGAGTCACAATGAGCTACTTTTAGATGTATGAAAGGTCCATGCCATGGCTTTATTTAATACTGTGTACCATTCTTTATGTAATGTGTAATGCCCATGTTCTCAGTTCACATGTTTTGAACATGTCTTGCTTCCCTAAATATACAGTGTAATTGGATTATTTTTTGAAAAAGAATATCTTCTGATGAGATGCAGTCAGTACAGCAGACAAAAAACTAACTGTATCTCCAAGTACAATTCTTAAAAGAAATGTTAAGCTTTAAGCTAAAAGTATGTCAGATGCAGGATATAGGAAAGAACTTTAAATATTATCATATGGAACCAGTGGCAAAATAATTCCAAGAAAACATTCCTCTAGCAGAAAATACCTGATGGGATTTAGTGGTTGTGACAGGTGGGGAGAGATTCTGTAGTTATGACAGAGTTTTAGGAGGCATCTATCTATTAAAGGGAGCTTCTCTACAACTTTCTAAAGAAGTCTTTGGTGTCTGATCTGATATGTTGACAAACAGGGGCCCCATAAAGCTAGGGCTGCTAGGCAGTGACTCCAGGGCAGGAATGCTATTTAACACTTTTAAATAGTGAGACCCTATAGGTCTCAGACAAACCCCTACCTTATCATATCATCTCTAAGTGTCTTATTTTGCTCTTGTTTTTAATTTTTTAGAAACTCCCTTTCCATTAGTTCTTTCATGTTATTTAGATGGAACAAGTAACTTGTGTGATATATAAATTAAATTAATTTTCTAGGAGCAAATTGATACTAGTAATTCAAATAAAAACTATCAGATTAAAAAGATCTATCTCCCTTATAATGGTAAAACATGAAGAAAATTTGAAAGAGGAAATTAACCAGAAGTTTCAGAGATTTCCACTGAATTTTATCACATTCAGCCTCTTAGAAATCTTATCACTTATTAAAAGTGGAGAAACTTCATCTGAAGAAAGAAAATATGAGTGATGACAATAAATTGCTTCACTCCAAGCTGAACATGCTGATCTCCCTCTGTTTTCTAGTACTGTTGATGACAGAACAAGAAAGAAAAAGATGTATGTGGCAAAAGGAAGGTTCAGCATAGACACAAAGAACATTATGATAAACATTTTTTAAATATCAAATTCCACCAGTACCCCAAATCCCTTAGATCTCCCTTCTAGCTCTAAAGAATGATAATATCCATCAAAAATTTTGATCTAGCATACCATATTTTTAAAAGAATTCAGTTTAGTTTATGCCTTGCCTAAAATTACAAGCATTCCACTCTCATCTTTTGTAATTATATTCCCACCTTTAAGGAAAAAAAGGCTACTTTTCCAAGTTCCATTTGATTAATGAGTCATTTTCTTGTTAATGACAGATGACTAGTAAGAATAAAGCCATTCATTTGACTTATAATTAATAAATGCATTTCAATAAGCTCCTATACTCTATACACACAAGATCAAGCTGAAGAAATTTTAATATTGACAGTGCTATTTATGAATACTAAATATTGTTGATAATGATGTTAGAGAAACACATCATCATTAGCCTCATAGGAGTTTATAAGCTAATGCTGCTGACAATCAAGAGTCTAATTCTTTATTTATATTTTATTTTTATTAATCAATGAATCAATTTAGTATTAGAAACACTTTCATTGACCTTTAAGACATACATGAGGAAACCTCATATTAATCATCTATAATGAGTAGATACTATTTTCTTACCTAGATTTCTAAATCATTGTGATTAAAGGACTAATTAAAATATTATTTTTAAATTCTGCCATTTGAAAAAATTGCATCTATCAGTCTCCCATAAAACATGTGTCTTTTTGAAATCTACCCTCAAATATTTTTTTAAAGTTCTATCAACAGCATGTAGTTTTAATTACCATTTATAGGCTTGCATTTAAATTGCATTTTAAACTAATTTGGTTTGTTCTTAAAGTTAGTTAACTAATTGGGAGAATGTTTCTTGGTACAATTGAGATAATAAGGCAGATGTGGTAATTTATTGGCATCTCTTGGAAGTATCCCAAAACCAAACTCAGACATTTTCTTTTGTTCTGCCTAGCTAACCCTTAAAACCATGTGCTTCAAGGCAAGAGATGTCCCTCGTGTGTGACTATAGTGGACACTGAGAAAATGTCAGGGTAGACAATTGCAAGTTTAATACCTTCAAACATTTATGTTTAAGTTAATATTATTAGTGTTTCTACATAAATTCTACATAATTTCTGCTTTCTATATAAATTCTGTTGGATGCTACCATTATACAAGTAAACAATGTATGTGGGTCATAGTCTCCTTTTAATGACTTGAATTAACTCTTTCTTTTGCTGAGATTTATTATCCCTTTCAATTATGCAATCCTGTTTCCTTCAAGTAATACTGACCTGTGAAAGAAGGTTCCTGAGTATAGGCAATGAGGTCTGCTAGGCGGCTGACAACACGCACACATTCGACAATATCCCTGCATACTATTCAAGCTTTCTTTTTTTCCTTTTTATTTCCTTTCATGGTATCTCAGTGAGGCTCAGGAGAGCCACTCTTCTGCTGTACATGCCCCTCATCATTGAAAAGGTAGTAAGTACATATTTATTGTATGTTGGCTGTATGATAGTTACTCCACCAGGTGCTTTGCAGGCATCACCTTATTTAACCCTTATAATAACATGTGGCTCTAGTCAGTGCTAGCTTCGTCATGCACCCGAAGAAACTGGAGCATGGGGAGTATAGGTGATTAGTCCAAGATGCCACAGGGAGTAAATTTACAACCCAGGATTCATGTCTAAGTAACATGAATTTGGAGCCATGTTTTAAAGAAAAATGGGCATTTTTGCATCAGAATTATGCATAACATTGCACATCCTGCTGTTGTTACTTAAAATGGCACAAATATTCTTCAGTTTTTTATAGTCTTAATAAGAATAATTTTAATGGATGTTTATAGTTTGCCTGGTTTATACACCTTAACAGAATACATAAATTCCCTTATATTAGACATAAATATATACATACACCTGTAATCTTCACTGTATATGTATTTAAGTATTTCTATACAAATGAGATCTTCCTTAGTCTGACTTACGTTCTCAAACTCTCAGAAGTGGACCCCCAGCCGGACAGCGTGGGCCTGGCCGGGTGGGGGCGCTGAGTGGCGGCTGCGAGGAGCTGGGCGGGTGTGTTGGAGCCGCTCCTCAGGGGGGCCTGCGAGGGCCTGAGTGCAGCTTCCCAGCGGGGCCAGGGCGAGGGGATCAGGCGCGCGCAGAGGCCACCGTCCAGGGCTGTGCTGTGGGCCAGCAGGCAGGAGATCTGCCCGACCTTATTGGCACAGGCAGCAGCTTGCACCCCAGATACCACGGACAGCAGTAGCACGGGCCTCAGACGCCCTGTCCCGGGCGCACCGTGCGAGCTGCGGCTGAAGCCCTGGGAGGACATGGCTGGCAGGGGCCCTGCTTGCGGGCGTGGCCCTGGTCGTCCTCTCCACCTTGGACCTTTCCTTATGGGGCCCAGCTGCTGGCAGGCGGCAGGAGACGCGGGGTGGGTCCGCGCACCGTCCTGCTCTGCTCAGCCTGTTCCTGGGCTGCCCTGCAGCCGCCTTCCTGCTGGGAACCCTGTTACCCCAGGTCTTCCAGAGCCAGTGAGCCCCAATGCTGGACTTGGCTGCCACCTGGGGATGGCTGGCCGCAGCCACCTGCAGCTGACTGGGGAGTCCTGTGTATGGGAACTGACATGAAACAGTTCAGTCTGGAAGGGTGGTGATTTCTCATAACAGGCACAAAGCCCTGAAAGTAGTGTTTGCCTGCAGTTACCAGACAACATTCAGTCCTGGTAGGGAAACTGCAGCAGAGGGGAGGGGGCTTCGTCAGCGGCTCTTGGAAGACCTGTGGGGGAGGGCCGGGCAGGGGCGCCCCAGACCGAGCCACGTGAACGTGTTAAAATCTCAGCAATGATGTAAGATCTTTACCCACTCACGTCTGTGACCTGAAAGCTGCGAACGAGACACAGAGAACAGCCGAGGCCTTTTGTGTTGCACGCATGCTGAGGAGCTCAGAATAGGAAGATTTCTACACACATGTTCTCAGGTTCTGGTCTGCTGTCTTCTCCCCCAAAGGACTCCCCGGCTCTCAGCGTAGGTGTAATGCTTGCAGAAATTCTCGGGACCAAAGTCCTCAGCCAGTAGTGGAGTTCCCTAGTGATCCAGATGATATTAACCAGGTTCTGCCTGCCCAGCTGGGACACAGGGAATAGGTGAAGGAACATCTCCGAGAGCCTACACCTCTGCTCCTGCTTATGAAGACTTTAGGTTTATTAACAGCAACTCTGATGTTGAGTTCTTGAAGCAGCTAAGGTACTTGGTCTTCAGTTATAGCAGGATACTAGCTATGAATTATCATCCTCTGCCTAAGTAAGAAATGTGGTTGTCAGGGAAGCAAGCATAAAGCAAGTCCGTAAATCTTACGATTCAGTGACAACTAAATTTACCCAGCTTCTCCTCTAGCATTGGAGTTAGTTTTTCCAAAGTGTCTTGTTTTTCAATCAACTAGGCTATAATAGATTGAAAGCTGTTCCATTGTTACAGGTACCTGCTTAGCTGCTTACCTTAGGAAAGCATGTGTTTTTGAAATTACACGGTGCAGATTTTCATTTCTCTTAGAAAACGCAGAGGCCTAGGTTTGGGGATAAGGGCTTTTTGACTGATTATCTTGAGAAAATCCACTTGAAATATACCTCAGGAGTCTCTTTTGTAGGGAAGTTCAGTGTCTCTTATCATATTTGAGGTATTTGAGGGGTGAATGTGTGTTTATGTATTTTTCTTTTTCTTTTCACAATATATGCATTTGCAGTATGATTTTCTGCTATTGTGTAGTTTGGGGATTTTCTAAGCTTCTGTTTCTCCAAAGCTCCTTCTGTTTCTTCATCCCCAAATGATAATACATGGGGAAGAAAGGAAATTCTGGTATGTCAGTTTTGCTTCTGATAAAGAATAAAAAATCACAGAATGAAAAAAATCTCAAATTGGTTGAAATTGGGTCTTTGGACTATTTGAGAATTTTAGACTTGTCACATTTGCCTCTGAACTAGGGTCAACATTAAGGTGAGTTATGCTGCTTAATTTTCTAAACAGAATAATACACCATATCTGAGGTACACATTGTAGATGGCACTGTGTTGAGTGTTAATCTAGGTCCCGCAAATGTATAGTGATGGGTTCAGTTCTATGATTTTTATTTACAAGTAATTTAATTCCTAGGGGATATAATCAATGGAGACTTTGTTATGCCCCTCTTCCCACACATAATCTTGAATAAGCTATATGGCACTCATTCATTATAGACGTGATTATTTATGTCTGAATCTGGAAATTCCTTTTTGATAATTATGACACCTAAGCTGATAGAAAACCCAAAGTTAAATATTCTAGGTTTGTTGTCTGAGGCTTACAGGTCACAGCCACTCAAGGGTCATACTTCTGAAGTGTCATTCCACAGAAAGTAAAGGAGCTCACAATAACAGGACACCCTTGGTGCCTAAAATCTAATTTCGGAAAAAAGGAAAATATAGTAGCCTTTTCGGTTATTCAGTCCAAACATCTCGCAGCTGTCTTTGACTTGTCTTTTTATTTTACACCACATCCAGTCCTTGACAACATTTGTTTAACTCTACCATCACAATACATGCATAATCTGTCCCCCTCTCAATATTTCCAGTGCTAACACACACTAAATGGGCACTTATTTCCTTTGTTTGAGTTGAACAATTTCTCTATATATCTGTCGGGGTCCAGGGGTTGCTGTTGAGGTTTTGGGGCAATGGGAAGGGCAAAGAAGGCAGGGGAGTCGTCATGGAGGGTGCTCAAAAGAGGCCACGTTACATTATGATTAGCACACATAATGTTGGGGGGGACACAGGAAAGGCAGTATATACAGAGAAGACAAGTAATGATTCTATAGCATCTTACTACACTGATGATCGACAGTGACTAATGGGGTATGTGGGGGGGACTTGATAATAGGGGGAGTATAGTAACCATAATGTTGTTCAAGTAATTGTACATTCACAATATCAAAAAAAATAAAAAAAAGAAATACCTTCTTCTTATTAGTAGACCCATATTACCAAAAAATATTGCACTCAATTATTAGTATTATATTTTCAATTTTGTCAATAAAAATTTTGTGAAAATTAAAAAAAAAGAGGCCACTTTATTCTGCATACAGCTGTGCTTCTTAAACTGTTACAGTGCTAATTCACGGTTGCATAAATATTGAAAATGCACATGCATGTGACCTTCATGGCCAGGTGTCTGGCCTTCAAGGCCTTTATCTAGCTCCTTTCTCATGGGTACAACATGCTGTGTTTTCAGGTTTCTCAAGGCTAGACATATCCGGCTCCATACAAGGCCAGACGTATTTGGGGTGAAGCAGCAGACAGCTGTCCTCACAGAACAGTAGGAAAGGTGGGGGCGGCTTCCCTACAAT
The DNA here is from genome assembly GCF_030020395.1 of Manis pentadactyla. Classification (NCBI taxonomy): domain Eukaryota; kingdom Metazoa; phylum Chordata; class Mammalia; order Pholidota; family Manidae; genus Manis; species Manis pentadactyla. Next base: position 146,921,832 of record NC_080038.1, read on the forward strand.
ATCTTATGCAATAACAATTCTTTATCTAATCTGTTTTAAGCAAAGATTTTATCTATCTATATAATTTTAAGGGAATCAAATGTGTCTGTATTTTCCTTTAAACTTTGACTTTTGTGGCTTATTCAAGAAATATCCTTTAATATGATTTAATAAAAGATATTTTTCTGTGTTATTCTTCATACCTTGTTTTTTCATTATTATGTGTTTAAACAATTTAAAACTTTTTTTGTTTGTTGTTAACTACCACTGTGAAAAGGTCCCACTTTTCCCCCAAACACATTTATCGAATTGTTTATTCTTTTTTTTTTTTTTGTAGATAATTATTTTTTATTGAAGGGTAGTTGACACACAGTATTACATTACATTAGTTTCAGGTGTACAACACAGTGATTCAACATTTATATACATGATAATTCTAGGTACCAGCTATCACCATACCAAGTTGTTACAATATTTTGACTATATTCCTTATGCTATACATTACATATCGGTTACTTATTTATTTTACAATTGGAAGTGTGTACTTTTTTTTGGTTGTTGTTGTTAGGGCATCTCTCATATTTATTGATCAAATGTTTGTTAACAACAATAAAATTCTGTATAGGGGAGTCAATGCTCAATGCACAATCATTAATCCACACCAAGCCTAATTTTCGTCAGTCTCCAATCTTCTGAAGCTTAACGAACAAGTTCTTACATGGAGAACAAATTCTTACATAGTGAATAAGTTACATGGTGAACAGTACAAGGGCAGTCATCACAGAAACTTTTGATTTTGCTCATGCATTATGAACTATAAACAGTTCAAATATGAATACTCATTTGATTTTTATACTTGATTTATATGTGGATACCACATTTCTCTCTTTATTATTATTATTTTTAATAAAATGCTGAAGTGGTAGGTAGATACCAGATAAAGGTAGAAAACATAGTTTAGTGTTGTAAGAGAGCACATGTAGATGATCAGGTGTGTGCCTGTAGACTATGTGTTAATCCAAGCTAGACAAGGGCAATAAAACATCCACGTATGCAGAAGATTTCTCTCAGAACAGGGGGAGGGAGGTTCTAAGCCTCACCTCTGTTGATCTCCAATTTCTCACCTGCTGACCCCCCTGCGACTGTGCCTGTCTTAGGTTGTTCCTCCCTTGAGGAATCTTACCCGTCTCTGGCTAACCAGTCATCTTCCGGGGCCATACAGGGAAATGTGAAGTTGGTAAGTGAGAGAGAAGCCTTATTGTTTGAAAAGGTTAGCTTTTTACTTCTTTGCATATTTATGCCCTGTGGCTTCTATGCCCAGCATTTGTCTTGAGGTATCTTTACCACTTGGAAGAATTATGATACTCGGTAAATTCGATATGAGGCACGAATTCTATTTAAGGGTTGTAATTAGGAAGGAAGAAGAAAAGCTATAGAAGTAGCAGGCGGAAGAAAACTTGGGACGATTGATTATTTCTTTGACATATCTTCTTGTAGAGTAACTTCAGCATGTATAGGTTTTAAGCTACTACTTAAATTGTGCACACACATTAACATAATAGGAGTATAGTTACATAACCAAAGCATACCTGTAATTACCAGCCATCTCCAGTGAAACCAAGAAAACCAGTTAGGCACCTTAGGCATTTGTGAAAACTTATCTATGACATGGTGGATATTGTCCAACTGAACTTGAACAGTCTGAGAGAAATCAGACAAATTAAAACAACCCATTCCTTGGGACTGTTCATATCCCATATGTTCTTTTAACAGTAAATAGTCTGTAGTTGTAAGACTTTGGAGCGCTACAATTTGCACTTCTCCAAATTCTTGTTTGAGTTCCAACTGTATAGATCCAGTCAAATTTGTTGTTTTACTGTATGCACAGGCCAGCTTAGATATTTCCTTCTTCATTCCCATGGCAAGTCCAGGAACTGGTGGGATGAGTGCATCTACAGCTGTAGCAGTGCGTGGATCTTTGTTGGGGTTTTTTGATGATCATCTTCTGGCATGAGTCTTCCAGAGAGTGCTGATGTTGGAAGTTCTTTTTCATATCGTATCTTAATTCATTTTCGGGGTAGCCCATTTAGGTTTTGATCCTCTGTATAAACACAAACAGACCCTTTGCCTACACTTTAATATGCCCTTTATACCCTTGTGTAGGACTCATTGGAGGTCTCCACACAGGAACTGCCTTTTTTTTTTTTTTGGTATCATTAATCTACACTTACATGATGAATATTATGTTTACTAGGCTCTCCCCTATACCAGGTCCCCCCTATAAACCCCTTTAGAGTCACTGTCCATCAGCACAGCAAATGTTGTAGAATCACTACTTGCCTTTTCTGTGTTGTACAGCCCTCCCCTTTCTCCCAGCCCCCCATGCATGCTAATCTTAATACCCCCCTTCTTCTCCCCCCGCCTTATCCCTCCCTACCCACCCATCCTCCCCAGTCCCTTTCCCTTTGGTACCTGTTAGTCCATTCTTGAGTTCTGTGATTCTGCTGCTGTTTTGTTCCTTCAGTTTTTCCTTTGTTCTTATATTCCACAGATGAGTGAAATCATTTGGTATTTCTCTTTCTCCGCTTGGCTTGTTTCACTGAGCATAATACCCTCCAGCTCCATCCATGTTGCTGCAAATGGTAGGATTTTCCCTTTTCTTAGGGCTGAGTAGTATTCCATTGCATATATGTACCACATCTTCTTTATCCATTCATCTATCGATGGACATTTAGGTTGCTTCCAATTCTTGGCTATTGTAAATAGTGCTGCGATAAACATAGGGGTGCACTGATCTTTCTCATACTTGATTGCTGCATTCTTAGGGTAAATTCCTAGGAGTGCAATTCCAGTCTGTTTTGAGCATTTTGATGTACCTCCATACTGCTTTCCACAATGGTTGAACTAACTTACATTCCCACCAGCAGTGTAGGAGGGTTCCCCTTTCTCCACAGCCTCGCCAACATTTGTTGTTGTTTGTCTTTTGGATGGCAGCCATCCTTACTGGTGTGAGGTGATACCTCATTGTAGTTTTAATTTGCATTTCTCTGATAATTAGCGATGTGGAGCATCTTTTCATGTGTCTGTTGGCCATCTGTTGGCCATCTGTATTTCTGTTTTGGAGAACCGTCTGTTCAGTTCCTCTGCCCATTTTTTAATTGGGTTATTTGTTTTTTGTTTGTTGAGGCGTGTGAGCTCTTTATTTATTCTGGACGTCAAGCCTTTATCGGATGTGTCATTTTCAAATATATTCTCCCATACTGTAGGGTTCCTTTTTGTTCTATTGATGGTGTCTTTTGCTGTACAGAAGCTTTTCAGCTTAATATAGTCCCACTTATTCATTTTTGCTGTTGTTTTCCTTGCCCAGGGAGATATGTTCAAGAAGAGGCCACTCATGTTTATGTCTAAGAGGTTTTTGCCTATGTTTTCTTCCAAGAGTTTAACGGTTTCATGACTTCCATTCAGGTCTTTGATCCATTTTGAGTTTACTTTTGTATATGGGGTTAGACAATGGTCCAGTTTCATTCTCCTACATGTAGCTGTCCAGTTTTGCCAGCACCATCTGTTGAAGAGACTGTCATTTCACCATTGTATGTCCATGGCTCCTTTATCAAATATTAATTGACCATATATGTCTGGGTTAATGTCTGGATTCTCTAGTCTGTTCCATTGGTCTGTGGCTCTGCTCTTGTGCCAGTACCAAATTGTCTTGATTACTATGGCTTTATAGTAGAGCTTGAAGTTGGGGAGTGAGATCCCCCCTACTTTATTCTTCTTTCTCAGGATTGCTTTGGCTATTCGGAGTCTTTGGTGTTTCCATATGAATTTTTGAATTATTTGTTCCAGTTCATTGAAGAATGTTGCTAGTAGTTTCATAGGGATTGCATCAAATCTGTATATTGCTTTGGGCAGGATGGCCATTTTGACGATATTAATTCTTCCTAGCCACGAGCATGGGATGAGTTTCCATCTGTTAGTGTCCCCTTTAATTTCTCTTAAGAGTGACTTGTAGTTTTCAGAGTATAAGTCTTTCACTTCTTTGGTTAGGTTTATTCCTAGGTATTTTTTTTTTTGATGCAATTGTGAATGGAGTTGTTTTCCTGATTTCTCTTTCTGTTGGTTCATTGTTAGTGTATAGGAAAGCCACAGATTTCTGTGTGTTGATTTTGTATCCTGCAACTTTGCTGTATTCCGATATCAGTTCTAGTAGTTTTGGGGTGGAGTCTTTAGGGTTTTTTATGTACAGTATCATGTCATCTGCAAATAGTGAGAGTTTAACTTCTTCTTTACCAATCTGGATTCCTTGTATTTCTTTGTTTTGTCTGATTGCCGTGGCTAGGACCTCCAGTACTACGTTAAATAACAGTGGAGAGAGTGGGCATCCCTGTCTAGTTCCCGATCTCAGAGGAAATGCCATCAGCTTCTCGCTGTTCAATATAATGTTGGCCGTGGGTTTATTATAGATGGCCTTTATTATGTTGAGGTAATTGCCCTCTATTCCCATTTTGCTGAGAGTTTTTATCATGAATGGATGTTGAACTTTGTCAAATGCTTTTTCAGCATCTATGGAGATGATCATGTGGTTTTTGTCTTCCTTTTTGTTGATGTGGTGGATGATGTTGATGGACTTTCGAATGTTGTACCATCCTTGCATCCCTGGGATGAATCCCACTTGGTCATGGTGTATGATCCTTTTGATGTATTTTTATATTCGGTTTGCTAATATTTTGTTGAGTATTTTTGCATCTACGTTCATCAGGGATATTGGTCTGTAGTTTTCTTTTTTGGTGGAGTCTTTGCCTGGTTTCGGTATTAGGGTGATGTTAGCTTCATAGAATGAGTTTGGGAGTATCCTCTCCTCCTCTATTTTTTGGAAAACTTTAAGGAAAATGGGTATTATGTCTTCCCTGTATGTCTGATAAAATTCCGAGGTAAATCCATCTGGCCCGGGGGTTTTGTTCTTTGGTAGTTTTTTGATTACTGCTTCAATTTCGTTGCTGGTAATTGGTCTGTTTAGATTTTCTGTTTCTTTCTGGGTCAGTCTTGGAAGGTTGTATTTTTCTAGGAAGTTGTCCATTTCTCCTAGGTTTCCCAGCTTGTTAGCATATAGGTTTTCATAGTATTCTCTAATAATTCTTTGTATTTCTGTGGGGTCCGTCGTGATTTTTCCTTTCTCATTTCTGTTACTGTTGATTTGTGTTGACTCTCTTTTCCTCTTAATAAGTCTGGCTAGAAGATTATCTATTTTGTTTATTTTCTTGAAGAACCAGCTCTTGGTTTCATTGATTTTTGCTATTGTTTTATTCTTCTCAATTTTATTTATTTCTTCTCTGATCTTTATTATGTCCCTCCTTCTGCTGACCTTAGGCCTCATCTGTTCTTCTTTTTCCAATTTCAATAATTGTGACATTAGACCATTCATTTGGGATTGTTCTTCCTTTTTTAAATATGCTTGGATTGCTATATACTTTCCTCTTAAGACTGCTTTTGCTGTGTCCCACAGAAGTTGGGGCTTAGTGTTGTTGTTGTCATTTGTTTCCATATATTGCTGGATCTCCATTTTGATTTGGTCGTTGATCCATTGGTTATTTAGGAGCGTGTTGTTAAGCCTCCATGTGTTTGTGAGCCTCTTTGCTTTCTTTGTAGAGTTTATTTCTAGTTTTATGCCTTTGTGTTCTGAAAAGTTGGTTGGTAGGATTTCAATCTTTTGGAATTTTCTGAGGCTCTTTTTGTGGCCTAGTATGTGGTCTATTCTGGAGAATGTTCCATGTGCACTTGAGAAGAATGTATATTCTGTTGCTTTTGGATGTAGAGTTCTATAGATGTCTATTAGGTCCGTCTGCTCTACTGTGTTGTTCAGTGCTTCCGTGTCCTTACTTATTTTCTGTCTGGTGAATCTGTCCTTTGGAGTGAGTTGTGTGTTGAAGTCTCTTAGAATGAATGCATTGCAGTCTATTTACCCCTTTAGTTCTGTTAGTATTTGTTTCACATATGCTGGTGCTCCTGTGTTGGGTGCATATACATTTAGAATGGTTATATCCTCTTGTTGGACTGAGCCCTTTATCATTATGTAGTGTCCTTCTTTATCTCTTGTTGCTTTCTTTGTTTTGAAGTCTATTTTGTCTGATATTAGTACTGCAACCCCTGCTTTCTTCTAGCTATTGTTTGCCTGAAATATGTTTTTCCACCCCTTGACTTTTAGTCTGTACATGTCTTTGGGTTTGAGGTGAGTTTCTTGTAAGCAGCATATAGATGGGTCTTGCTTTTTTATCCATTCTATTACTCTGTGTCTTTTGACTGGTGCATTCAGTCCATTAACATTTAGGGTGACTATTGAAAGATATGTACTTATTGCCATTGCAGGCTTTCAATTCGTGGTTACCAAAGGTTCAAGGTTAGCCTCTTTAGTATCTTACTGCCTAACTTAGCTCACTTATTGAGCTGTTATATACACTGTCTGGAGATTCTTTTCTTCTCTCCCTTCTTATTCCTCCTCCTCGATTCTTCATATGTTGGGTGTTTTGTGCTGTGCTCTTTCTAGGAGTGCTCCCATCTAGAGCAGTCCCTGTAAGATGTCCTGTAGAGGTGGTTTGTGGGAAGCAAATTCCCTCAGCTTTTGTTTGTCTGGGAATTGTTTAATCCCACCATCATATTTGAATGATAGTCGTGCTGGATACAGTATCCTTGGTTCAAGGCCCTTCTGTTTCATTGCATTGAGTATATCATGCCATTTTCTTCTGGCCTGTAGGGTTTCTGTCGAGAAGTCTGATGTTAGCCTGATGGGTTTTCCTTTATAGGTGACCTTTTTCTTTCTAGCTGCCTTTAAAAACTCTTTCCTTGTCCTTGATCTTTGCCATTTTAATTATTATGTGTCTTGGTGTTGTCCTCCTTGGATCCTTTCTGTTGGGAGTTCTGTGTATTTCCGTGGTCTGTTCGATTATTTCCTCCCCCAGATTGGGTAAGTTTTCAGCAATTATTTCTTCCAAGATACTTTCCATCCCTTTTCCTCTCTCTTCTTCTTCTGGTACCCCTATAATACAGATATTGTTCCTTTTGGATTGGTCACACAGTTCTCTTAACATTGTTTCATTCCTGTAGATCCTTTTATCTCTCTCTATGTCAGCTTCTATGCGTTCCTGTTCTCTGGTTTCAATTCCATCAATGGCCTCTTGCATCCTATCCATTCTGCTTATAAACCCTTCCAGAGTTTGTTTCATTTCTGCAATCTCCTTTCTGGCATCTGTGATCTCTCTCCGGACTTCATCCCATTTCTCTTGCATGTTTCTCTGCATCTCTGTCAGCATGTTTATGATTCTTATTTTGAATTCTTTTTCAGGAAGACTGGTTGGGTCTGTCTCCTCTGGTGTTGTGTCTGTGATCTTTGTCTGCCTGTAGCTTTGCCTTTTCATGGTGATAGGAATAGTTTGCAGAACTGGGACGAGTGACGGCTGGAAGGACTTCCCTTCTTGTTGGTTTGTGGCCCTCCTCTCCTGTGAGAACAGTGACATCTAGTGGCTTGTGCTGCACAGACAGGGCTTCTGCTTCCTGCCCGGCTGCTATGGAGTTTATCTCCGCTGTTGCTGTGGGCGTGGCCTGGCTTGGGCAGCTGCTCCAAAGTGGTGGAGTCGCGTTGGAGCAGGAGCGGCTGGGAGGCTATTTATCTCCGTAAGGGGCCTCCCTGCTCCCTGCAGCCCAGGGGTTAGGGTGCCCAGAGATCCCCGGATTCCCTACCTCTGGATTAAGAGTCCCTCCCTGCCCCTTTAAGACTTCCAAAAAACACCCGCCAAAACAAAACAATGACCACACACACAAAAAATTTTTTTTAATTAAAAGAATAAAAAAATAAATTAAAAAATGGCCACTCGTTTTTCTTTATTCTCCGGTGCCAGCCTCAGGCCTCTGCTCACTGGTCTTGCTGCCCTGTTTCCCTAGTATTGGGGTCCCTATCCCTTTAAGACTTCCAAAAAGCGCTCACCAAAAAAAACAGAAAAAAAAAAAGGTCACTCGCTTTTCTTATGTCCTCCGGCACCAGGCCTCCGGTGCCCGCTCACCGTTCTTGCTGCCCTGTTTCCCTAGCATCCAGGGCCCCCTGGGCACGCACTGTGTCTGCGCTCTGGCCCGGATGGCTGGGGCTGGGTGCTCGGCAGTCCTGTGCTCCGTCTCCCTCCCGCTCTGCCTATTCTTCTCCCGCCGGGAGCTGGGGGGAGGGGTGCTTGGGTCCCACCGGGCCGGGGCTTGTATTTTACCCCCTTTACGAGGCACTAGGTTCTCGCAGGTGTGGATGTGGTCTGGATGTTGTCCTGTGTCCTCTGGTCTTTATTCTAGGAAGAGTTGTCTTTGTTATATTTTCATAGGTATATGTGGTTTTGGGAGGAGATTTCCGCTGCTCTACTCATGCCGCCATCTTGGCTCCAATCCTCGAATTGTTTATTCTTAAACTGCTATATTGTAATACCACCCTTAACTTCTTAGGAGAGAGCCTCTAGCAAGCAAATCCAGGGCCAGGATTAATGCCAACACTTTGCAAAATACGAGCTGAGGTGATAGGGGATGTGGGAAAGATGAAAGGTATGGGAACCAGTGAGACAAGGCAATGTAATACATCGCTGCTCCAGCTAATGCTGCTCCCACGTGCACTGCCAAGAGACATGGCCCTCTCCAGGCCCTTCTGTAGTTTGCTGTGTGATGACCTTAGAGTTGTCCACAGGAGAGGGGACAGAGAGGAAATATGTCTGCCTGTCCACTTCCCTTCTCCTGTTGGTCCATTGGTCAGTGCCCACACCCCAGCGAGCTCAGTCCCCCTGCGTATCTGGGTCATGTCTCCGAGGCCTCAGCCACTTCTCAGGAAGCCATGTTCCGTGCTGCACAGCAGGTGCATTACCCCAGTTCTGAAAAGGCAAACTGGTGGAGAAAGGGTGTCAATCAGCCTCTGAGAGAAACTGAGAGAAGAAACAGAAAGGCCAAAGGGTTCCACGAAGGCCAACAAGGTTTCTGTGTAATGCAGCAATGTTTCAAGGGACCCTATAGGGATCATCTGTTTCTGAATCCACCATTCTCTCATTTATCTATTTACCTATCCCTAGAGCAACACTGGACTGTTTTAAATATGATAGCTTTACAATAAAATCATGTCTGGTACATAATAAACCTTACTGTGGGCGTGTGCGTGCACTAATCTTTCACATACATTTTAATTAGTTTGTCAAGTTTCAGAAAAGTAGAACTAATACTAATTGATATTGCATCATACTTATAAATTTGAAAAGAATCAACATCTTTATGATATAAAATCTCCCAATCCTTGAAACATAGCGTTTTGGGTATTTTTTACATAAACACATGGAATATTGAGGTTAGGTTTTTACTCTATGGGTTTGTTATTGGAAGGGATTTCTTAACCTCCATTTTAAATGTGCTGAAATGAACACTTGGTTTCTGCAGACTGGTCTTTATCCAGCAAGCTCGTTGACCTTATTGCCCCTATACTTTAGGATGTTCCTTCGAATTTCCCATCTAGACAATCCTCTGTGAACAGCAGCTCAGAGGCGCCCCCCACGGAGGTACGTGGGGAGCATATACCCTGCGCGGAGCCCCTCCGCTCCCGCCCCGCGGAGCTGGTCCCCGGGCTCCCCCGATGGAGCTGGGGCCGCTGCCCTCCAGGCAGGGGGTGAGGTTCTCAGGGTAGTTCACGCGGTGTCACCGGGGGAAAGTGTGTTTGTGGCCAAGATCCAAGTGGGAGCCAGGGAACCCCAGCAAAACCCTGGCCCAGGAAGCCAGCCCGCCTCCCAGCGGGCTCCTCCGCCTGCGGGAGTCCCTCCGCATCCGCTCGCACCGGACAGGGACTCGCTGGGTCCATGGTGACTAAGGAAGGGGAGGAAACCACGCCAGGAGAGACCTTGGAAAAGCTGCCCTGCGACACTGACCAGCCGAGGAATGTTGGCTCAATTAAACATCAGGGAAATAAATTCAACCCCGTCTAAAAATGACTGCAAGACGAAGTTTTTGGTGCCATGTCGCCTGGGAGGCGAAGAGACTGTCCCTACTAGTGATGATTCTCATCGCAGTTTCGAGCACGTTCTCAGAGAGATTTTTGCTTTTGACAAAACTTTTAAGGAGCTCCATTTAGGTGCTAATCATTGAAGAGCTTCCAGAGCAACTTTTTAACTGTCAGCCCCTATACAAGCTGAGTTTGCCAGACACTGATTTAACATTACCAGCGTCTATTGCAAGTCCCACTAATCTCAGAGAACTGGATGTCAGCAAGGATGGCATACAGGAGTTCCCAGAAAACATAAAAATCTGTCACGTTTTGACAGTGTGGAGGCCAGTTCTTCAATAGAAGAACTGGATTGTAGCTTCAATGAAGTTGAATTTTTGCCTTCATCTGTTGGGCATCTTACTAATATAAGAACCTTTGCTGCTGATCATAATTACTTACAACAGTTCCTCCCAGAGATTGGAAGCTGGGAAAGTATAACTGTACTGTTTCTCCATTCCAATGAACTTGAGACACTTCCAGAGAAGTGATATGCAAAAATTAAGTCATTAATTTAAGTGACTGTAGATTAAAGAATTTGCCCTTTAGCTTTACAAAGTTACATCAATCAGTCTCTTAGATAACCAGTCCAAACCTCTGATAGCTCTTCAAAAAGACACTGATTCAGAGACCCAGAAAATGGTGCTTACTAACTACATATTCCCTCAGCAGCCAAGGACTAAGGGTGTTATGTTCATAATGTGATAATTGAGGTTTTATTCCTTCACTGTGGGAGGAACAGAGGAAACAGGCTCAAGTGGCATTTGAATGTGATGAAGACAAAGATGAAAAGGAAGCATCTCCAGGAAGGAAAATTTTATCTAACACCATACCCAGTAGATCTTAAGAATCTGGTCAAAACTGTTCACACCATTGTACATAGATTAAAAGATGAAGAGACTAATGAAGACTCTGGAAAATATTTGAAGCCACGTGAAGATCAGCAAGTTGTAAATAATGATGTGGGCATGGAGACTTCAGGAAGGACCACTCCAGAAAGAAGCAATGCTGATGAAAGGAAAGTTTAAGATAGGAAACTACATACAGAAGATCAGTGAGCCTGGAGCTGCGGTCAGTCCCAGGAATCTACCAGACACTGCAAGTATGAAAGTATGAAAACCTCTCAGAGCTTGAAGCACATTGTTAATTCTAATGAAGCCCAAGTGCAAAGTGTGAGGCCCTGGATCCCCACACCACGAAATTGGGCAGGGCCCCGGGTACCCAGCAGGAACCAGCACAAACCTTCTCGACATGCATGCACTCACACCTTGTGCCGTGAGAAATGCCACAGATGATTTTTCCTGGTCAAGAACCAGCACAGAGTCAGAGGCAACCAGGCACACACCAAACAAAACAAAACAAAAACCAGGGCACTGAGTGAGAACCAGCATCTGATGAAACCACCACATAGGAGTGATGACATAGTACGCTTCCTCTGCTAAAATAAATAAATAACAAACTTGAAACTATCTTCAAGGACCAGGAAAATATGAAGCACAACACGCAAAATTTGAAAAAAGACCAAGTGAAATGGCTAGCAATGAAAACAAAAAACAGCACCCCAACAAGAACTGAAATGAAAAGCTAAATGGATGGTCTTAGCAGCAGACTGTACATGGCAAAAGAGACAATGACTGAAGTGGAAGACAGATCAGAAGAAACATAGCAGCAGAGTGAGACCAATAATGGGAACTCTGAAAAAGAGGTAAAAAGAGCTGGTGATTTCAGTGAGAAGGTACAATATACTTTCAATTAAAATTCCGGAAGGCAGGAAGAGAATAGGAGAAAGGCATCCTTTTCAAAGAAATCTGATGAATCTGCACAGGATAAATACAAAAGGAACCTATACCAAAGTACATCATAGTGAAACTGGAAAAGAAAAACAGACAAAATCTTAAAAGCAGCCAGAGCAGAACAGCAGATTACCTTCAAGGGAGTGCAGTTAGACTGACAACTGACTTCTCAACAGTTCTGGATTGATTAAAGTGTGCTGACAACTAGCTGCCCCTTGGTTTTAGACCCAACTATATGTTTTATCTAATACCATAATTGCATGCTGACTAAGACCTTTCTCTGAACTCACCCTCAAGGTAATGGGAATGAAGAGGATGTAAATTTCTGAAAATAATTCTGAAATATTTGGCAGCTTTTAGCTTTATTACCCAATAATGTGGTATAGCCACTGTACTAGAAATAATGGTGCTTGGCTTCTAAGTTTTGTCTCTGTTAAAAATCTTCCCATGAATCAATTAAAATACCTTCCTGGAGCTGTGCCACAAAGAAATGAGAATAAGTTGAATTGATTCTTTCCTGGTAATAAGTGGACCTCTAGATGATAGACTTAAATATATCTCTAGGTCCCCAATGAAGTATTTTTTCTTCTACATTGTTTTTGGGAAGTAAAGCTTTCTTTCATATACTCCTCAGGTTTTTATTTGTCCTCTATATCTTATCAATAAATCTTTAATTTTGATTGTGAAATGCCAGAAAGTATTTTACATTTCTATGTATGGGACTCAGTGATTCTGATGTTAAAAAGACAATCAAAATGACTTATCACACATGTTCCCAGTCACAGCTGCTTAATCCACTTCACTTAAAATGCAGCTGGTGGCTTTTCTAATAAAATACTTGCTTTATCAAGAGGAGAAAAGATAAATGGGAATCTTAGTAATGGAACATTTAAAAGGTATCCTTTCAGTTAATAGCTTGCTGAAGATTCAGACTTTCCACAGAGAAAAAATATGGTGTCATAAATTAACAATATTCTAATTCTTAAGATGATCAACAGAGGTAAGAAATAGTTCTTGAGAATTTCAATGTAGGAGATTGTCTCTGGAAAATAGAGTTTGTTCCAAAAGTTAAAGGATGTAGCTTCTATAGACAGTTAAGGATGGTGAAGGACCAAGACTAAATTAGAAAAACAAACCACTGATAAAAATATTACATAATTTCTAATTTCTCAGAGCCTCTTTCTAGTTTGCATTTTTTACTACTTCACATACACTTCTGGTCCTCAGTAAGGGTTACATCCCATAACTCTGCATCATATGCTTTTAAGGAATGACTAAGTTAAGAGTATCTGAGAGATCACCCAGTGTTTTAGGTGTTATTGGGAATTTCATATAAAAGCCCTCTGTGCTAGCGATTTATAATTATATTTATTTTCATGTTCTATATTTTCATTAAGTAATCACATACCTAAACAAATCTCTGTTCGCTAAGATGAACTAACCACATCACCAGTGTACACATCAAAAATTGTTCTATAGAAGATAAACTCTCCTATATAAAGCCAATTTGTTATTTATCTATACATTATAGGACTATTATTTTTTCAAACATCTTAGGCTTTCTGAAACGGTATTCACTACTAAAGCCTCTGAGTGAAAATGTACCAGCAAAAAAGTAGTATGCACAATTTTGCAGGATAGCCTTGCAGAGACCACTGACTTATAAAATACAGACTCCGCATTACAGTTTTCTTTTTCACACTCCATTGAAATAAAGCTTCTTAATTATTGATAAAGATATAAAGCCCAGACATTGTAAGTGATGGCCAAAACCTTATGAATTTAGTGCTCCTCTCTCTTGACTGCCTGCCTGAACAGGGTCCTTTCCACATCACCACCCTGGTTCTCCTTTACCATGGTTCCTGTTTTCCTTCTCCTCCTAAAAGATGGCTCTGATTATGCACTAGTATAGGCTTAAACACACACACACACTCACGCACCCATGAAGCCAGGTGTTCGTTCACCCTCCAGCCCTCCTAGCCCTGGCCTAGCAGTGCTTCCCGGTTATGACCGGAAGAACCTTTCGATCCATGACACGCTGGCAACCAACAGTGGTCTGTCCTCCCACATCCTTGGGTGGGCTCCAAAGGAACTCTTCAGTTCCTTTGTAGCCACTACTAAAGCCCCTTTTTAATGTGGCCAGCTGAATATGAACCAGAGAACTTTATGAGTTTCTACCACCCTCAAAGGATCTGTGTTTTCCTCAAGGCAAAGCTCCTCCCTGCTACAACCTGTAGAGTGCCACTCTTCTGTGAAGCTCGGGTTGGATGACAGTTCCTGGTAACCTTTAGGACATTCCATGAGTGGCCCAGACAAAACCACAGTGTGCTGAGTCCTGGGGCATTCCTGTCTTTTAGGATGCTACCCAGATCCTACAAATAAAGGGTTGGGCTAAATAAGAATCCTACAAGGGGGGAAGAATAACAACTGCATCTCTCCTTCCTCCTATTTCCCAATCCTCCCCAAAAGCTAAATAAACAAACATAAATAAATGTCCTAATGCAAACTGAACTTCCACTCCGGTAATTAAATAGTGGAGTAAGAGGCCTTTGACCCCTAGGTCTCTGGGTCAAAGAGAATTCAGGTTGTGAGCAATAAAATGTCGCTGTGATCAGTGGCTGGTCAGTGGCTCACACATGCAAGTGAGTGACTCAGTGGTCTCAGAGTAGCTGTCAAGGCGCAAGTGTTCACAATTCTTTTTTGCACGGCCATCATTTCTACAAAGAATATCCAGAGAGCCCACAGAAATCTTTCTTGTTGTAGAGCCTCTTGTATTAACGTATCAGTGCTAACAAACTTTAGAGTACTGAGACACCTCAGACCCATACCACACATAATTTACAAACACACACACACCCATTACCTTCCTCTTCCAGTTATGACATTAGGACCACTTACTTTACCAGTCAGCTTATCAGTCAATATTCACTGAACATGCTTGGCTACAAGATACTGTAACAAGGAACAAATAGATATAAAGGTTTGACTGATTTAAATTCACTGCCACCCTCAAAATAATTACAATACTATCAGTGATATACCCACAGCTGCTATTTGATGGTACAGATATACATCTTTCTTACCTGGAAGCCTAATAATACCAAAAGTATTACAGAAGTGAAGTTGAATCACATACAGGTCCAATATATATTTGAAGGTATAGCATCATACTAATTTAAATTCTTACCCTGAAATGCCTGGATTCAAATGCTAGGACTGATGCTCTGTATATAATAAACTATTAACATACCAAACATTAGGTTCCAGGCAATGGTCCAAGTATTTACAAATATTAACTCCTTAAACTGCATCAGCTTAATTCCTCTCTTAACTGCCTCTATGTACTTAAGAGAAAATGTAACAAAAACATTTTAGGATAGCAAAAACTGTAGACTGAACAAACCTGTAATTCCTATTCATTATTCTGAATATTTAAGCACTGGTTATTACTCACTGAGAGCTTTAAAATAGATTGTGCAAATTTAAATAAAAAAGTAATGGTCAATTTAGGAACATATCCACGAATCACTGGTAACGGTGACTCATGATAGTAACTAATAGTAACATAATAACTGATGGTAAAATAATAACTAAACTGCTACCTATAAACTCCCACCACTCATTGTTTTAACAAATTAGCAATACCCCCTCATTCATTCAATCATTGCATAAATGCTTAAGAGCAATGACAATGTTCTTAGCACTGTGCTGGCCCCTGGTGATACAATAATGTACAAGACAGACATGACCTCGGGAGTTAACAGTCTACAGGTGTGAAATGCTCTAATGTGCATCCATGACCACTCAATTTAAAGTTCCTCTGGGTGAGGGCAATGGTTTATTTTCTAAAAACTAAAATACACAAATAACAAAATAAAACGCTCAAAATAGATTTGAGACTGCTTTGAACTCTGTCCTACAAACAGAAAAAGGGGTAAATTGAAAATCAATAAAATATCCAACTTAACAAAATATTCAGAGAAATAAAATACTCCAAGTATATTTTCTGTGTTATAGAAAGTAAAGAATATAAAAAGTTACATATTTACATACATTTTCAATGGCCTTATAGTTTAATGACTCAGCATTTATGCCAACTCCTGAAATATCATTTATAGAACTAGAAATCACAAAAGTGATCTTATAAAAAGTAAACCTCTCTGACCGTTTAGAAGGTAGCTTTAGTCAATTTTAAGTATAATTATTTAATACTTTTTGAAAGTAACTGGAAAGTCTGTACCCATAGAAAGCATACAACCACATATTGAGGCAACGTGCAAGTTTAGTACGTAGAACATTGCATATGTATATCCAGCTGGTCATTTCCCATTTCTAACTTCCTCCAGTGACCAGGAGCTGAATTTTCCCATGAAACCATTAGTCATTACTTAAATAAGAGGCTTTTAGTTACAAATATACCATGGATCATGACAATTCAAAGGATGCCCGTTATTTGCTTAATTTGTCAAGGGAGTTTTCAACAAAGAACTGCTGTATTCACCATCAAAAACTAGATTCTTCTAAGTTCTGAATAGGGAATATTTTTTATGTATTTCACAGTGAGCTGACACTCTAACACTAGCAAAATCACTGTGAATCTTCCAAAGGTTTGTTTCTCTCTGTGAGTTCATGGGAGAATTCTAAGACCATTCTTGGATGAATAAATTGTTCTTCTGAAAACAGTTGTAACTTACCTTGCTCATGAGCAACAGCAGCATTCAGAAGCCGTGCCATCCAGATACTGATGAGTTTCAGGGAAACAAACCCCAAGAGGGCATTCTGCAGTAAGGTCAGCAGTAAGTTTCAAATCACATAACTAAAATGACAAAAAGAGCATCCAGATCCTCTACGGTTGCCTCTCTCAAGGAATCCTACGATGTCAGAAGGCACAGGCGCCTTGAACTTTCCCAAACAGACATGTCGAGGTGCAGGTCCCTAGACAGCTGCTACCACCCCTCTGGCTACAGGGGGTTTTATTCTCTGGCGCGCTCAGGGCAGAGCATGAACATGGCTGTGCCCTGCCTTTTCATCATGATTTCAAGAGGTAGAATGAAATTAAGCCTACATGCTACGGAGGGAAACACTGAAACACGTCTTCACCTTAAACAGTGTGACCGCAGTCACCAAATTCAAATGGAGGACTTTCACTGAGCTTTGCAAAGTTTTTTTTCCTGTCATCAGTAGCATATTGTAAGTGGTGACACATTTTCCCTGTGCACAGTCCAATTTAAAGGCTCTCTTAGTAGAAGGAGTCTGGTGGAGACATGATCCGAGAGGACAATGACTCCACAGAGGTCTTCAGACTGTACTCACTGCTCCTTAGTTTCTGTTAATTCCTGAGGGATGGGAAAGAATGGCCTTTTTCTTACCTGCCTTCCTGAAGGGAACTGGGGTCCTTTCTGATGGGGTGTAAGTAATGTATACAACATCTAAAACACCAATGCTGCTTTCCAAATATCAAAATATATAAAGTAACTATTTCTATGAACGTTTTTCCTTCCCATCAGGTTAAGGGCAACAGAAAATGCACAATATAGATGATATGTACAAAATTTAAAAAACCCAAAAAACAAAGAACCCATAAGAGCTAAGTTTCCCATTTCTATGCAATTTAATGTATGGAAAATTATGTATTCCATTCAACTCAGTATTCAAAATGATTGGTTTTTCTCTTGAGAAACCCACCAGTTCATTTCCATAATTCCTGTATGTATAACTCTTTTCCAAAATGGATAAGCCATCAGCAGTTCCCTCCCATCACCCTCCAAGGGAAAATTCCGAGTATATAGCAAGGTGACCTCAATAAAACAAATTATAATCACAGTCTATTTCTCTCAATTCAAACTAATCCTTCTGGGGGTAATGGACCAACCTTCAATATTTTTCTCAGAAATAGATTACAATTATATTGAACATTACTGCTTTTATAACTGTTTATCAAAATCTACCATTCCATGGGCTGTAAGGCAGGCTCCCCTTTCTATTCATTTAAAAACAACCTAAAAGTGGAGAATGTAGAGAATACTACAGTTTTAAACAATGGAATATTGTGCTTAACACAAATACTGTCACTCTGTTGGCAGAGAAGAGAGAAATGCCAAAAGAATATATATACACAATATTAATGTCTACTTAATATACAACTGAAAAATTTTGTCAGACAATGAACTTGTTATACCTCACAACACAATATGCTGCAATTAGATCAATTCACAAACTACAATTATCTGTGCTTGTAGCTCAGGAAAGAAAACAGTCAACAAATACATAAAGAAAAGTCACATAGTGGATCTGTGGCATCTTACTACACTGATGGACAGTGACTGCACTGGGGTATGGGTGGGGACTTGATAATATGGGTAATTGTAGTAAGCACATTGTTTTTCCATGTGAAACCTTCATAAGAGTGTATATCAATCATACCTTAATAAAAAATAATAAAAAATACACAAAGAAAAGTGATCCTCATTCATTTATTCTATAAATAACTATATGTAAAGTACTCAATGAGGCACTATGAGCAAGACTGTCTATATCATCACTTAGATACCCTTGGCCATCAAGACATGGGGGATAAGGAATGGGAAAGATACATCAAAAGAACTAACTGGCATATGTATTAAATGATTAAAGGTGTGTGTGTGTATTATTTAAAATAATGTAGAAGTACAAATAACCTATTATTGGACCAAACTGTTAAAATATCACCACATTCCTCCACTTCCTCCATTCTCCAGAATGAGTTTATCTATAGGCTGAAGTTCAAGCTAACCCTCAGGATAAGAATATCCAGCTCATCCTTTCATAAATAAATGTGTTACATATTTGGCATCCAGTTCTCACCAATGGTCCAAAGCTATAGAATCGATGTCAAATAAGTATTTGGCATGTATTACGAACAACATAATAATTATTTACAAAAAACCTCTGTGTATAAGACCCTGTGAAAAGGTGTACAGTATCCATAATGTTATCTTCTAAGGGCTTAAAATTCAGACACATTGATATAGATACACACAGCAAGAAGCTACCACTAGATGAACAAACACTGAAAAAATGCCTAGATTTTATCAATATTTAAACCCAATAAAACCAATCATTTAGTCCTTACTCTGTATACCCAGCACAATACTGAACAGTACTCCTTAGGTTGACCACATGAACTGCATAATATCATTTCCCACAATGTCTACACATGGAAACTGAGGCTTAGGAGGTTCAAGTCACTGTCAGAGTTATGTTAGCGGGAGGCGGTGCAGCCAGGGCTCACATCCGTGCAATCAGACCACGGTCAGAGCCGAGCCTTATGTCTCCACCACTACTCTGATCAACTAAAACCAGTGACTCTTCAAACCTGGAAGGAACGCAGCAGATGCAAAGCCAGATCACCATTCGAGTGTCACAGAAACCTCTACTTGGTGCAGCTCAAAATCAAATTTTCATGTTGAGATGTTCTGAATTGCACAATGTTCAAATACTAGAATTCTCTTGTGACCTGCTAGAAAGGAAAAAACAGAGCTGATTGTCCTCTCTAGTGGCCACATTCAGAAAAGGGATTTTTAATTCATTTTTTTAAGGAAAATAGATCAGATAATTTGGGAGAAGGCAAAATACTGCTCAGTTCTAGAGTGTTGCCAGAAGTCAGGGTATTGCTGGCTCGAAGATGGCTGGATTGAAGTGTCATGAGTAGGGCCACACCAAGGATGGTTTGAGACCAGTTTTCTTCTTTTTAGGGGGATTTTGCTTCATCCCATCCCCTGTAGGATACATAAATGCAAATTCAAGATGTCATGCATGCTTTGTACTTCCTTTACCCAAGGGGGTTAGGAGAGAAGATATAAGAATCATCACGATGATGAGTTGAAATGCTTGTTTGCAGCACTATTTACAGTAGCCCAGAAATGGAAGCAACCTAAGTGTCCATCAGTAGATGAATGGATAAAGAAGAGGTGGTACATATACACAATGGAATATCATTCAGCCATAAGAAGAAAACAAATCCTACCATTTGCAACAACATGGATGGAGCTAGAGGGTGTTATGCTCAGTGAAATAAGCCAGGCGGAGAAAGACAAGTACCAAATGATTTCACTTATCTGTGGAGTATAAGAACAAAGCAAAAACTGAAGGAACAAAACAGCAGCAGACTCACAGAACCCAAGAATGGACTAACAGTTACCAAAGGGAAAGGGACTGGGGAGGATGGGTGGGAAGGGAGGGAGAAGGGGGAAAAAGGGACATTACTATTAGCACACATAATGTGAGGGGGGTGCATGGAAAAGGCAGTATAACACAGACAAGTAATGATTCTATAGCATCTTACTACTCTGATGGACAGTGACTGTAATGGGGTATGTGGGGGGGACTTGATAATGGGGGGAGTCTGGTAACCATAATGTTGCTCATGTAGGTTAATGATATCAAAATAAAAATAATAATAAAATAGAATGTTCGTTTGGGTTCCATTGAGCTGCTCACCACACAGGTTCGTGTTTTAGTCTCAGCTCAACCCTGACTGAGGCTACAGATGGATATGACATTGGCCTCCATCCAAAAAAACCTTCCTACTTTACATTCACATAGGACATGAAAATACAAAATTACCCTTTTGTTTAGCTGTCTGTAACCCTTCATAGAGTACAGACTCATAACTGGAAAGTAAACTTTCCAAGTTTGGAGTGGGGCTGTGGGGGAGGGAAATAGGAAAGTCCACAAAAACATTTTTTTATGCATACATATTTTTTCAAATCATGTGAAACAGAATGCAAAGGTCCACATTGTAGGCACAGAACTCTAGTGTGCTGTGTCCAAAACCATTTCCTTTATCTGGCAGCTGACTCCACATCAACTACTATTAGCAAAGTTACCGATCCTCTTCTAACTGATCTTCTGCTAACTGTCCTCCCATGTAACAGTCCAAGGAATAAGACAAAAGGGGGGAGAAGAGATACACTCAGGGACAACCCAGAAACTCTGCCAAGTCCTCATAAACTTAAGAAAAGAAACAACATTCCATTCACAAAATACCTATTTTGAAACATAAAATAGCAATATATGTATTTATCTCTATAGAAGAATGAGCATTAATTTTCTTTTAAATACCTGTTGACTATCTCTATTTTTTTCTCCTCTGATTTCTGGATGCATTTCTTAACAGCTCACATGTAAGTGTGATTTCCCATTGTTGTATACAAAAGAAAACTCCTAAATAATTGACATTGAACAGCTTAGAAAAAAACTCTAAGTTGTAAAACTTAAGGGCCTTAATAGAGAAATATTTCTATTCAAAATTAATATTCAAACTTTGCATTATATAAGGTTGAAATATATTTTTTGAAGTAATCATAAAACAGGCAGAAATTTCAACCTTTAATTTCAGAGTCCTTAAGTAGAAGGCATTCAGTGTTCAAAATATTTTACTATATTTATAAAATATATTTGTTCTGGAGAAAAAAAATCACTCCAAGTTGGAATTTAGACATTCCTTTTAAAGAATGATTTTAGATTCACTGTGGAATAGCTAGAGAGACTCTCATACCCTTGAAAAATGCCAATTTGTCTCTACAATTATGAGACTATATATAACGAACAGATGAGTTACAATCACAAACACAAACTAAAAACACTGGCCTTATCCAAACTTAACTTTAACGTAGTAGTAATACAGGCCACTCATAATAAGATGTACTTTCACTTCACAAAAAAAGAGAACACGTTTAAACTACTAGAAAAATTGAGTTGATATAGTGCTGTGAAATTGAGTTTATATTTTTTTCATATTATTTCATAAAATAAAACCAGAGTTATTCACCATTCACTATTATTTCCTACTCACAACTCTGTAATCTCTGTAGAAATATGATGGCTAAGATAAACATGAGAACAGTTGCTAACAGTTCAAGTAAAAATTTAAGTTCTATGTCGTGGTAGAAATGTACTTCTTAATTCTCCAAGGGAACATTTCTAGTTGCCCTGGCATTCTCACCTTATGCTGAATTCATTGTATATGGGTATCATATGACCTGATCTATTTATTAGAGAAAAGCCACTGTTCGATGATATCTTAGCCCAGATCCTTTTATAAGTTACTTCGACCTCATTAACTACCACAATCTACCAGAACTTTTTCAGTTGCTATTGCTACATTATTTAAAATAACATGAAAACATAGTCAAACTACCAAAGAGAGTTCAAATATTAGGCTAAACTGTATGACACTGACAATAGTCAGTCACGTATGACCTACCAAATTGACAATTTCTTATGGCTCCACCTAGGAAAACATTCCCTGACTCTCACGTCATTGAAACCAAAACAACAGCTGCCTGGGGGCGCCAGCTGCCCGCCTGACAGGAAGCTATGGAAGGAAAGGTTTGCCACACTGCGTCAAAACAAAAGCGACTTCCCACAATAATACCTTTCTTGTCCAAGAGACAATGTGAACAATATTGTACTTAAGAAGAGGAAAGGAGGACTATAATGGGAGTCCCTCATGTGGGAGATGACAAAGGCAGGGGGAATCAATCACGAGCCAGTAACAGGGACGACGTGACAGTATCACAATATTAGCCCATGATCCAGAAATCATGTTTATCAAAATCCCTGAAATTTTATAAGCTAAAAAAAAATGCTTATCAACTCAATGCCTATTCACAGTAAATTCATGACAAGTGAAATGCAGTGAGGGTATATATTGCCTTCATTTTGTTTTGCCTCAGTAAAAATAAAACATCAGAGTATCAGGCTCTAAGATTACATCTAAGATTTTTCCTTCAGGAAAACAGAAAACTGACTAGTTTTGACCAGTTATAAGTAAAAGCTCAAAATGAACTTTAATAGCACATGTAGTATGAAGCATTGCTTTGCTATATCTGTACCATTCCCTAAAATCATTGAAATAAAAAGGAAAGTGCCACATATACATATGCACATACATATATGTACATATACACAAATATACGATTAGAGAGTTACAGAATGTTTTCAAAATCCCACCATGTTCTAAACTACATGCCCTATTTGTCTAAGAAAATCATTACTTGAATCAACACAACCAATATAACAGAAGGTTTTTTTTTTTAAAGGAAAACATGATTCACATCCCAAAAGGTGAGATGGTCTTATTTAGGTTGTTTCTTGGGTCAGTAGCCTCAGTTCCCAGTCCATCTTCTCACAACAGGCCATCCTAATGTTAAAGCACCAGGCAGGATATCTGAAGGGTGTAACAAGAGCAGTAGGTGTGTTTTCTTATCTCTGCCTTACTGATGGCAAACAGACTCGTGTAGGGTGGGGGCACTATCCCAAACGTGCGTCTACTCAAGAACTCCAGGTGGACATTAATGAATAGCAGACTCATTAACCTGCAGGCTATGCGTGACTACCACTTTGTTAGTTCCTTGATTTTTGTTTTGTGAGAACCCTACCTCAGAAAATGTAGTGATGTTAATGTTGGTGGGCAATCCGAGAGACAAAGCTGGACGTGCACCTGCTGAAATTTCTATGCGTCCTCTGTCACTATGGATTTGGCTTAGCCGCTTCGTCTTTCTAATCCTTGCAGCATTTGGCCTTAGGCAGCGCTGTAGGGCTTGAACAGAAAAAGAAAATAAAGGTGGAAAACATTCTCCGGTTAGAAGCCAAAAAGAGAGGAAGAAGGAGATGGACAGAGGAAGGAAGTGCCTTGCCCGGGTCCTTGGCAGTGAGAGAGAGAGACTGTCTGACACGGGCTAAGGCTGAACATCTCGGCCTGGGTGACTCGCAAATCCCTCTAGTCTCGGTGTGGGTTTGTAGTAACGAATCCTCCGGGAGCCACAGCGCCCGCCCTGCGGGGAGAGGACGCGACGGGGCTGCCGCAGCTCCACGGCTCACGGATGCGGAAGGAAACAGCCTCCCACGGCCTCCCTGGGCCTCCAGGAGGTTTCTATTGTCTTTCTTGAAACGGGAAACCTAACTATGCTACTAAAACAAGAAAAGGCTTCATAATTACAATGCTTTTTTCCAAACATTTCACGGTCATCCGACCTCACTTACCCTCACAGCTTTTCATTGTAAGTTGTCTCTTTCCATTTACTTGGTACGGATTTTTAAAAGAAAAAAAAAACTGAAATTTTCAAAAAGTGAATCGGGAATGGCTTTTACTTCCAACAGTCCTGATATTCTTTTTTTTTTTTTTTGCTGAGACATGCAGATAATTTTTATTTATCACTTATGTTGATACTTATATTTACTTGTACAACAAATTCACGGAAGTGCAGGCAAGTTGTTAGTAGGGCTCAAGGGTTTTTAGCAGAGCATCTAGCACACAGTAGGTTGTTCAATAAGGACTTGTCATATTTCTTAAATGCCCCCTTTTGGTACAGTAAGCTGTCAATCACGCTACAAAGATGGCTGTTTTGGTTCGGTACACTACATTTTTGCCAGTTACGGATTTCACTTTTGGGGTTTTTTGCGTGTGTGTGTTTTATAAGGTTTTTTTTTTCAGTTATCTTTAGAAGTTAGGTGGCAGGGCTCTATCCCTCGCCGCCCACAACAGAATAGTATTCTTATTATAAGTTTCTAAGACGGGGTAATTCCAGCATGCAAGGTGTGACAGGACATAGCCGGGAAGATGGTAAACTGCAGCCATCATCTGGGGTAATATATTCCTTTGCGGTTGCTCCTTGCAGCCTGCGGGTCCTCTGCGCCGCCGTCTCCATTAACCCCATTAACAGGCAGGATCCTCATTTGCTTCCCAGTGGTGCTTTTGCTAGATTCTCCAGCACCTAGCAGCGGCAGGCGGCGCGGCGCCCAGGAGACCTGCTCGTCCTTCTGCAGCTGCTTCTCCATCTTTCCGTGGGCCTCGCGCTGCGCCCTCTCCCCTGGCGCCGGGCCTCGGTCTCACTGTGTCCGAGGGAGCCCACGGCGGCGGCGGCGGGGCGCGGGCTCAGGCGCGGGGCGGGCGGGGCCGCTCGGACCGAGGGCATCGCGCAGCTGCTCCCGCCCGTCGCGCTGAGGCCGAGTGGGGGGTGGGGGTGCCCGCCGCCGGGCCGAGGCGGAGCAGAGCAGGAGCCGCGGGAGCCGCCGCCGCTGGCGCTCTTATTGCCGCGGCCCGGGCCCCGCGGCGGCGGGCAGGGCGGGCGCGGGCGGAGGGGGCGCCCCCTGCGCGGGCCCCAGCCCGGCCGGCTGCGGGAGGAGAGGGGCCCTGATACTTCTTTATCTCAGTGATTTTCTACATAAAAAAATATTTTTGAAGCAGAGGAGAAATATATTTTTGCACAGAAAATAAAATTCATTGTGGGATAGAATTAACATTGTCTTGTAAATATTTTACATTAATTAGGTATATAATTATAAGAATTTTGTAGTTACCTAGAAAATGACCCTTCTCCTCCAAGACAACACAGGAGGGAAGAGAAGGGATTGTGGAAAGTATGTGTGGGTGTGTCTGTGTGTGAAAGACAGGGAAGAGGGCGAGCTTCTAGATCGCATCCCTGAGAACTAGCGGAAGGCCAAGTACAAGAAATTCATGAACGGCTCTTCCTTGGCTCTAGCTTGCCCTATTCCTCCTCCTAGTTTTCTGTGTATGACGGTCTCTGCTCACTATCAGAACTCATGTCATTACTATTTATCAAAGACCGTGCCTACCTCCACCATCTAATAATGCCTAAAACATCATGCTATCTAACCTCAGCTGATCTTTGATGCCTGACTTCATACAGAACAGAATTGGGTGATACGGAAATAAAAGTCTACACTAAATAGTAGCTGTTTCATGCTACATAGTGGTACGTTTAATACATTTAGACTCATTAGAACAAATTTTTCTGTGAGCACATTTTTTACTGACAATTAAGGTTATTTATAATGTCCCAGTATGTTATTCAGAATAAGTGCCTTGTAAACAACTAATATTCTGTTGTCAGGTTTTTTTTCTCAGTTATAAATAGGAATATGTATTTGTTTGTTGGTACTCTTTATAATACAGTTTTATCTAACAATGGAATTAATTTTTCCATTTGTATGTTCACAAGGTGTTAAAATACTTTGAAGAATCAGTTATAAATAAGTAGCTGTGACTTCACGCAAGATCAGGTATATGTCATGCACAGTAAAAGGTTAAGGTAAGACTAGGTCAACATCACTGCTAAAAGCACACCTCTTTTATATAAAGTTCAGTGCTATACACTGCATCCTAAGGAAGTGAATAACTTAAATTCAGGTCCTTCTTTTGAGAAGGAGACTTGGGAAAACTTAGCAGAGCTGTGTAAGGTTTTAATTCACTTATCAAACAAATATTTATTGAGCTCCTGAAAAATGCCAGACACTGTCCTGTACACCAAAAAATGATAGTGGAAAAAAAAACTGCAGAGATATTTACAAAGAGTAGAGATACAGGAAACTATGTAATAATAGTAGTAGTAATAATAATAAATGGATATTGTGTAATAGAGGATGAACAAAGTACATATACAGTACAAGACAGCGCAGTGAATTTACAGAAGTTTTATAGAGGAGATGCTTATATGAGCTGAGTCTGAAAGTACGAAGGGCCACTAGCAGGAGTCGTCAAGCTGGAGTGTAGAAACCTGCTTAGGCAGCTATGGATAGAATATAGGGGATCTATGCACTTGGATGTGAAAAAAATGTCCACGCGCTTATTTTCCTTGAACTCTAACTGAAAATTACTATTTCTATCAATTTGGAATGTTGGCAACAAAGCACAGTAATATTAATGGCACCTATGATTTTCCTCACCAGTAAAAATCAAATATCCTGAAATAATAACAGCTATTAGCCCTGCTGATAGATCTTATTACCTAATACACCAATAAAGAAGCTCATTTATTACTACATCACAATTAAAAAATATTTGCCTTTCAGTTTCATTGGCTGTCTTTGTCATCTGATGTATTTTACATATCCACTTAAAGACAGTCTCCTCAGAAAGGGTCCCCGAGCATCACTAGAATGCCAAGGGGTCTAACGGCACCAAAACATTTAGTACCACAATGAGAGGATATGACTGACTGGAGTAGAATAGGACAGTTAATATGCGCACAAACAGAATGTATCATCTGCAAAAGCCCGTGGCAGGAGATGTATAAGAGAATTCCTTTAGAAAGGACTGTAGACCCCAAACCCAAAAATGCAGGAACAGGGTATCAAAAAGAACTGAGGAGGAAATCAGGCAGTGCTTGGACCAGGCATAACACAGATTTACCTGACAAGACCCTTTTACACTGTATTAACAAAGAGAAGGGTAAAAAAGGCTCAAAATGAACATGTGTTCCCAGATTTAAAAAGATAGAACTTCAGAATGAGAATGGCCTTAGAATGGAGGCAAATCTGTGTGGGGTTGTATACTTCTCTAGTCTCACACTGGTCTTCAAAGTGTCATATGTACCCCTTGGAAAAAAGAATAAAGGAATTATGAATTATAAAGATGCTGTGGTTAAATGCAAAAAAGAAAAATAGGGCCTAAAATAATATATCAACACAAGGGATCACTAATAGAGAAAAGCCAAGGGATAGAAGGCATTTGTGCTTGAAGGGAAGGAGAACCAAGGACCACTGTCAGCGTCACTGGTCAGACTGGACAGCCTGGGCTAATGGGCCCCAAACACAGTCTGAATATGAAAAGCAGTCTGTTCGGTTGAGCTTTGGAAACAGAGTAACTACATGCTGTAACACAGTCGAATGTTGAAAGGTTCACCCAGGATGTAAAGGGCCAGTAAGGAGTGTACAGAAAATGGAAGCAAGGAGCTTAAAGCTTCAAGATATTTTTCTAAGCTACTCAATACAATAAATATTATGAAATTTTAATGCATTTGTAGCACTTCTTATTTCCCAGAACTGTTCTAATCCTTTTAAATATAAAGTCAGGTAATTTGCCCATAATCTCACAGCTGAGAGGAAGAGGGCAGGGCAGGCACACTGCTGGCGCTGACGCGGGAAGAGGGACCTCTGCAGGGGTGTAGTCAGTTTGCAGAGCAGCATCCTGGTAAAAGTTCCCAAGCTTCTTAGCTAGGTAAATAATTCTCTGTAGCACTTACTGTCTGAGAAAGTTCCTCATTCTTCTCAAATAAAGGGACATAAGAAAACCTCTCAGCGGTGTTAACAAAAGGTGATTTTCCAAGAGATATTTACCTTCTAGTGTTGTTCTAGGGGTAAATCCTCTCAGGCTGAAGTGTGCTGATAAACCCAGAGGGTGAGTTATCAGGGTGCGAAGGTGCTTTCTCTTTCCAGTTGGGTATCAGGAGCAGCTGTCCCTGTACTGTTCCCCAACTCAGCGGGAGGGAGTGCTTGCCCTCCCTTAATCCAGTGAGAACTTGGGAACCCTGAGTGTGAGGCTGTGGGTGACACCACCTTCCAGAGCAGCTCATGCCTCCAGCCGCCATCTGTGCCCTTTCCCCGCACCTAAACCCTCCCTCTTCTCCACTTCCAAACTTAAAAAATCACCAAGTACTATCTACCCTATCTCTGAATGTGTCTTTACCTCATATATATCTCCATTCCTACATCCAGTGCTACTGCCACCTAGGGCTCACCTCTGGTACTGCAGCACCTTCCGGCTTGGCTTGGCCGCCGCTGACTTTGTCCAGGACAGCCACTTCTCCACGTGAAAGTCAGAGTGAGTTTCCTTAATCACTGCCCTGCTTCTTAGCCCTCCACGGCCTTCAGAATGAAATGGGAATTCCTTACTAAAGCACAAGACCTTTAACATGACCTCTGATTATTTTTCTTCATCTCACTACCCCTTCCCTCTCAAACTAAGAAACTGTTCAACCAAATTACTTTTGGTTCCTTTGGCCTGCAGGCTCCTGCAACGGCAGCCTTTTTAAGCTTGTATGGTCCTTGTAAGGCTGCAGGAGAGCAGAGCAGAGGCTGGAGTACTGGCAGCACTGAGGACAGAGGCCCAGAGGATGGCTGTACAGACAGAGGGGCCCAGAGGCAGAGACCGGCTTGCTGCACGCAGACTCGCTCTGAGTGAATGGGATCCTAGTGACTGACCTGCCACCTGGAAATAAAGTTGGGTATGACCCTTTCACCCCAAGAACGTTTTGCTGTCATTTTCTTTGGTCACATTGAATCCATAGCGAACTTGCCCAGGGCTGAAACCCATTGGCAAGACATCAGGAGTTCATCAATTCATATTTAGTGATGATGCAAATAGCAAAAATATGACATTTAATTTGACATTCTTAAAGAAACATGTAGAAATATTGTCTGGAAAGATTATTAGTCTATCAATATTATTTATTTTAAAGAGCAAATCTTATTACAAGACTATCTTAGTCATCTATCCACTTAAAAATATTTACTGTCTACCAGGTGCTGTGATAGAAGCTGGAAATGCAATGAGAACAAGAAGGTCACCATCCCTGGTCTCCTGGCCTTATCAGTGGGGGTACAGACACACAAATAGGTGGGACAAGACTGTCTTCCTCAGAATATCTGCAAGAGGAGGGCTCTCTGGAATTGTGATCTGAAGAGTCAAGGGTATTTGTCAGGATAACAGGGCAGGGGAAAGGGAGGAGAAAGGTCTAAGAAAAGAAATAGTACCTTAATAGATACTGTCTGGACAGCTGTACAGACAGAGGGACCCAGAGGCATAGACCGGCTTGCTGCATGCAGACTCATTCTGAGTGAATGGGATTCTAGTGACTGACCTGCCACCTGGAAATAAAGTTGGGTATAACCCTTTCACCCCAAGAATGTTTTGTGTCATTTTCTTTGGTCACATTGAATACATAGCAAACTTGCCCAGGGCTGAAACCCATTGGCAAGACAATTGGCGTAGTCGGCAGGGTTCACTGTTGACCAAGGGAAAAGACAGGCTGCCCTTGTGGCAGGGGTGCTTCAGCGGGCTGCCCTTGTGAATGGGGAGACAGTGGATCATCCCCCAATGGGTATGTGGTCTGAGGTGGCTTGCCTCCTAGAGGACTGGGCCCCATCCCAGGACTGGAGGCAAGTGGAGGTGACACCTGAGGCAGTAGGAGTGGCCCTTGGTATAATAAGCAGATCCTTTGAGAAGCAGAGTGCCTGGGAGGCAGCAGGGACTGTGGGTTGGCTGCTTCCCACAGTATTAAAAAAGTCTACAGAGGAGACCCAAGAAATGGCGGCATGAGAACACGAACTGCAGACTTCTGTGGATGCCCTGAGGAGGGAAATGGTATTGATGTGGGAGGAGGTGGCACTAGAACACGAGGTGCAAACCTCTGTGGATGCCCTGAGGAAGGAGATGGCCTGGATGTGGAAGGAGGCAGCATGAGAGTGCCAGAAGCAAGGAGCAGCGCTGCCAGGTGTTCTGAAGGAGGAAGAGGCCATCACGGAAAACAACGAGCCCCTGAGGGAAGCACGACGGAGATGGCATGAGAAGGTCAGCTGCGAAGCATTGAGCTGAAGGTAAGAGACCTTCTGAAGACTGAGGTAGCATTGCTGCGAGGCACAGTAGAAAAGGTAAAGGTTGTAGCAGAGCAGGCACTCGGGGGAGGGGAGAGAAAGGGGCCATCAGCCCCAGAAATGGAGGCGCTGGAGAAGGATGAAGGGGTGGTGCTGGAGGCACTGGCCCCTCCTGTATTGAAAGCATGCCCAGTGGTTGTAAAGAAAATAAAGACCCAGCAGCTGAAAGTTCCCCCAGGAGAGGAGCAGCCCCCTCCCCAGGTCGTGGAGCACTCTATGGTCTGCCCCTATACTCAGGCTGGGCTGGTGGATTTGGGCTCCCGGTTTAGGCAGAAGCCCTCGGAGTCAAAATCAGCTTGGCTCCTGCGTCTGTGGGACTTAGGGGTGGATGGAATTGTTCTGTCGGGATCAGAGATGGAAAAGCTGTCTTTCCTGACAGTGCAGCCTGCCTTGAGGCAGCAATTACAAAATGCACATCAGACCCCAGGAAGTCACTCCCTCCTCGATTGGCTTATGGCTGCACTTCATACTGTGTGGCCCAATCCGGGTGATCTGCCATCCTCTCCTGTTAGATGGCAGACATATGCTGAGCTCCAACAGGTGCTACGAGAGCTAGGTATAAGAAATGCCATCTATAGTCCAGACAATTATGGCCCAGATGAAGAGATTTTCACTACTGGGATGAGAAATACTGTACTTCAAACGGCTCCTATATCCCTCTTTGGGTCTCTAGTGGCCATTCTTTCCCCTCACTTAGGGCAGCCCATAAGCGAGGTGACACGTACAGTAGCAGACTTAGGAGAGGCAGAAGCAATGAGAATCCAGAAAGAAATAAGACCTGTTACTCACAAGAAGAATTTATATGGCCCCGTGAGGGTTACGAGGACCCAGATGTGGGTTGATTTGATACAGGTAGGAGCAAATGGAAGGAAATTAGACAGGAAGCCCAATAGGATCTTACTGGAGCTATGGCAACAACTGAAACCAGAGCAGCAGTTCCAGCCATTAAGACCAAAGAGGCATTGTCACGACAGAGACAGAGCCACGAGTCCGGCCTGTGTGTCTACAAGACTTTTTGCTGGAGAGGTTGGAGAACAGTAATCGAGCTTCCTTGCACAGGGACCATTGTAGAGGACTAAGGGCACATAGATTGAGAGGACAGAATCCTGGAGGGGTGGAGTGTGGATAAAATGAGAGTTCCTGTGGCCAGGATTCTCACCTGCTGTGGTTGCCTAGCTCACTGCACACCTGTGGGCAATACATGGCTGTTGACTCTATAAAAAGAGCTCCACCCAGTGCTCTGGGCACAACATGGTGGCAGGGCTGCAAGGCTGCAGGAGAGCAGAGCAGAGGCTGGAGTAGTGGCAGCACCAAGGACAGAGGCCCAGAGAACAGCTGTGCGGGACGGCTGTGAGGACAGATGGGCCAGGAGGACGGCTATGCAGACAGAGGGACCCAGAGGCAGAGACTGGCTTGCTGCATGCCGACTCACTCTGAGTGAATGGGATTCTAGTGACTGACCAGCCACCTGGAAATAAAGTTGGGTATAACCCTTTCACCCCAAGAACGTTTTGCTGTCATTTTCTTTTCTTTGGTCACAATGAATCCATAGCGAACTTGCCTGGGGCTGAAACCCATTGGCAAGACAATCATACTTGAAAAATAAGAGAGTGATTAGCTTTAATCAGTGCATTTTAAACTAATTTTGGGATCCGATTTGCCAGCTTTTGTAGAGTCAGGACTAATCCCAATTGTCATCAAAAAGTCAGTCTTCATCTGGGCAGCCAGAAGCAAGAGCACAGACACCTGGGTTTGGCTGCTGATATTTCACCTGCTGAGACTCTCTGGCTATTTCTCCGCTCACTAGACTAGACAGAGGACCATACAAGCATCCAGAAAATGCAAACTCTCTGCTCTGCCATCTGCATACACATTTCACCTCCAGTGGTGAGAAGCTATAGCCTTTTATTTATTTTTTGACCAGGGGTTCCCCCTTATCCTCCTCACCTAAGTCTAGGGAGGTGAATTCCCACTAATTACCACCAGGCGACTCATCACAAAACCATCATCTTCCCAGCAACTCAGTCCCAGAAGTCTTGGCCCTAGTGAATCCCTGACAATTTGTTATTAACATGAGAACATCTTTTCTTTTGTCCAGTTGGACCCTGCTCTCAAATTGTTATGTTCACCCTTACAAATCTCAAATGCCTAAATGTTTCCTCACCACAAACTTTCAAAATTCCTTCACTGATCATTGCAGGAAGCAGAATTAGAGAATCAGTTTTATGAAAACCAATTGTGCCATGACTTAGTACCTGGAGAAGAGACCACCCATTTAGCAGAGAAAGCAGAGTATCTTGTAACAGTTACATATCACTTGGTCTTGTGACTTGGAGAGTGAGTCTATCAAGTTTCAAAAGCAATCTGAGATTCTCCCTTACAGGGGGATATGCAATGTTTTAATCAACTGTAACATCTTGCTCACTGCCTTAGAAACCTAAAGATACCTGTGACAATGACACTAGCACAGGGAATCTTAAACTGTGTAGTGATAGGGATAATGGCAGGAAAGTGCCAGGGATTACAGATCCAGTAAGGGCTACTCTCAGCCTTAGATGGGAGCTCCCTAACACACCACCTGGGACAACTGTGAAAACACCCTTGCCCCAAAATGTCCATGTCCCAATCCCCAGAACCAGTGGATGTCACCTTAAATGGCTAACAGGATTTCACAGGTGGGATTACACTGAGGATCTTACGATGGGGATCTCATCCTGGATTGTCTGGATGGATCCTAAATGTAACCACAAGTGTTCTTATCAAACAAAGAAAGGCAGAGAATGATTTTACTGCAGACAAAGGCAATGTGAGGATGAAGCAGGGGTTGGGCTGATGTGGTGCAAAGCTGAGGAATGCCAGCAGCCACCGGAATCTAGAAAAGGCAAGTGTCTTGCCAATGGGCTGCAGCCCCCAGCAAGTTTGCTATGGATTCAGTGTGACCAAAGAAAATGACAGTAGAACGTTCTTGGGGTGAAAAGGGATATACCCAACTTTATTACCATGGTGGCAGGTCAATCACTAGAATCCCATTCACTCAGAGCGATTCTGCACACAGCAAGCCGGTCTCTGCTGCTGGGCCTCTCTGTCCACACAGCTGTCCTCTGGGCCTCTCTGTCTGCACAGCCGTCCCACACAGTCGTCCCGCACAGCCGTCCTCTAGGCCTCTGTCCTCGGTGCTGCCACCACTCCAGCCTCTGCTCTGCTCACCTGCAGCCTTGCAGCCCTGCCACCATGTCGTTCCCAGAGCACTGGGTGGAGCTCTTTATATAGAGTCAATAGCAATGTATTGCTCCCACGTGTGCAGTGAGCTAGCCAACCAGGGCCAGGTGAGAATCCTGGCCACAGGAACTCTCATTTTATCCACAGCAAGGAAGTGGAGTTTCCCCTCGAGCCTCCAGGAGGGAGCACAGTCTTGCCAATTCCTGATATGAGCCCAGTGAAACTGGCATTAGAATCCCTGACCTTGAGAACTGTGAGAGCATAAGAGTGTTTTGTTTTAAGTCATGGAGTTTGTGATGATTTGTCCCAGCAGCTGTAGGAAACTAAGACATACCTCGTGGGAACTGTTACTCTCATGAAAATATGTGACTGGAAACACACTTGGTAATGTGTCTAACACACAGTACTTACACTGCACACATACCCCACTCCTAGGAGGTGAAGTTTTGGTTTTGAGGGATCATGGAAACCGGTACAATGGTCACCATTTCTTCCCATGTTCATCCTGGTAACAAATGCCTAACACATGAAGTTCTTTCTCCACAGGCCCTTCTCCTATTCCTTAAAGATAAAGTAATTTCTCCTCACTTAAGTCACGTTATTCTTTTCCTTTCTACTTTTTTTCCCCTAACACTTCATGCAAGCAGTCTTTCTGAAGTTTAAATATATCACTTCTCAGTGAATCAGACACTACTCCAAGCAACTGACTGAGCTTGTGTTTTGAACCCTTTACCCCAACACCCCACTTTCCTCCACCAACTGCCATTTCTTTGCCCATAAACTTTCATTTATCCTCCACCTTATGAAAATCAGCTTCTAAGAAAGTCTCTAATAACAAACTTAGTGTGGATTTAAAACAAAGGTACTATTTCTCTCAGGGAGAGCATTTTTCAGGAGTGGTTTTGTGTTATTTTTCTCCCCTCACCCCACACCCCAAACTTGGGCCAACCCAGATCCATATCATGGCTCAAACACTTAGCTTGATTCTCTGAGCCTCGGTTTTTCTCAGAGGCATCTGAGGGCAGCCCTCCTCTCCTGGGGCTGCTGAGAAGACCATTCATTGCCAGCTCTATCTCAGGTAAGGCGCGAATTGCTGCCAGGAAGCCCTGTTACCTCCCATCCCCCTGGGATCATAAAGGCGATTGGTTCAGGGAGGGTCTGGGCAGGTCTATCACAGCCAGGGGCAGTTTCTAGGTCTCTAAAATGAATATATTTAGGGCAAGAAAGACATGCATCCATGAATCTGAAATTCTCAAATTTTCCACAAGCTACCTTCTAGCTTTTGAGAAATACATGCAGGGAAAATACTGTTTATTAACAGAGTTTTGACCCAGAATCCCATATAAAATTGTTAATCTTTTGACATATGTGGGGCCTTTGGTGAGCTGTCACTTAGGGCCTAGGTCAGTACCTGGCTCAATCTGGAACATGGACTATCTGCATCATCATTACTTGGAGTGCTGGTTGAAATCCAGATTGCTGGCTTTCCCACAAAGCTAGGAAACAAGGATGACAGGGCCCTGATCACACATTTTTGATGATTAGCAAATAGCACTCTGGTTAGCCTAAAAGCAATTTGAGTAGCACCTTTGGCACCTTTCCTCCAGGTCCACGTCCTTACTTTATTTAGTCTTATAGCTTCCAGACTGAGTAAAGGAAGGGCAAGTGTTCTAGAAAGGGAAGGGACCCAGCACAGGAAAAACTACTGAGTTCACAAATTTAAAAATAACAACAAACTTTATTATGGCAAATAGTTCAAGGGGGGGAAAGCGAAATTAAATAAATATGAAGTATTAGGAAGAGGGTGGAGAAGCAGTGGAGCGGAGCTTACCTTCCTTCCTCAGCTAAGGCGGCACAAATGCTGTCTACACTTGGTATATCATGATACGGCGTGATGAGCATAATGTGTACAGTTCTGGGGGTCACATCAAAGTGCCACAAACTGTCCCCCCCAGACGGATTCTGCAGGGAGAAGGGCTGTGTTTCACTATTATTCAAATAGCCATCAAGTTCATGTATTATTTTCATAAACAAAAGATTTCTATTTATTTAGAAATAGCTTCAACTGTGTGAGCGCATCCAAACATGAAATTCAGAATCATCCTTACATCTCTCACACATTTGATAAGTGCTTGCTATATCAGGATCATTATCTTTACCTTGAAGGCCTTAAGAAAAAAAACAAAACAGCCCAAGAAGTATGAATTTTAAAGACTGTCCCTGGTACTATCGCCGGGCATGGCAGAGAGTAGTGTGGAACTATTAGAAGCAAACTGGATCTCAACCCTGCTTCTCAGAGGCAGGTTTGGCTACAAAGGGCAGGAGATTCTCTGCATCCAGGGAGCAGGGCTTTGATCCTCTGGAACTGTAATCAACAACTGAGAGCAAATGAATCAGGCAGCAGGGGGCCTGGCGGAGTCCAGCAGCCTCTCTGTGACGGTGTCCTTTGTTTTTACTCAGCTGATCTCATAAATGTTGCACTAGGCTCAACATTGTGCATTTTTAGGTTCAGTTATCATATTTTTCCATGTGTTTACTCCATAAATGTAAGCATTTTATGCTCCCGTTAAAATGCGTCCTCCTGTTTGAATTGCCCAGTGAAGGCAGCCAAAGCCCTATTGCCATGGAGCTCATTAAGCACACAGATCCCCGTACAGGCTCCAGCTCCCCCGATCACCCAGGCACCCGTGGACCTACTTACCTAAGCTACCCATCAGTCTACTCAAGCTGATGACAAAATATCATAGACTGGGGGGCTTCATCCATAGACATTTATTTCTCACTGTTCTGGAGTCGAGGAAGTCCAAGATCAAGGCAGATTCAGTTTCTGGTGAGGTCCCATCATCCGGCTTGCAAATGGCCACGTCTTTGTTGTGTCTTCCCAGGGTAGAGGGAGTGAGATCTGTGGTCTCTCCCTCTCCTCATGATGGCACTGATCCGAGTGTGGCAGCTCCGCCCTCATGACTTCTTCTAAATCTGATTGCCTCCCACAGGCCCCGCCTCCAAATGCCCTCTCATTGTGGGGGAGGGCTTCAACCCTAACTCAATCCAAATATCAATTTTTGGGGGGGCTCTAAAAGTCAGCCCATAACTCTACCTATCCATCCACTGATCTTTATGTATAGAATAATAATATGGCTTATAAGTTACTTGCCTAGATTATCTTTTGAACCTCTTGCAAGTTAAATAGGCCATAGAGAAAGCACTGAGTTCACTGAGACACTTAGGGCTGAGTCAGCTGTGTGTGATCATAAAACCAGCAGGTGCAGGGGCTTCAGCCCAAGGCCCTGTCCTCATCTCCCTCCCTGCCACTAGCCACAGTAGCTCACTAACTGTTCCCTGAAGATCACAGGAATCCTCCTTCTTGGCTTTTACAGCAATTACTCCCATTCCCTGGGATGCTTCTCCCTCAGATATCTGATTCAGTCACCTCCTTCTACACTGTTCAAATCCTGCCTCCCCAGACAGGCTTATCCTGTCCTGTTTAAATCGAAAGCCCTGCTTTTCTCTGCCTGCAATCCCAGTCCCCAGTGCGCTGCTTTATTCTTCATAGCATTTGTTACTACCTAGCCTACCAGAAAACTTATGTGTTCATTGTTTCTTTTCTCCCCTCCAGCTAGAATGCAGGTACACAAAGTCAGGAGATCTGCCCTTATTAAGTCTAGTGAAGACCCTGCAGAACTCCAGGGTCAACCAGAGAGGACAAATTTGAACTCATGTGATTTGATATTTTAGCAGTTGAAGTGAGAGTCAGGTCAGTTATTAAAGAGGATCTTTTCTGATATTTTTAAACTGCATGGTAAATTTCCTAAGTAAACTTAAATTTTCAATAATTACATAGCAGGCAGGAGCTCCTTCTTTCATTGTTCCTCCAGACTCGAGAACCTGGATGCCAAATCCACACTCTCAGGATGAAGTGCAAATGTGTGAGGATGATTGGACAAGGTCTAAATTATATAAGACACACGTACAAAATTGAAACATTAAAAAAATAAAATTATAAAGTGGTTTCCTGTGCCACAGCAAGGATTCCCTAGTCTCCAGTGAGCTCAGAGCAGTGGGAGAGAAGAGGGAAGGGGCAGCCCTTTCTCCCTGCTCCAGACTTCCCTTCCCCCTGGACTGTCAGCCCACACACCCAGCACGCAGATCTCAGGAGTCGGCATGTGCCGTCATGACATGTGGCTGCTTAAATGTGTGCTTTGCATATTTAAGTCTGGCTCAAAACACCACCCTTCACATATGTCTATTCTTCCTCTGTAGCTGAGTCAGAGAGTAAAGACAGAGCAGCGGCAGATTAACAAGAACAAGTTTTAAAATGAATATATAAGGTATATACATAATCTTGGAAAGATTAGGGCCCATTTTGGTAAATGGACAGGAGGAAATGAAGCACCTATAAACAGCTGTGGGCATCTTGTTAGTTCCAGGACTAGAGAAAACTGTCCTTAGAACATACTCACTCTGGAGGTGTGGGCATCTGGCTTGCTGTAGGATGAGAGCAGGTGGAGTTTCCATAAACAGCAGATCGTCTTTTTGGGTGATTTGTTAGTTATTTGAGATGCTGGTGGATGAGTGGGGCCTGGGGCAGGCACACTGAGCCCTGGTGTCCCCCTATCCATAGGGGCTGCAGGGGCTGCCAGCATGAGTGGGCCTGGTGTGGCACCTGTAAGCAGTGAGCTGCCACCCCAAATGTTAGGCTTGCTGCTAGGAACTCTAGGTCCACTGGTGGTGGTGGGGCCACTGGGAAGACCAAAGGCTGGTTGGGTGTTGACAGTGGTGCCAAATGCTGGAACTGGCAATGTGAAACCTGCAAGGTTTGCTTGCATTTTGCTGCCTCTGGGTGACTGGGTGGCAAGGGAGCCTGGGGCCACCCATTTTCCCAGAGATTGTTTAGGCTTCTTTCCATCAGAGTTCCAAGAAGTGCTTGCAACAGGGATTATTGGGTTAGAGAGATGGGTGGAAATCGATTTTTTTCTGCCAGCTACTTTGGAAGGTAAAGACGTCGAGACATGGGCTTAAGCAATACTGCCACTGCCTGGTTTGTCCTGACATCCCGGAGGTCCCATGGAAGCCGGGAAGTGAGTTGTCCCAGAGACGGGGGAGGATGGAAAATGACAGCCTGTGAACGCGGTGTTGTATCTATGCATCATCATGACAATTAGGATTTGCACAGGTGCCGCCGGCAGCATTGTGGCAGACTGAAGGAGCCATGAGGAATGGGCCGGAGAGTGCGAGGACCTTGGGAAGAAGGGCTTTCTGGGGCTGCCCATTAAGAATCCCAGTTGTGGGTTGAGGGGTGGCTTGAGGGCCAGTGGGGTGTTTAAAAATGGGGGTGTCCCTGGGGATCAATAAAAGTGGGTTGGTGGAGACACGTTCCTTTGCAGGGTTCCTGTGGTTCAGTCTCCCCGTGGCATCTCAGCTGTAAGTGAGGATGACAGCACGGGAAGGGGGAGGCGTGTCCATGTCCACATCAGCATCTGAAGTAGGTGGAAGCGCCAGCTTGCAGGTGCTGGGGCGGCCGTGTTGGACGGCCTGCAGCAGAAGTGACTGATGGGCCGGTGAGAACAGAGTCATTGAGGGATGGCACTGAAGGACGGTGGGTAAGAAGCCGTGGCCAGGAGCCCCAGCACTGTGCTGGAGAAAAGTGGGGAGAGTGGGCATCCCTGTATTGTTCTGATCTTAGAGGAAAGACTTTTAGCTTTTTGCTGTTCAGTATGATGTTGGCTGTGGGTTTGCTGTATATGGCCTTTATCATGTTGAGGTACTTGCCCTCTATACCCATTTTGTTGAGAGTTTTTATCATGAGTGGATGTTGAATTTTATCGAATGCTTTTTCAGCATGTATGGAGATGATCGTGTGATTTTTGTCCTGGAGTAGAGAAGGCCGAGGCCTCCGGCAGCTTCTGGCCAGCCGCGGACTGGCGGGGTGGTGGTAGAGGCTCTTGGGTAGGCAGAGGCCCTGCACCCCTACCTGCCTGCCGCTCTCTCCAGTCTCCGCAGTTTCTTTACTGGGAGGTCCGCAAGGCCTGGCCGGAGTCAGAAACCTTGGTGTCCCCACCCTAACTTGGGCCAAAGAGCTCAGACTGGGTGGGCCCGATGGTAGATAGAAGTGGCCCATGTTAGTGGCCCTGCTGTGTTGGGGCAGGAGAGGGCCCCCCCCCCCACGGTGGGGCGGGGCCCAGCTGGTGAGTGGGGCGCGAGTGCAGCTCTGGCTCCGCCCCCTGGGGGCAGGAAGTAGAAGCTGAGCGCGGTGATTGTGGCTGGTGGTGCTGGGCAGCCGACCTGCGAAGCCCTGGAGGCAGGTCTCTGCTGCACTCTGATGTGGGCCTGGTGGCCTGGTCCCGCGCACAGTGTGGTTGTGCAGCAGATCCCAGGCTGAGATGGAGCAGGAGGCTGACGGGCTGAGCCAGTGGCAGGCAGCTCAGCACCAGCTTGTGGAGGTGAGTCTGGGCGTCAGCCCCAGTGCCGGCTTTGGGGCTGGGGGAGTGGAGGAAAGCTGAAATCCTCTGAGGTATCGGCCATTTGAGGGACGCCTCAGGTGAGGGGCGGGAAGGGCAAGGATGGGAGATGGAGGACCTAAATCGAGTGTCGTTTGTTCAATTAATATCCACAGAGCAATTAGCCTCTGGGTTGGGCATGGGGGAAAGGGTTCCAGATAACTCTCACGGTCTAGAGGCTCTTGAGTGCGCAGGAACGAAGACCAAAGTTAGGGGAGTAAACTGGATGCTGGCAAGGAGGAAAAAATTACTAAATGGCAGGCCTTTGGTAGACTCTGGGATTACAATTGCGTGTTTATCATAAGATATTATATCATTTCATTAATGCATGTCTGAAAGATTAGAAATGTACAGATTACCGTGAAGGAGATGTACAGGGGCCATGGGAGGCATTTGGTCTGATTTAGGAGGTGGAGAAGACAGCTGAGGATTTGGCCTGGAGGTGGGTTTGGAGGTGGGTTCGTGGAGTAGAATGTTGTAGCCACCTGCATGGACGGAGCTTTAGGCAGCTGGAATATTCCGGAGCGATCTGCCCTGGAGCTACTGACTTAAAAATAATTGGAGTATAAACAGAAGTGGATCCATTAGCATGAGAAAGGTTGCCCGAGAGAGCGCAGGGAACACCTGTAAGGAAGACTGGAAAGGAGGAGGACTGTGAAACCAAGGCCAAGAGCGTGATGGGAGAGGGGGCCGAGGGGAGGGGAGGCAGGGACCCTTTCACCATCGAGGGCCTGCAGGGCTTCAGGTGGTTATTCCAAGAGCAGTAGGAAGCAGTCTCTGAAAATGTAACCAGTATTTTCAAGCAACTGCGCAAGCCAGAAATCTGGTGAACTGACCTGGGTGCTTGCTTCACCCCCAGACCCAAATAATAACCAATTCCTGCATCTACCTCTAAAACATCTCCAGGAACCATTCCATTTTCTCCATCTCCACCTCTCTCGTTAGGCCACCATTTTAATTCTCGCTTAGATTATCACAACAGCTTTCTTACTACTGCCTTGAATTCTGCCCAAGGAAGACTGAAAAGGAGGAGGGCTGGAAAAAGGAAGGAGGAAAACCAGGCAACTGTGACAGTGTGTTCCTGAGGCTTGGGAAAGGAGTTTTTCAAGAAGAGCAGCCAGTGGTCTCAGAAGCTCCGGAGAGGTCACGCGAGAAGGAGTCTGACAAGTGTTTGGACTTAGTGACACGGAAGTCGTCGGTTACTTTTATGAAAGCTTTCTGTGGAGATCTGTGGACCACAATGGATTTGGGGGAATAATAAGGTGAGGTAGTGGTGAAAGTGTATTTAGACATCTTCAGAAAAGTTTGCCCGTGAAGGATCAGGAACATAAAAGTGGGGTATTATTGAGAGGGAGGGAAAAGGGGCTGAGTGCTCCCAAAACACCCCTCCAAAAGACAATTATCTGGAGCCTATAACAGTCCTACTTATGCTGCTTTCTGATATAGTGGTGAATGAATCAGGCTGTCCTCAACACTTATACGGTTAAAATAATTGTTTTCCTCCCTACTCAAAACGTCATCAAACCTATCAAAATAAATAATAATTTCTCAGTATCATCTTATATATAATTCTTACTCATATTCCCCTAGTTGTCCTTACTATGTCCTTTACAATGGGCATGTCCAAACCACTACCCAATTTAAGACAATGTGCTTCATCTGATTATTATGTTTCTTGAGTCTCTTAGAAATTGGAATGATTTTCTTTTTTCCTGACTCTGTTTTTCATGATCCTAATTTTTGTCTTGTAGAATATTCCTTCTATTGGATCTATCAGATTGATTTCTCATGGTATAATTTAGCTTAATCTCCTATCTCTAATATTACCTCTAACTTGGAGTTAGATCTTAAAGCTTAGTTGGATTTGTGATTTTTCGTAAGAGGGACTCATAGGTCCTAACGGGCTTCATCCCGCATGATACCAGGAGACAACATCTGGTTCCCCACGTTTGGTTACACTAGGCTTGGCCCTTGAATTAAGGTATGGA
The DNA here is from genome assembly GCF_030020395.1 of Manis pentadactyla. Lineage (NCBI taxonomy): Eukaryota > Metazoa > Chordata > Mammalia > Pholidota > Manidae > Manis > Manis pentadactyla. The sequence continues at coordinate 146,963,782 of NC_080038.1, forward strand.
AAAGTCTGTTTGATCTCCTATGCAAATTTATCTTTTAAGCTTGCCATCAGAAAGTGATCTGTGTAGATCTGTGTAATGTTACCTTGCATGTATCCAAATACCCAGTTCCCCACCATTCACTTCCTGGTTTCAGCCAAATACTAATTTTTCCTTAGAAGTTTCATTAGGGGGTTGTAAAATAATGATTTTCAACTTTCATCATTCCTTCTACATTTATTAGTTTGTGCGCTTCCATGAAGTAGGAGTTTTCTTAAACAACTGGAATTATTTAGTCATTGTGAAATAGTTTCCTACCAGAAAGAATAAGTGCTTCATTCTTTCACTTCAGTTCACAGTGTTTAAAGGTGGGATAATAGCTGACCCTTGTTACTTTGGCTCATGAATTTTCATAGATTTAATCTATTAAAATCAATTATTCTTTTTGATTCTCAAAATCGTCACAAATTTGGCCACTGGGAATCCCTTCTGTCTTTTAAAAAATATTTAAACAATTTGTGGTACGATATACATAACATAAAAATATCATTATAACCATGTTTAAATGTATAGTAAGCATATTCACATTATTGTGCATCCATCACCACCATCCATCTTCAGAGCTTTTTCATCATCTAAAACTGAAATTCCTTAACCTTTTAAAAGTAACTTTTCCATTCCTCCTACCCAGTCCCTGGCAACCACCATTCTACTTTCTGTCTCTTCAGATTTGACTTCTCTTAAGAACCTCATGTAAATGGAATCATACATTTATCCTATTGTTACTGGCTTGATGTCTTCCAGGTTCACTCATGTTGAAGAGTTTGTCTGAATCTCCTTCCACTTTAGGGCTGAATAATATTCCATTGTATGTATATCACATTTTGTTTATCCATTCATCTGTTGATGGACCCTTGGGTTGCTTCCACATTTTGGCTACTGTGAGTATGCTGCTTTGAATGTGGGTGAACAAATACCTATTCCAGTCCCTGCTTTCAATTTTTAATATGTGTAAAACCAGTCACGGACTTGCTGAATCATATGGTAATTCTATTTTTAATTTGTTGAAGAACTGCCATGCTGCTTTCCATAGTGGCTGCACCATTTTACATTCCCACCAGTGGTTGCACAAGGATTCCAGTTTCTCTACATCTTGCGAATACTTTTGGGGTTTTTTGGGTAATAGTTATTTTAATGGGTACAAACTGGCATCTCATTGTGGTTTTGATTTTCATTTCCCTAATAGTTAGAGATGTTGAGCATCTCTTCATGTGCTTATTGGCTACCTGTATATCTTTGGAGAAAAGTCTATTTCAAATCCTGTGCCCATTTTGAATCTGTTTTTTATGTTCTCTGTGTATTCTGGATATTAGTCCCTTGTCAGATATGTCAGAATTTGCAAATGTTTTCTCCCATTCCATCGGTTGCCTTTAATACTCTGTTGGTAGTGTCTTTGGATGCACAAAAGTTTTGAATTTTGATTAAGTCCAATTTTGTCGATTTTTCCTTCTCCTGCCTATGCCTTTGGTGTCATGTTCAAAAAATAATTGCCAAATCCAATGGCATGAAGCTTCCCCTTAGTTTTTTTCCTAAGTTTTTTATAATTTTAGCTTTTATGTTTATGTTTTTTATCCATTTTGAGTTAATTTTTGTATGTGGTGTTGAGGGTCCAAGGTCATTCTTTTGCAAGTGGATATCTAGTTATACTAGCACCTTTTATTGAAAAGACTGTCTTATCCCCAGTGGATGGTCTTGGAACCATTGTTGAAAATCATATATATGGGGATTTATTTAGGGGCTCTGTTCCTTTATGTTGCAAACAGGTCTATCCTTAATGCCAGCACAACACTGTTTCGATTACTGTGGCTTTGTAGTGAGTTTTGAATCAGGCAGTACGTCTCGCATCTGGTCTGGGTCCGTGCCATGGTAGGTGAACTTGCAGAATGTCCACTTCTGCCATCTTGTCGGTTTTTTGGAAAGCTCTACATGTAAGATTGCATCATCTGGGAACAGAGTTAGTTTTACTACTTTCTAAATTTGGATGCCTTTTATTTCTTTTTCTTGCCTAATTGTACTGGCTAGACCCAATATGATGTTGTATAAAAGTGGTGGAATCAGGCATCCTTGTCTTCTTCCTGATCTTAGAGGAAAACTGTCAGTCTTTCACCATTGACGATGATGTCAGAAGTGGCTTTTTCATAAATACCCTTTATCATGTTGGAAGTTTTCTAGTTTTTTAGTGCTTTTTTTTTTAATCATTAAAGGATGTTGGATGTTTCAAAAATGCTTTTTCTGCATCACTTGATAGGTTTGTGTTTTCCCTTATTTAATATATTTACATTGATTGATTTTTGTATATTTAATCAGCCTTGCATTCCAGGGATAAATCCCACTTGATCTGTGGGTGGATTTGATTTGTTAGTTTTTTGTTGAGGATTTTTGCACCTATATTAGTAAAAAAAGTTTGTAGTTTTCTTGTGATGATGTCTTGTCTGTTTTTGATATCAGGGTAATGCTGGGCTCACAGAATGAGTTGGGAAGTATTTCTCCCTCTTAAATTTTTGAAGAATTTTAAAGAATTCAAGAAGCACTGGTGTTCTTAAATGTTTAGTAGAATTTACTGTGAAGCTATCAAGTTCAGGTCCTTGCTTTGCCCTGGGGCTCTTGATTGGTGATTCAGTCTCCTTACTAGTTATGGGTCTGCTTCGATTTCCATTTCTTTATGATTCAGTGTTGGTAGGTTTGTCTTTCTAGGAATTTATCAATTTTTTTAGGCTATCAAATTGGTTGGCATGCAGTTGTTCATTGTAGTCTCTTATAGTCCTTTTCATATCTGTTGAATCAGTAGTAATGTCCTCACTTTCATTTTTGGTAATAGTAATTTGAGTTTTCTCTTTTTTTTTGGTTGGTCTAGTTAAATGTTTGACAGTTTTATTAATTTTCCAAATAACCAACTTTTGGTTTCATTGATACTGCTTTAATACTTCCTTCCTTCTGCTGGCTTTAGGGTTAGTTTGTTCTTTTTCTACTGTCTTAAGATGTAAAGCCAGATTGATATTTGAGATCTTCTTTTCCTGCCCAAATATAATAGATTTGGTTTTTATTGTAGAGCACATGAGCTCTTTGTTTAACTGTGAGGATTTACAGTTATAAATTATGTCTTAGCACTGCTTGTGTTGTACCCCACTCTTTTTTTAATGTTGTATTTTCATTTTCATTTGTCTCCTAGGAATTTCCTGATTTCCTTGTGATTTCTTTTTTGACCTATTCATTGCTTAAGAGTATGTTGTTTAATTCCACAAATTTGGGGATTTTATAGTGTTGCTGCCATTACTGATTTCTCTCTTAACCTATTGAGACTTAGTTTGTGACCTAACATATGATCTATCTTGGAGAATGTACCATGTGCACTTGAGAAGAATGCATTAGGTAGACTGTTCTGCATGTTTGTTACATCTACTTGGTTTATTATGTTGTTCAAGGTCTTTGTCTCCTTATCCTCTGGTTGTTCTATCCATTATTCTGAGTGGGGTGTTGATGTTTCCAATTATTGTTTTACAACTGTTTATTTCTTCTTTCAATTTGGTTGCGATTTGCTTCATATATTTGGATGGTCTGTTATTAGGTGTATAAATGTTTATCACTGTTTTGTCTTCTTGCTATATTGGACCTTTTATTAATAGATAATGTCCTTTGTCTCTTGTAGCCTTTTCTGACTTAAGGCCTATTGTGTCTGATATTAGTATAGCCATTCCCACTCTTTTGTTTACTATTTCCATGGAATATCTTTTCTCATTGTTTCACTTTCTACCTATTTGTTTCTTTGGATCTAAAGTGAGTCTCCTGTAGACGCCATCTAGTTTTATCATGTTTCTTTTAATCCATTCTTCTAATCTCTTTTATTAGAGAGTTTAAGCCATTTACATTTAGAATAATCACTGATAAAGAGGAAGTTCTGTCATTAAGCTATTTGTTTTCTATATGTCTTTTAGCTTTTTTGGTCCCTCTTTTACTGTATTATGTCTTTTGTGTTTAGCTGATTTTCTTTTGTAATGAAACTTTAATTCTCTTCTCATTTCCTTTTGTGTATATTCTATAGCTATTTTCTTCCTGTTTACTATGGGGAACATCTAACCATCCAAAGGTTATAATACTCTTAATTTAAATTTATACCAGCTTAACTTCAGCAGCACAAAAAAACTGCCTCATCAAGTCCTACCCCTGCTAATGATGTCACAAAATTACATCTTCCTGCATTGTATATCCCAAAATATAAACTAAAAATAGTTTTTGTATGTTTTAGTGCCTGAGGGGAAAAAAAACTTTTCCTTTACTCTCAAATTTACAACACTTTTCTAAGCAGCTCCAACACTATAACTGCCTGGAGTTAGCACTCAAACCCACAGATTAAGGGCTTCCTCCCACAAGACTGCTCCCCATCCCCTGCTTCAGACACCAATTGCAGGTCTAGATTGTCACCTGGGCTTCTGATCGGCTGACTATATATAAATTGGGATTCCTATGACCCCCTCCTCAGGTTTGATAATTTAATAGGGTACCCCACAGAACCCAGGAAAACAGTACACATGCTATTGCTTATTTATTACAAAGTATATTTTAAAGGCTATAGGTGAACTGCTAGATAAAGAGATACATGGGGGGTGAGGTATAGGAAAATGGGAGGTGTGGGGAAGGGATGTGGAACTTTCTCCAGGCACAACACCCTCCCTGCACCTCCATGTGTTCAACAATCCAGAAACTCTCTGAACTCCCTATTTTAGGGATTTTTATGGAGGTATTGTTAATTCATTTTCTAGCCCCTTTCCTTTTCCTGCAGAATGAAGGGTGGTCAGAATTTCCAAGCTTCTAAGAATGGCTTGGTCTTTCTGGTGACCAACCCCCTCCAGGAGCCCCCCCAGGAGTCACCTCATTAGAACAAAAGATGCTCCTATCACCCAAGAAATTCCAAGGGATTTAGGATCTCTGTGTCAGGAACCAGGGGCAAAGATCAATATATAGATTTCTTACTATTTTACAATTAGTCTCTCAAATCATGTAGAAAACAAAAAGTGGCATTAGAAATCAAATTACACTAAGATTAGCTTTTATAATTGTCCATATGTTATTTACTTTTACCAGGAATCTTTATTTCTTCATACAGCTTTGAGTTACTATTTAGTGTCCTTTTATTTCAACTTGCTGGACCCCATTAGCATTTCTTGCAGGGCAAGTCCAGTGGTAATGAACACCCTTAAATTTTGTTTATTTGGGAATGGCTTGATTTCTCCTTTATTTTTGAAGGATACTTTTGACAGATATAAGACTCTTGGTTGACAGTTTTTTCTTTCATCACTCTGAATATATCAACCTACTACCTTTTGGCTTCCAAGGTTTCTGATGAGAAATCTGCTGGAAATCTTATTTGGGAATATGTGATGAGTTGCTTCTTGTTTTCAAGGTTCTCTTTGTCTTTGGACAGCTTGATTATGATGTGTCACAGTGTGGATTTTTTTTCCATTTATCCTAGTTGATGTTCATTATGCTTCTTGGCCTGCCTATATTCATGTCTTTCTTTCATCAAATTTGGGAAGTTTTCAGCCGTTATTTCTTCAAGAACTATCTCTGCCCATTGCTTTCTGTCTTCTAGGACTCTCAAAATATATAAGTTGGTCTGCTAAATGTCCCACAGTTCCTTTAGGCTCTGTTCAATCTTTTTCTTTCTGTTCCTTAAATTGGTAATTTCAGTTGACCTATACTCAAATTAGCTGATTCTTCTGCTTACTCAAATCTGCTTTTAAGTCCCTCTAGTCAGTTTTTCATTTTAGTTATCACACTTTTCAGGTCCAGAATTTCTTTTCTGTTTCTTTTTGTTTCCCTATCTCTTTATTTCCATTTTGTTCATGCATCATTTTTATGACTTTGTCCACATCCTTTTTCTGAATGTCTGTTTGAGCTGTTTGAGTGTCTTTAAGGCACTTATTTAAATTTTTTTGTGTAATAAGTCCAACATTTGGTCTTTCTCAGGGATATTTTCTTTTTTTGGAGGTTGTTTTTAAAGTGGAGATTTGAATCTTATAATGTAGAAATCTGAAAGTCAGATTCTCCCTCTTCCTTAGGGTTTGTTGTTTGTCTGTTTGTTTGTTTATATGGTTTTTCTTTTTTTTCTTAAAATATTATTGATATACACTGATGAAAGTTGCACATGAAAAAACAATGTGGTCACTACATTCACTCATATTACTGAGCCCCCCACATACCCCATTGCATTGCAGTCACTATATGGTTTTTCTTTTTGATTGTTATATGTTGTCTCTGTGCCAAGATCATCCTGAGGTGTAAATGTAAATTTCCTCAGATATTTTTCTGAATCTGCATCTTTTCTTCTGATAGATGTGGTTGCTTCTGAATATTTCAGTCCTTAAATGTCTGCTTCCCAAAAGAGAAAAAAGGCAAAGACAGAGAGGGAAAGAAATTGGCACCAGCCCTTTAAATACCCTGGAAATCTGGTTAGTTGGAGGACAAAGGATTTGTAACAATGGCAGTGGGTCTTTCAACAGTGGCTTTCCACCTCTGTGTCTTCACCTCATGATCAGAGGCAGCAACTACAAATCAGAACACAGATTCACAGAATTTGGAGCACAAGATTTTTATTGCCCACTCTGGCTCCTACAAACTGAATGTAAGCTGCTCCATGAATGTGTGTAAGGCTGCCTGCTATGGGACTAGCGGTGTTTTGTGGTAGTCTCCACCTACCTAAGAGCTGAAATCAAAATTAACCATAGTTTATCTTCCAATTTAATTTCCTGGAAATTACCAACTTTAAATAGACTCCATTACATCAGACAAATTCTGAAGGTGTAATTGTTATCTTGGTAGGACACAATCCTAATCACCTTTGAAAGTTCCATTATTTTCTGGCAAGATGTACCAGACTCTAAACATCTCCTGAATATAAGCATGAGCAACTTCTTCCCGAACCCATCTCCTCAAGAAAGGGAAACAAAAGCAGAAATGAACTCATGGGACTACATTAAAGTAAAAAGTTTTTGTACAGCAAAGGACATCATCAACAAAACAAAAAGGCATCCTACAGTATGGGAGAATATATTTGTAAGTGACATATCCAACAAGGGGTTAACATCCAAAATATATAAAGAACTTACATACCTCAGCACCCAAAAAGCAAATAACCCGATTAACAAATGGGCAGAGGATATGAAGAGATGGCTCTCCAAAGAAGAAATTCAGATGGCCAACAGACACATGAAAAGATGCTCCATATCACTAATCATCAGGGAAATGCAAATTAAAACCACAGTGAGATATCACCTCACACCAGTAAGGATGGCCAGCATTGAAAAGACTAAGAACAACAAATGTTGGCGAGGATGCGGAGAAAGGGGAACCCTCCTACACTGCTGGTGGGAATGTAAGCTAGTTCAACCATTGTGGAAAGCAATATGGAGGTTCCTCAAAAAACTAAAAATAGAAATACCATTTGACTCCGGAATCCCACTCCTTGGAATATACCGAAAGAATACAACTTCTCAGATTCAAAAAGACATATGCACCCCTATGTTCATTGCAGCACTTTTTACAATAGCCAAGATATGGAAGCACCCTAAGTTTCCATCTGTAGATGAATGGATAAAGAAGATGTGGTACATATATACAATGGAATATTATACAGCCATAAGAAGAAAACAAATCCTACCATTTGCAGCAACATGGATGGAGCTAGAAGGTATTATGCTCAGTGAAATAAGCCAGGCACAGAATGACAAGTAACAAATGATTTTACTCATTTGTGGAGTATAACAATGAGGCAAAACTGAAGGAACAAAATGACAGCAGACTCAGAGACTCCAAGAATGAACTAGTGGTTAACAAAGGGGAGGGGTGTGGGAGAGTGGGTGGGGAAGGAGGGTGAAGGGGACTGAGGGGTATTATGTTTAGTACACATGGTGTGGGGGGGTCACGGGGAGAGCAGTGTAGCACAGAGAAGGGACATAGTGGATCTCTGGCAACTTGCTGCCCTGATGGACAGTAACTGCATTGGGGTATGGGCGGTGACTTGATAATATGGGTCAATGTAGTAACCACATTGTTTTTTCATGTGAAACCTTCATAAGAGTGTATATCAATCATACCTTAATAAAAAATTTAAAAAAAAGATGTACCAGGCTCATTTATTGCTGCCTTGTTATAGACTTGTAGTCAGGAAATTCTCTTCCTTTTAGTGAGAAATGGAATTGGAGACCAAAATCTGAGCGTGAAGATGCTGTGAGTTTGTATAAATATTTCGTATTTAAATTTTGGTGTTTTTACTTCTCTGAAGTAAATTCTTCCAAAAAGAGAATTTTCACTTATGCTGGAAATCCCAGTTTCTCATATCATTTTAAAACCATTTTACTGTGAAAAATAGTGCTCAGAAAAAGTGAATATAAATGCATAGCTTAATGAATTATTATAAAGAAAAGACTTTGTGAAACACTGCCACCACCACAGTAGTGCACCTTATAACGTGACCCCCCTGCTCCCCTCCCCCTCCTCCAACATAACTTGTAACCTATTGTCTGGACATAACTTTTTGGATTCCTCTATTTCTGTTCTATGATATTCCTGTAATTGGAGTAAAGGCTGCAGTTGCTTTCTTAAGTTCTGCTTTCTTTCTTTTTCTTAAGCTTGTGTTTGAAATGTTAGTTTTTCCTTGATCTGTGGCAGCATTTTTCTGGTGGATTTGCTTTTTCTCTTGAGAAATTACAGTCTTCGATTTCTTTTTTCTTTCTTTGTGTATAACTTTATTTCCTTAGTGTAAATGATTAGATGTGGAATTGCTGTATAAATGGTACATAAATGAGTTATAAAAAGTAATTTACACTTCAGTCTTCTCCTAACCTATGGCTTCACTAATGAAAGTTCTTTGCCTAAGACTATTCGGTCCCTTAAAGTGCTATTGCTCGCTTCAGAACTGCTCAAAGTTCTTGTAAGTGTCTGAAATGATTCACAGTTACTTTCTGAGGTTTCACTTTATCTTGGAAATCATACTGGCTGATTCCTTTATAGCTGACTCCAAGCCCCCAAGGAAGTCCTTGTTGATCCTTTACTGCATAATAACGGGCATCATAAGTCAGCAGAGCTTCTACTATTTTCATATAGTGAACCACAGTTTGGCTTCAAGCCAGATCTTTGATATTCACATAATCTTCAATCACTCTATCATCACAGTAAGCAAGGCATTGATGCTCCTGAAGAGTTTTGGTTGGAAAGGCTGGTAATATCTTTAAATCTTTTCTGGCATTTTGATCATGAAGGCCCTGCAGTGAAGTGACACTAGGTCTAGAGGATCAGTTGATTGGCTGGTTCTTGGGACTCTGAGTCTGAGCTGTCAGATGGGAAAAAGAGGATGTGGAGGAGGGAACAGGAAAGCTGGGGTGGAGTAGACATAATCTTCAATTTCTATTTTGATGTTTTTGTATCTTTTATGGATACGTACTACTTATATTTTCCTCTTGGAGTGGATTTGTCTTTTCTGGACCTTCCCAGCACAGGAGTGGGTGGGATAGCTTTCCCAGTTTCTCAGCTCAAGAGGTCATTCTCTACTACTACAGGAATGGACAGCTTTAAAATATATGATTCTTGGATCCTATCCTGTTTCAAGAGAGTCTACTACCAATTTCTTCTTTTCTTCCCTTCACAGCAGTGACCCATCAAAGGTACTGCCCCTGACTTCTAAGACAACGTCCGCCCCCCCCACTTTTAAAAAGTCTGCCTCTTCTCCTTATCTCCTCCAGTTTCATCTCAGACCTGTCCACAGCATTTTCCACTTAGGTTGAGACCTTCTTCAATAGGTAGATATTTTCAGAGGGTTTCTAACTTTTGCTGAAGCCAGAACCCATCTGAAGTGTCCATTCTTCTACCTTTGTGGCTTTCTGCACCCATTTTGCTGGTTTGTGATGTTCCTTCACCTTCATTCACACTTTAATATAATCTGGAATGTGAGAATTTTCTTGGAGTTTTGAGGAGTGTGAAGGTTTTCTTAGCATTTTATTAAAGGTCTGTAGGTTGTGGAATATATTATTCGTTCTCTTTGTATCATTTTATGAAATAAAAACAAAAAAATGCCGAGGAGGAAAAATAGTATGAATCACATCTAGCCTTCCCCCATGCTCCTGTCAGTCAGCCCTGCATCTCAGAAAGCCCAACCTGGACAATGACCTGGAGGCAGGATAATTCAGTCAAGAGGTGATGGAGGCCTAGAGTGAGGTGTGGAGATAAGGAGGAGGGACTTATGAAGCAGGATTTGAGCTAGGGTGAATTTCACCTTTCTCTCCTCTCTCTCCAAGGATACCGAGAAGTCAGTGTCCTTGGACATGTTTCCATCTCCTTGAAGCAGCGGAGTGCACACCTCTTGGAACCATGGCCCATCAGGTGTTCGCTTTCCTCAGCGCACAGAGCTGGAGAGGGTCCCCATGGTCTCTGCTGAGACACCCAGGCAGAATGCAAGTGAAATGGGGCCGTGGTTCAGCATGTTGCTGCCTGAGCTTGGTGTGAACTACTGCCCTCAAGTGACTGTTACTGCTTCCCCGATCATTTACTCTCAGGGAATATCTTCCTCCCAGCCACAAATGATGATTTTCAAGGGGCCCCAGACAATGCCTTCAGGATACCCCAGTATTCTGGGGATGGCCATGACCTTCGGTGAGAGTTTAAGGGTAGCCCCCAGCAGGTTGCCAATCTGAGCTGAGCTCCCAGTGGCATCCCAATGATGTCTCACATTGAGGTGCTAACAATGCCTTATTCCGGCCCCCAAGCAGCACCTTCTAACAGACACTCTTTAACACCTGAAATGTTATTGGGCCCAACCATGCCTTCTACTGAAGCCCAGGCAGTGCTCCCTCCTTTGGCTAATATGTTACCCTCTACCAATCCCCACGACTTTGGGATGCCTCCAACTGGTTTCCCATCACTGCTGGCTTTAGAATCCCAGGACTCTGTGAGCCAGCCAGCTTCCCAGGAAGACCCCTTCCTACCTGAGCAGCCTATACCTGTTCCACGCAAAGCAGAGCAGAACTCCATGGCCCAGGAAAGGGCTCCGTCCCAGGAGGAGATCCCCGATCTCAAGGCCTTACCGCTGCCAGCATGAGCTGTGGAAAAGCTTATACTAAACGCTTCCACCTCCTGAGTCGTGAACGCAAACACACAGGTGAATGAGGTATCAGACGGGTGGGGTGGGACGGGGCTGGAGCCATCTCTGGTCTTCAGATTGGTGCTGGGTTGCTGCTTTGTAATGCTCTTGGATTAGCCCATCACCTTTCAAACTTGGGATTGAGTTGTGTGGGCCCCCAACTTGCCTTAACACAGGCCAGTTTGTGCCAAGGTGACCGGGATTGCTGATTGTGTTGCCTCCTCACCGCTTTCCTATTTTTCATTTTGATTCCTCAACCTTGATTGCTCTGCCTTGTACAGTCAGACCCCTTCCTTTCCACATGCTGGCCTGTGCCTCTACTTAATTCTCTCTTCCTTGTCACCCAACTCTGCAGGTGAGAGACCCTACAAATGCACGGGGGAAGACTGTACATGCTGGTGAGGAGGCCTCCTGCGGAGCTGGCAGCCACTCCTGCCAGGCTGCTCAGGGCTGGTCGGCAAGCAGGACCCAGACTGCTCCCGCCTGGCATGATGCCCAGTTCTTCCCTGCTTCCCTTTTCCCAGGCTCAGTTCCCTAGGTTTGCACCTCCCAGTCAAACATCACTATTTAGTTCTTGTTTTAGGTTCTGTTCTCTAGGCGTCTTGGGGGTAGAGGACATTAGATTGGGGCAGAGAAGGACGAACCTCACTATAACACTGAGGGCAGGTGCCTGGACTACCAAATACCAGGTATTTAAGAGCCTGTCCTGCCCTGCTCCTCCCCTAGGGTTGAGGGCATAATGACTATATCCTGACAACCCAGCCAGGTAGTTCAGAACCTCACTTCTGGATTTTAACCCTTATACTGACCAGCAAACTCATAGAACGGAACTTGCCCAAGCTCTCAGTTGCCAGAGTTCAGGTCCCAACTATGATCAGTCTCCTCCAGAGAGAACCAGACTGGGCATGTAAGATGTGTCCCAGCCAGTCCAGTACCGTTTTTCTCATTTACCAGAAGAGAAAACATGGCATAGAGATCACCTAGGTGCAGTGACCATGGGAGGAGGTGCACCTACAAGGGAAGGTTAAAAAGAATTTGGGGGAGGTGACCCTTGAGCCCAGTCAGCAGATGTATCTGTTACTTAGTAGTCCCTCAAATGTTGAAACAAACTGAGCAGGTGAATGAAGAGGAAAGAGAATTTCAGGCAGAGAGAGCGAGCACTGGCCTTGGCATCCGCTCAGAGGAGAGTCAGCCTGCAAGCCTCATTTCACACAACGAATATTCTTTGAGCCCACAATGCAGAGAGTGCCATGGCTGTGAGGGCGCCCTGTTGGGGGGCACAGAGACAGTGGAGGGCTGTGTCAGGGAAGAAGACTTCTCCAGGAGGTGCCCAAGTGAGCCCTGAAGGGTTCCTGGGCATTAGCTGGACCTCCCATTCCCTGGACATCTACACTTTTTCACACCTTGTGCTGGACGCTAAGGACTCAGAGCATGAGGGTTCCTTGCTTGCTGTGGAGCAGAAACATCACAGGTGAAACTTGAGGAAACACTCCACACTGCTGACGAGGCTCAAGCTCATGCCGGGTGTCTGGGCAAGTTTAACTTGGGGACTTCGGTGTGCTTCAGCCCTGTGTAGTGTGGCCACCTGCATCCCTTCTCCTCGTGCCTTCCAGATAGACTTCTGGGCATCCGGGTGCCCAGACTCTGGGAAGGGAGTGCGTGAAATAAAAAATAAGGGCAGGGGGCGCTCATTTTTAACCCAGTTACTGGCCCCAGGGACTGAGGATTCAAGTACTTGAAGTCTCTTTGATTCCCACCTGGGTGCCAGGTCCCTTCTGTGGGGCAGAACATGTCAGAATCAGTGGCCCAGGGCGAGGTTCCTTTCTGGAAGGCAAGAGAACAGTCTCTTGGTGACCCATCACTGTCTCTGAGGAACAGAAGGAGGAGGATCCACTGGGCATGGTTGCACTGTGTGTACTACAGTGGGTAAAACAGGCTCTTGCCCTTGGGTAGGTTACAGTCTAGTGGAGGAGGGATGAGAGGAATGTGCTCTAAGGACAAACATCAGACACTTGGTGAAGTGGTCCAAGGGGGCTAGGAAGGCCTTTCTTGGGAAGTGTGGTTTGAGCTCAGGTAAGGACTAACCAGGAGAAAGGCAGATAAAGGAGGTGAGCCGGTGATTGGAAGAAACCAGTCTCTCCTTTACCCGGTGATTGCCCTAAAGCGGGCCTTAGCTAAGCCTTTCCCAGTATCACCTAGTTCAGCACAGGTCAGGATAGGGGCTGGGTAAGACATTTGTGTGACCAGTAGATTTTGAATCCTGCCTCTGCTGCTTCCTGGCTGTGTGGCCTCGGGCAGTGTACTCGCTCTCTGCTTCAGATAGCAGTGGAGAAAACTGATATAAGTCAAGTGAAGAGAGAGAGAATTAAGTGCACTTAGAAATGGTTCTTGAATGCTCCACATCGCTAGTCATCAGAGAAATGCAAATTAAAACCACAATGAGCTATCACCTCACACCAGTAAGGATCGCTACCATCCAAAAGAAAAACAACAAATGTTGGCGAGGTTGTGGAGAAAGGGGAACCCTCCTACACTGATGGTGGGAATGTAAATTAGTTCAACCATTGTGGAAAGCAGTATGGAGGTTCCTCAAAAAGCTCAAAATAGAAATACCATTTGACCCAGGAATTCCACTTCTAGGAATTTACCCTAAGAATGCAGCAGCCCAATTTGAAAAAGACAGATGCACCCCTATGTTTATTGCCACATTATTCACAATAGCCAAGATATGGAAACAATCTAGGTGTCCATCAGTACATGAATGGATAAAGAAGAGGTGGCACATAATACACAATGGAGTATTATTCAGCCATAAGCAGAAAACAAATGTTATCATTTGCAACAACATGGGTGGAGCTAGAGGGTATTAAGCTCAGTGAAATAAGCCAGGCAGAGAAAGACAAGTACTAAATGATTTCACTCATCTGTGGAGTATAAGAACAAAGAAAAACGGAAGGAACAAAACAGCAGCAGAATCACAGAACGCAAGAATGGACTAACAGTTACCAAAGGGAAAGGGACTGGGGAGGATGGGTGGGAAGGGAGGGATAAGGGCGGAGAAAAAGAAAGGGGGCCTTACGATTAGCATCTGTAATGTGGGGGGGGGGCCACGGGGAGGGCTGTGCAACACAGAGAAGACAAGTAGTGATTCTATAGCATCTTGCTATGCTGATGGACAGTGACTAATGGGGCATGTGGGGGGGACTTGGTGAAGGGGGGAGTCTAGTAAACATAATGTTCCTCATGTAATTGTAGATTAATGATAAAATTTAAAAAATTGTATCTCAAAAAAAATACATACCATGTTCAATAAGATCCCATAGTTAAGACTATAAATGAATTAAATATCACAACATGGAAAAAAAAATGGAAGGCCTGTGACAACCTGCCATGAGCAAGTCTACTGGCACCTTTTTTCCAGCAGCATTTGTGTCTCTGCGTCACATTTTGGTACACCTTGCCTTACTTCAAACTTTTTACTATTATTTTTGTTAAGGTAATCTGCAGTCAGTAATCTCCGATGTTACTATTGCAGCTGTTCTGGGGCACGAAGAACCACACCCATGTGAGGCAGTGAACCTCATGCATGAATGTGTGTGTCCTGACTTCTCCTCCAACAGGCTGTTCTCCCATCTCTCTCCCTCTCCACAGGCCTCCCTGTTCCAAGAAACAAAAATATTGAAATTAGGCCATTACTAACCCTACAAAAGCCTCAAAGTGTCCAGGTGAAAGGAAGAGTCAAATGTCTTTCACTTTAAGTCAAAAGATAGAAATGATTAAGTTTAGTGAGTAAGAAATGCCAAAAGCTGAGACGGGCCAAAATCTAGGCCTCTTGAGCCAGACAACCAGCCGTGCTGTAATGCTTTCCCCCTCTCCTTTCACAGATTTGGACTCCTAATCAACTGCTTGCATCCCGAACTCTACCTCAGCGCCTACCTACAGAAGGTAGGCATGAGGTGAAAACAAAACAGCCCAATATTCAAGGAGAAGACTAGAAATGTAGGTGATTTGATGAGGGCCCGATAATAAATAAGAGGCCAGGCCTGCCCAAGGAGCTCATAGTCCAGTGACAGACACAGAGGGGGAAACAACGTGTATGCGTTAAGTGCTCCCACCAGGGAAATAGAAGGCGTGGGATACAGGACACGGTGGGGCACTGTTGGGTATTGGGGCAGGAAACTGGCAAAAGCAGAAATGTGACAGACAAGCTAGATGTAGCCAGGGGAAGCGATGGGCTGGCTGGTGTGTTGTGCTGGGTAGAGTGGTGCCTGCAAAGATGTGGAGAAGTTCAGAATGACAGGAGAGATTGTGAAGAGAGGAGGGGCCATGGACGAGGTTGGAGATGTGGGCAGGGGCTTGATGGAACTCAGGAGTTTAGAAATTATAAACTGTAAACAGAGCAGTAACAGTCCAGTGTGTATTAAAAGATCATGCAGTGTTAAGAATGACCAGGAAGAGGGCAAGACAGATGGCAAGGAGACCAGGTTTTGTGGAGGGATTCAGGGAAAGTCCAGAATAGGCAGAAGGTTAATATGGTCCCACTGCTGTGGGAAAAGTAAAATCTTTTTCTTAGTGGATAAAGAAGTGGTACATACACGCAACGGAATATTACTTAGCCATAAAAAAGGAAACCTTGCCGTGTGTGACAACATGGATGGACCTGGATGGCATTGTGCTAAGTGAAATAAGTCAGAGAAGGACAAATACCATATGATTTCACTTTTATGTGGAATTAAACACAAACAAATGAACAAAACAGAAATAGACCAATAGACACAGAGAAGAGATTGGCGGTTGCATGATGGGGAAGGGGTCATCAAATAGGTGAAAAGGATCAAGAGGCATAAAATTCCAATTATAATATGTTAGTCATGGGGATTGAAAGTACAGCATAGGGAATATAGTTAATAAAATTGTAATCTCTTTGCATGTTGACCGATGATAACTGCACTGTATGGGGTGAACATTTAAAAATGTAGATAATTGCCGAATCAGTATGTTGTATACCTGAAATCAGTAGAATATTGCATACCAATTATACTTCAATTAAAAAAAGATTATACCATCATTCGGGATCTGAAGCCAAGAAGATGAATTCATTGCTTACTAAGGCAGAGCCATGGTGGCTACACATAGTTTCATTCAGCACAGAAAATCCTGATCTGACACAGGGCTTGGGGGAAGGTGTCGTTTGGGCTTGAACTGCTTACGGAGGTGGGAGTGGGTTAATGTGGATTTTAAAACATGATTTGTGTTGCATTCAAAAGTAGGTTTCAAAATGATAGAGACGAAAGGATAAAAGAGAAAAAGAACAAAAGGAAGTCTGCAGGAAGAGAGTGAAGGAAGAAGAAAAGTAAATTCGTTAGCTGAGTAATTCACTTGCCAGGATGGGAGGAGCCTATATTTGAATTTCAACAGTTTCTCCATTTGGGTCCTGTTTCTTTTCTGGCATCCAATCCAGGACACCGCATTGCATTAACTGCCGTATTTCCCTCGTGTCACCATTTCTCTGTGTTGCCTTGTTTTTCATGGTCGAGGCGTGTTTGAAGAATACTGGTCAGGTACTTTGTAGACTGTTCCTCAGTTAAGGTTCTGCTGAAGTTTCCTCATGATTAGACTGGAGTTACATATTTTGGGGAAGAATATCACAGAGGTGAGGTACCCTGTTAGGGGTACATGACGTGAGCAGGAATCGCTACTCTGCTGGGTGAAACAGTCTTAGGGCAGCCCTGAAGTTTTTCTCTTTGTCTTGACAGACAAGGCAGTTTTTACCGCACTGTGAAACGACTCTGGAAGAAATAGGAGCAGAGCAATTGTTTTCTAAACCCCTTTGAGGGTGAACTGCCTTCGGGTGCCCAAGCAAGATAAAGAGTAAACCCTTGGTGATACTCAGTGACTGTCTGGGCAGGGCACAGGCAAAAATACTCTGGGTGCAGGAGAGACTTTGATGATAGAGAAAGGCAGGATCGCGACAGAGGAAAAAACCATGGGAAACAAACAAACAAACAAACAAAAAAACTGGTCGGGTCACACCGGTGAAAGCAAAGGTGAATGAGAATGAGAAATGGCTTCAGCCTTGCCAGTGCTAATCAGTGGCAATGTTTATTACATCCCCTTGGACGGCCCCTCCTTTCTCTACTCGCACAGGGAAAAAAAGCAGCAGTTAAAAGTACTACACTAATTCCCTAAACACGGGACTAGACCTCCAGACACAACCTTCAGTGAAAAAAGGCAAATTCCAGGATAAATGCTGAATAATGCTATTTATACGAATTTAAATGGACATAAAAACACTATACTTTGTCATATGGGGCAGTGAGAGAAAGCAGATCAGCGGTTGTGCGGTGACGCGGGGTGAAAGTGAGAAAACAATCTGGATTGCAACCTTATTCCCCAGTAGCAGCCGCCTCTGGGTGGGTTGAGGCCAAGGCGGCCTGCGATGCCAACACACACGGGCCTTCCGCAGCTCCTGCGGGCCCTCTCGCCTCCCCTCTCCGCCCGCCCAGGGCCCCAGGAGAAGGTGCTAGGGTGGCCTGCAGTAAGGCTTTTAGAGACCTGAGGCTGATGGAGGGGGCGGGGGCCGTCGGGCAGGACTTTCCAGGAGTCGCTGAGGGCCCAAGCTTGCTGCTGATGCAGGGGCCATAGGCGGTGGGGGCCCAGTGGAGACCTAGAGCTTTGTAGGAAGGGGGTAAGAGGTAACCCATGTGACCCCAGGCGTATGTTAGTTACCCTGCTAGTGTGAAGCAGTCTCTGGGATTGAATGGGGCAGGGGAAGGGAGATGGGTATCAAAAAATCCTTTCCTAGGTAACCTGATGGAATCTAGAAGTTTGCCCTGGAAGTAATTTGTACTAAATTTACAGCAAAGAAATGAAAGATGCCGAACCGAATGGCTGATTGGATCTCGGGTCGAGGCCTCGTGTGCTGATTGGCCTCGGGTCGAGTCCGGCTACGAGGGCAAAGCCATTTGCGTTCAGATCCGGAATCTGCGGCTGACCCGCTTTGTGACCTCCAATGAATTACTTCACCTCTCTTGTTTCCGCATCGAATGATCACATATATAAAATCCACCTCACAGGATGGTGTTGAGGAGAGTTGGACTACTTCACGTAAGTTCTGCCCCACGGGATGGAGACACTGGGGAAATGACCATAATAACTTCCGGGGGCACCTTATGGTGACTCAGTCGGTCTCGGTGTCCGGAGAAGTCAAGACCACGCAGGGGGAGGACGACGCACTGGGCTCCGCCTTGGAGGGCGTGGCGACACGCGGCGCCTATATAAGGCGAGGCCTGCGCTGCGCTGGCGCTGCGCAGCTCAGGGGTCGCCGCTCTTACCTTGCCGGGTGCGGACCTCAGCCCTGCGCTGGATCGTCTTATGGTGACTCCACCTTCGAACGGAGGGGCGAGTTCCAGGTTCTGGGGTTGGAGGCCAGAAATTCCCAGGTGGGC
The DNA here is from genome assembly GCF_030020395.1 of Manis pentadactyla. Taxonomy (NCBI): domain Eukaryota; kingdom Metazoa; phylum Chordata; class Mammalia; order Pholidota; family Manidae; genus Manis; species Manis pentadactyla. The sequence continues at coordinate 146,982,394 of NC_080038.1, forward strand.
AGTCGAGAATTCTAGCGAGAGGTTCACTCGTGGGAGACAGGGACCGAAACATCTGAAATGGTTCTGTGCCTCACGACACCCGCCCCACCCCCAGTGACTGCCCTGCGCACGGGGTGCCGTCCTCAGGACTGACGCGGGCCTACAGGGGAAACTGCAGGTGGGGCTGGGCCTGCCGGCTGCCATCCTTGACGGCTCCTCCAGGACACGGCCGCTGCCTGGCTGGTCCCCGGACCACCGCCTGGCACTAGGCCGCTCCCAGCGCCTGCGGAGCGATGGAAGGATGCGCAGATCGCGAGGCCGCTGAGGCGCAGGGGCCTGGGAGGACTGGGTTAATCGTTCGAGAGAGGATGAGCTAGGCGTAGGGTGTGAGAGAGATTCTTCCGTTCCTTCCTAACTTCTCTGAACATCTTTTAATTTTCCCCAGCTTTTCTGAGGTAGAATTGACAGACTTGCGTGTTATTCAGAGTGTACAGCATGATGATTTGATGATTTGATGTATATATACATTGTGAAGTGACTACTGCAATCAAGGTCATTATCACATCCGTTATACATCACTTGTTTTTGGTGAAAATGCTTAAGATGTACTCTCAGCAAATTTCAGATTTACAATGCAGCATTATTAGCTTGATCACCGTCCTGTACATTGGATCCTTAAACGTACTCACCTTAGAACTGCAGGTTCACAGGCTTTGACCAACGCGTCTCATTTCCACACGGCCCCCGCACCCGCCAGCCACTAGCAACCACCATTTTACTCTCTGATTCTGTGATTTTGACTTAAAAAAAGATTCCAGTGATAAATACATATAAGCGTTCCCCCCCCCCTTTTTTTTTAACACAGCATGATGCCCTCCAGATCCATCCACTGCGTTGCAAACGACAGAATTTCCTTCTTTTCTTATGGCTGAGTAATACTCCGTTGTGTATATACACACCACATTTTTAAAATTTATTCATCCCATTAGCAGATACTTGTGCTTTTCTATATTTTGGCTATTAAGAATAATACTGTAATGAACATAGATTGGTGTGTAGATATCTCTTTGAGATATTAATTTCATTTCTTCAGATAAATACCCATGAGTGGACTTGCTGGATCATACAGTAGTTTTATTTATTTCTGGAGGAACTTCCACGCTGTTTTCCATAACGGCTGTACCAATTTACATTCCCAAACAACAGTGTACCAGGTTTCTTTATCCACATTCTCCCCCAAATTTGTTATCTCTTGTCTTTTTGATAATAGTTATTCCAACAGGTGCGGGGGGCTGTCTCATTATGGTTTATATTTGCATTTTCCTGATGATTAGTGTTGATCAACACCTTTTCCTTTACCTGTTGGCTGTCTGTATATCTTCTTTGGAGAAGTGTCTATTCAGGTCCTTTGCTCATTTTAAATTGGATTGTTTGTGTTTTGCTATTTTAAGTTGTATGAGTTTCCTTATATATTTAGGTATTAACCCCTTATTAGATAGATGGTTTGCAAACATTTTCTCCCTTTCCACAGTTTGCGTTTCACTTTCTTGATTGTTTGCTGTGCAGAGACTTTCCAATTTGATACAGTCACTTGTTTATTTTTGCTTTTGTTGCTTGTGCTTTTGGTGTTTTATCCAAAAAAAAAAAAAAAATCATTGCCAAGACCCAAGGCAAGGAGCTTTTCCGGTATGCTTTCTTCTAGTTTTAAAGTTTTGGTTTCAAGTCTTTAATCTATTTCGAGTTGATTTTTGTGAGATGTAAGATAGGGATCCAGTTCCATTCTTTTGTATGAGAATATCCAGTTTTTCCAACACCCTTTATGAAAGAGATTATTCTTTTCCTGTTGTGTGTTCTTGGCACCCTTGTCAAAGATTAGTTGACCTAGATGTGTGGATTTATTTTTGGGCGCTTGATTTAGTTCCGTTGGTCTCTGTGTCTGTTTTTATTCCAGTACCGTACTACTTTGCTTACTGTAGCCTTATAATGTAGTTTGAAGTCAGGAAATGTGATGCCTCCAGTTTTGTTCTTCTTTCTCAAGATTGCTTTGTAATTTTGGGTCTTTTGTTGTTTGATCTGACTGTCAGGATTATGTTTTCTATTTTTGTGAAAAATACCATTGGAATTTTGATCTATAGGTCACTGGGTAGTGTGGATGGACATTATGACAATATTAATTCATTGAATCCAAGAACAAGGGATATCTTTCCATCTGTTTTTGTCTTTAATTTCTTTCACCGGCATCTTACCGTTTTCATTGTACAGGTCTTTCATCTCCTTGCTTAAATTTACTCCTAAGTGTTTCGCTGTGTTTGATGCTGCTGTAACTGGGACTGTTTCCTTAATTTCTCTTCCAGATAGTTCATTGTTATAAAAATGCAAGTAACTCTGGTATGTTGGTTTCACATCCTGCAAGTTTGCTGAGTTAATTTATTCCAAGAGTGTTTTCGTGGAATCTTTAGGGTTTTCTATACATAAGATCCTGCCATCTGCAAACAGAGACAATTTTACTTCACTTCTGATTTGGATGCTGCTTATTTCTTTTTCTCACCTATCTGCTCTGGCTGACTTCTAGTACTATGTTGATATAAGTGGTGACAGTGGGCACTCTTGGCTTGCTCTTGATGTGAGAGGAAAAGCTTTCAGCTTTTCATCATTGAGTATGTTAGCTGTCAGTTATATATGGCCTTTGTTATGTTGAGGTACATTCCTTCTACCCTTAATTTGTTGAGAGTTTTTATCATGAAAAGGTGTTGAATTTTGTCAAGTGCTTTGCCTACAACTATTGAAATGATCATATGATTTGTATCCTTCATTTCTTGATTAATTTGTCACATCTATTGATTTGTGTATGTTGAACCATCCCTTCAACTCAGGGATAAATTCCACCTGATGATGATATACGTTCCTTTTAATGTGCTGTTTAGTTCAGTTTGCTTGTTTTTCGTTGAGGATTTTTACATCTACGCTATCATCAGGAATATTGGACTATAGTTTTCTTTTCTTGTAGTGTCCTTATATGGCTTTAGTGTCAGGAATAATGGTGGTTCTCATAAAATGACTTTGGAAGTGTCCCCTCCTCTTTAGTTTTTTGGAAGAGTTTGAGAAGGGTTGGTATTAATTCTCCTTTTAATGTTGGGTAGAACTCACCAGTAAAGTCATCTTGTCTTGAGCTTTCCTTTGTCTTTTGATTACTGATTCAGTCTCTTTACTAGTTGTAGATTTATTCCGATTTTCTATTTCTTCATGGTCCAGTGCTGGTAGGTTGTATGTTTCTATGAATTTATCCATTTCTTCTAGGTCATCCAATTTGTTGGCATATTATTGTTCACAGCAGTCTCTTACAATCTTTGTATTTCTGCACTATCAATTCCACTGTTGCCTCTTTCATACTTGATTTTATTTATTTGAGTGTTCCCTTTTTTCATAGCTAGCCTAGCCAAAGGTTTGTCAATTTTGCTTGTCTTCTCAAAAAACCAGCTTAGTTTTATTCATCTTTTCTATTTCTGCTCTTTGTTGTTCCCTTTCTTTTGCTAACCTTTGGCTTAATTTGTTCTTCTTCTAGTTCCTTGAGATGTAAAGCTAGGTTTTTGTGTGTGTGTGAGATCTTTCTTAATGATCTCCTAGGACTGCTTTTGCTGTACCCCGTAAGTTTCCATATGTTGTGTTTCCATTTTCATTTGTCTCGAGATATTTTTCATTTCCCTCTTGGATTTTTCTTTGACCCATTGATTATTCAGGAGTGTGTTATTTAATTTCCGGGTATTTGTGAATTTTCCAGCCTTTTTCCTGTTGAGTTCTGGTTTCGTACCATTGTGGTCAGAAAAATACTTGATATATTTATAAGACTTGTTTTGTGACCTAACACGTGATCTACCCTGGAGAAGGTTCTGTGTGCTTTAGAAGAATGTATGTTCTGATGCTGCTGAATGGAATGCTCTGTATATGTCTATTAGGTCCATTTAGTCTAAGGTGTAATTCAAGACCAGTGTTTCCTTACTGATCTTCTGTCTGGATGACCTATCTGTTTTTGAAAATGGGAAACGAAGTCCCCTCCTACTGCTGCGTTGCCGTCTACTTCTGCCTTCAGATCTGTTAATATCTGCTTAATATATTTAAGTACTTTTATGTTGGGTGCATGTATTTACAGTTGTTATTCATTCCATTACTTTCTGCCTTTGATTGGAGAATTTAATTCATTTTACATTTAAAGTAATTATTGATTGGGTAAGGACTTACTAGTGGCATCTTGCTAATTGCTCTTTGACTATTTTATAGTTCAGTTGTTCCTTTCTTCCTGTCCTGCTGCCTTCTTTCATAGTTTGGTGACTTCCCATAGTTCTATGCTTTGATTCCTTTCTCTTTCTCTTTTGTGTAACTGCTATAGGTTTTTGCCTTGTGGTTGCCGAAAGACTTACGTAAAACATCTTATAGCTATAACAGTTTTATTTAACCTGATAACTTAACTTCCATCTCATACAATAGCTCTATTCCTTTACAGCCCACTCCCCCTTCGTATGGTTTCGATGTCACACTTTACATCTTTTCATGTTGTGTATCTATTAAAAATCATTATAATTGTATTATCTTCCCCTGGAATTCACAGCAGTGACGGCTGTTACCCCAGGGGCAAAAGCTACTGGTGTCATCTGCAGAGCAGGCCACTTGCGTCCAAGCCTACAAACATTATGGGGTCCTCTGCTGTGAAAGCTGCAGGGAGTCCACAGCTGTCAGGAGGGCCACTGAGATCCTCAGCAGCAAAAGCTGCTGGCGTCCTCCGTAGAGCAAGCCACTGGGGACAGCAACGACGCCTGCTGCGTGGCTGCGACTGATGCCTCCACTCTTCTTTGTTCCCAACCATCTCCAGATGTCTCAGCCAAAACTATATTCCAGTGATCCTTTCTGTGGGGTTATTTGCTGGGTTTTTTTTTTCCCTCCATTGTGCTGCTGTAATTCTTAATTGTATCCTTGAGCCCTCCCCAGACTATTTTCATTTGTGGATTGCTATCTAATTGTTACATTGTGTGTGCAAAGGGATGAACGGTATCTTTTATTCCACCGTCTTGCTGACATCATTTCTGAAAATCCAGGACTGATTTAAGAGTTCCTAAAGCCAGAAGGGATCGATCTGTTTTCTCAAGAACCTATGTGTTAGGGCCCGGATGCAGATTAGAGCTGCAGGAGTAGTAAGCAAAGTCCTTCACTGGGTGGGTCCCTGTTTTCTGAGGTCCTCCTAGCAGGATCTGTCAAACCTGCACAGGATGAAACAGAGTTCTCTGGACTTGAGGACCTTCTAGTCCAGCAGCCAGGGGAGTGGAGTAGATAGGAATTAAACTATTACAAGGGTGGGAAAGGAAATACAAGAGTAAGATGTTTTGAGAGGCTGACATTTAATGAGGCCATCACCTCAGAGAATCCCTAGGTTTTGATGGCTCCTCTCAATGGAGTGTCTCCACAGTGGCACTGGCCTCATGGAGGTGCCTTGAGCCCATACCTTGAAGTGACAGTGGCCCCTGCTTACACAGTGGCTTTGAAAATTCCATTTGTTTTCAAGCAGGTATGTGTACATCAATGAAATATAAAGCCATCTGTCACTTCTATGGATTTGGTGTAGGAGAGGACTTCAGAGTGCCCTCAGTTCACCATATGCAATGGCAGTCCAGTCATACAGTTTGAATACTGCCTGGGGGAATTAACATGGCTGGCTCTCTGCTCTGAGAGTCAAGATAGGGTAGGTTTTGATGATAGGGATAGGAAAGGAGATCAGATTTGATAAGACAGGACATAATTTGGCTGAGTGGGGCAAGATGAGCAAGGGACAGGACAGGGATATGGCAAAATTGAGCAGACTGTCTGGCTAGGCTGGGACAGGAGCTAGGAAGAGCCACACAGGAAGAAAAAGATGTGAGGTTACTTACATGGATGCTTTGGGAGATACTTTTAAACTTGATACCAGATGAGGAGGAAACCTAGAAGTATATGGACGGCCACTTTGGACAGAAGTATAAACCTTGGTCATGTGCACATTAGGCCTCTGCCTCTAAAACTACTTATTTGAATGGTTCCAGGAAACCCATGCTTTCCAGGATGGTTATCAGGAAGCTGGAAGCCCTGGGAGCACCCAAGGGAGTCTCTGGGGAAAATTTCCACAGTGGATACAGGTCTGTGACAACCCAGGCCAGATGGGGTGCAATTCCGAGTGATAAGAGTCTTCTGTATGGGCCAAATCACTTCACTTCCCTGGACCTCTGTTTTCTCTTTTTGAAAATGGGATTAATCGTGGCTGCCATCTTCTGGGGTCATGGTGGGAATGAGATGAGATAATATGTTTGAAATTTCATTTGTTTAACCAAATCTCCAGTCAATGTCTGAGGAGGCAGGGCATCTTTGAAAAGGTTTCTGAGGCAAGATCTCTAGATAATGGTGGGGCATTCGTAAATTCATCTAGATTTCCACATCCACTGGTAGATAGGAGTAGATAAGAACTGCATTTTTAAAATGTTGCTCTGATGATTGTGTATTGGTGTGAGGGGCACTGGACGGAGCCAATGCCAGACCCTGGGGGGCCAATTAGGAGGCAATTGCATGAGATTTCAGGCAAGAGATGATGGTGGGCTAGACTAGGAGAGAGGGTCATCAGGGATGGAAAGGAAGGGTGTGTGGAATTGGGACTTGAGCTGAGTAGCTGAACTTCTTTTTCGTAGGATCCCACAACTGAAGATCTAATTCAGTTATCAGGCAACATCGAAGACATTTACTTTGACATGGATTCTTTCCTTCAGACAGTAGAGGAAACTGAAGAGCATTTTCAAGACCTCTCTGAGACATTTAAGACAAGGACCCCAGCTGTCCCAGAGCCACAGCTCTGTATGCCTCTGACTGTCCGTGATGAGGACGGACAACATGAGCCACCCCAGAACCAGGTGGTGACTCCCCTGAGGCCCACAGTGATGGCTTCAGCGTGTCCTAGCATCCCTGAGACAGTCCTTGTGCAGAACCAAACAGCACCCCCTGTCAAAGCCCTTGATACTCCCCCTGGACTCGTAAGTGAGACTTTTTCCGTGGACCCAAACATGACCTCCTTTGAACAGAGAAAATCAGCAGAAGCCTCCCTGATGACAGATGGCAATGACAACCCAAAGGCACTGTTCACTGATTGCCAAAACATAACCATCACTGCAGACAAGATGACAATCCCCGATGAAGGCAGCCAGGTGAAGTCCCTCAGCGATGACCAGACCCTCTATGGAGGCCAGATAATACCCCTTAAAGGGGTCCACATGAAGACGTTCAGTGGTGACCAGACCCTCACCAAGGGCCATACAGTGACTTTGAGTGGTAACCAAACCCTCGATGGGAGCCAGGTGACAACCCTGGGTGAAGAGCAGGTGGGGATCCTCAGTGATAACCAGAGCCACAGTGGAGGTCAGATGACCTTCAGTGGGCACCAGACCCACTGCTGGGGCCAGTGGAAGATCCTATGCGATGACGAGATCCTCTATGAAAGCCAGATGACCATCGGTGGCGATCAGACCCACGATGGGGGCCAGATGGAGGACCCCACTGCTGACCAGAACCCCCATGGCAGCCAGATGATCTTCAGTGGGGACCAGAACCCCTACTGGGGCCCGATAAAGACTCCCATTGATGACCAGAACCCCCATGGAGGCCAAATGACCTTCAGTGGGGACAAGACTCTCTACTGGGGCCAGATGAAGACCCCTAATTATGACCAGCCCCTCTATGGAGGCCAGGTGAAGGCCTCCAGTGATGACCAGACCCTCTTTGGGGGCCAGGTGAGGGCCCCCAGTGATGATAAGACCCTTTATGGAGGCTGGATGGAGCCCACCTGTGGTGACCAGATGTCCCATGGAGGCCAGATGACCTTCAGTGGGGACCAGACCCTCTGTGGGGGTCAGATGACCCTTATGGGGGATTGTATGACGACCTTCTCTGATGACCACACTCTCTCTGGAGGCCATCTACTGCCAGATCAATCACCGTTGTTGCCATGCTCAGGAGTCCCGTACTTACCAAGTTGCCCTTTGATCCAAGGGCAATCCACGGAAAAGCAAAAGAGTGATCTCAAAACCCAGAGAGGTCAATTCCAAAACAAACCCGGCACTTCGAAGGCCTACACTTGTGCATACCAGGACTGTGGGAAATCATATGCAAAGCCTTCCCAACTCCGAATCCACGAACGCAGACACACTGGTGAGTGAGGGCAGAGGGATAGAGATGACAGGCAAGTGACTAAAGATCTGTGCCTTTACAAACCTTTAGGGTCATATGAGATTGTTGACACCTCCCTCTAAGCCTGGAACCCCAAAAGACCCCAGAAAAGTGGCCAATTTGAAAGGGGGGTTACAACAGTCCTAGGGACAGACAGACCCCAGTTCAGAGACAGAACCAACCTGGCTGCAGTGTTGACGGTGCTGGAATGGTGGGATTAAGTGGGCTTTTTTTTTTTAACCTCTTAGGAATGGTCTTGACTTGGTCCAAGACTGCCCCTCTCTCAACCTCCTATTCCCCCACTGACTTTCCTGCTGACCCCTGCTTCTCCTATTTTCTTTCCCTCCTTCACAGTTTTCCTCTCATCCTTCCAGCTCATGCTGCCCTCATTCTCTTCCTCATTTACTCACTTCCTCCAGTCCCCTTTCTTCTTGCTCCCCTCCAACACCTACATGCTCGAAACCTTTTTTTTTTTCCTCCATTCACTTTCAACTTCCGTGTCCCCTGCTACCTCGAAGCATGACAAGTCTCTTTCTCCCTCTGGTCTAGGGGAGAAGCCCTACGAATGCAACGTGAAGGGATGCACGTGGAAATTCTGCCGTTCAGATGAGCTCAGCAGACACAAGAAAAAGCACAGTGGAGAGCAGCCCTACATGTGTACTAAATGCAACCGGAAGTTTGCACGATCTGATCACTTGAAGCAGCACCAAAGAGTCCACAAGTAATTTTAGCCCGTGACTACAAACCCATCAGCCTATAAAGAAATGAGTACAGCTGAAAGATGCTCCCTGCTAAGCCTTTGTTTGCCCAGCCCTGGCACTGTGCTGGCATATAGTAGGTGCTTAATATTACTTGTAAATAGTTAAGATTTTCATGTATCTTTCCTCAGGCATCCAAGGAGGACATGTATGCATTTCAACAGAATTAAAAGCACTCTTCATTCACTGCCTTCTCCAGGGGCTGCTGCTTCTGTCACGTGCTATATAATCTTCCTAGATCTTGCTCTGTGCATTCACCACCGTGTGTACATGTAAAAATGTATATATGTCAACAACTGACATACATACATAGTTCAGATATGTAAAGAATGTAGCATTCTATATCTGAGCTCACGTCTCTTTGGAGCTCCATTTTTATGGGGTTGAGGAGAGGAATACTTGACCACTTCTAGTGTAAAATGGTCTCAGATTAAATGAAACTCATTTGGATGAGTACTTAATCTGTTCAAAAGTTGAACCTGCTGTCAGGGCTGTTTCTTTCCTCAGGCAAAGTGCCTCTGTCCCCTCTGCCTTCTCACCATGCTGTCAGGGACATAGTGGGTGATGGCACTGGCGCCAGAGGTGGTCACATGCTTGCTGCCAGGGTAAGGATCTAACCTTTCCAGTGGCCTTGGGCCCTTTTATGCATCACTTCTGCTGACAGATCCGCAGGTGGGGTGGCCTGTGGTCTGTTTGTCTTCTCACTGGCATGGCTTCATAACCGTCCCTGAGGAACAGAGGTGTCTTTCCCTCCTGACTAGCTCCTTCGCCCAGCTCCTGCAGGCCCTGCCCGCAGGTCTGGGTTTGATTCCCATCCAACCCCCAGCTTGTGAAACATCCCGCTTTCAAAAAGGTTTGGGTAAAGGCACAGATGTGATTGATCCCACTCCTCCTTTCCGAGGGGAGCACCTTGAAAAGCCCTTTCTACCCAAAGCCCTGAAAGGGAAGCAGACCACAAATCCCCGGGGCTTCAGTGGGCCCAGCAGCAGCATTTGAGGTTCTTCCTGACCCACCCACTCTCACCTCGCAGAGGGCCCAGGAGTTAGATCCCTGAGTCTTTGAGGGACTCAGGCAGCATTTTGAAAATCATACCTTAATGTTGTATTTGGTACTATATGAAATAATATATATGAGTTGTAAGTATAAAAAATGGGAACATCTGTGAGAGTCCATCACGCAGTGCCATCAAGTGTCAAGATGTTTGATTAGAGTAATGAGCCAAACCAAACTGAGAGGAACCATCAAGCGTTTATTTCCTTACTGCTGGGGAGTGAGCAACAGGCAAAAAGAAGAGGTGCCTGCCCGCCGCCCGTGTCCCATCATTCCCCTGGAGGATGAAACTGGCCAGACAAGCATTAAGTGGCGTGCTGTGCAGATGGGGGGAATCCTCTCACTGCCCCAAACTAAAGACTCCTACTTTTTATGGCTGGGGAATAGAGGGAGGGAGAGGGGAAAGGGCTAGGAGTGGAAAAGTCCCGAGTCAGACGGGGAAAACGTGCCTCGGCCGGGGCTTCCAATAAGGCGGCCTCTACAAGGGGGCACCCAAGCTAGGAACGCGGGTATGAGTATGAGCGTGGCCAGCCTGTGCGGTGAGCCTTCGACAGCAACTCCCTTCAGAGAATTGCCATGCACCTCCTGTGCAACAAGTCTGGTGTGGAGAGGGCAGCTTCCCCCCATGACAGGCAAAGTCTTATAATGACCTATGGTCGGAACTGAAGATGACAAATACGATTTTTTAACCTGGAACTGGACTTTCCAACTCCAGGGCCTGAGCGAGAAGCATAGGCTACCCCACCCTGGACTCAAATGAGCCAGGCATTGAGGTGTCGGGACCATGCTGGTGAATCATTGTGAGGGCCACAATCAAAGTCACTCCCAGTAGGATAATCAGGCTTGCCTGGAGAAGTGAAGATAGCTATGGGCCCCATGGGCTAAAAAGCTGGAGAAAGATGTCCTTAGCGCCTTAGGATCTACTCTAGAGAGCCAGAGGCCTTCTGCCTAAGCCTCCTAATAGACCGTCCTCTTTGGCCAAGTTCATTCCTCTAGGTTTTGGCAAATTCACAGACCTCCGTCCTTGGCTGGCCAGCTGGAAGCCAGGACTGCGCAGTCGGCCAACACTATGCAAGCCAAGTTGTTGGAGCTGGTGCTCCGTGACTCCAAGGCTGACACGGTATCATTAATAACCTCAGTGAGGGTTAAGGACAACCTTTTCTAATTGGGTGACCCCAACAGTGGGAGTGAGTGTAGACAAGAAGGCCACTGCCAGCGTGGCCAAAATGGCTCTGATGGCGGATCCTGCACCCTTCTTCCAGATGTTCTGGTGTCCTCCAGAAATAGGACTGTTTACATTTAGGGGGTGTTTTGCCCCTGCAGAATCCAGCTGTGGCAGTGTATCATGTCCACGTTAATAAGTTGGCACATTTGAGTCACTAGAAAGCCCCTAGTAGGCCAGTAATTGCGTCTCAAAGAGTGTGTACCTTTCAGCCAATTCCAGGAGTTTATGGATCAAAAAGCCAAACAGGGCCACTGGCCCATGGCACTGTTCTTCTGCCATTGGCTCCAGTTGGCAAATCGAGAAGCTGCTGAGCCCTCTAACTCAGAGGCAAATGTGGATTCATGGGGCCAAGGGAAGGGTGGCTGGGGTGGCCCATTGGAGGGCCTCCACTCTAAGGAGGCAGCCTTTCTCGTAACTCAGTAGACAAATGCCATTAAGATCCCCACATGGATTATGTGAGAACACCAGTAGCCAAAGACACCCACTAAAACCACCTCCTTTATGTTCGTCATTGGCACGAGAGGTCATGCTCCTTCCCAGATAATGCCCAAGACTTTCACTGGATACTAGGTCCTTGTGCCTTACCTGTGTTAATGGTACAGCTGTATTGCTACCTGCGGGTCAGTAGGCTGTTCAGTCCTGGGTGGGCAGTGCCCTTGTCTGGGCCCACCAGGAGGATGCCATCAGCATGGCAAAGGCTGGTGCCCCCTCCAGGTGCAGGACTTTTTCCAGGCCATGTTGATGGTGGAGCCAGAGAATTTAGGTCGCCTTGTAGTAGGACATTAAAGGTGAATCACAGCACATTGCACATAAAGGCGAAGTGATCTCGATCACCTGAGTAGAGAGGACCTGCTAAAAGAGGCATTTTCAATATCAACCGGTGCATACCGCGTTTCCTCACCTTGGGCAATAGCCTCTGTCAGTCATGACATCAGGTACCATCAGGGCTGTGGCACCGAGCCTCCTGCAATCAATGGTGAGTCTCCGGATACCGTAGGCCTTGAGCACAAACAAGCCATACAGGTCTATGGAACGGAGGAACCGTCTCATGGAGAACTTCAGCTTCCTTGACTGGCAATGTGGGTGGTTATTTCTTTTTTTCCTCCAAGCAGCCAATACCTTTTAGGTGCTGGTAGGTAACTGAGTAGGTTCACAGATCATCCACACGCCCCACTGAAATGCAGCGATTCTTGGCAGGGATTTGGGGCAGAGGCAGTAGGAGTACAAATAGACAATACATCTGTACCCCCAGTACATTCCCTAGTGGGGGCCATAGCAAAGGGCGTTTGGAGGGACCTAAAAGGACCCACCCATAGCTGGGCTTGGGCAAGGGTCCCAGCGGTCATCTCAAATCCAAAAAGGGAGAGCTTTATCTGTTTGCCCCTCACCCAGGAGCCAGGGTTTCAGGGATCAGTTGCCTGGGCACGAGCAGCCAAAGGCCCAGGAAATGCAGTTCTCTCCCTCATCCCCATTGACACCTGACCTTGGCAGATAGAGTCTCCAGTCTCTTACGGGGACAGAGGGACCTTGGCCTGCCCCCCGGTCTTGCTTGTTTTCGAATGCCACGAGGTCCAGGTAAGATTGGCGGTGCTCCACTTCACCTCTAGGCTCGCCGGGAGGAGCTGCTTGTCAGGTGCCCCACAGTTGCTGCTTTGTCCTGGATCCCTTTGGCCCATCAATCTCCTTTGAGACGGTCACTAGTAACCATCTTTTGGGGAAGGCCTTTACCCAGGATGCCCAGGGGAGGGCACCAGATTGTTACTCTTACACCGCTCTTTCCCCTGATCAATCTTTGTTTTCTTGCCAGTGGCCACTTTTTCCATGTCCAGAAATTTGTCAGTCAAGACTTGGACTGTGTCATGGACCGAATGACCAGACCTCATGAAGAAGTTTAACCGGGTCTGGTGACCAGTGTGGACAAGGCTGGAAATCTGAGCCTGGCTAGCAGTCTTACCTCCTCCTGTTCTCAATCCCTCACTGGAAACCCAAGGAATCATGAGGACAGCTTGCAGGGGTGCTACAGCCTCTGCAAGCACGGTCCAAACAAGGACCTTGTCGGAGGTGGGCCAAACGTCTCAGAGCCAAATACTGCCCATCGAGGAAGGTGTTAGATGCTGCTGCTCTTCCTCCCTTCCTTCGTCCTTAGGCAAGAGTAGCTGAGGTCAGGGCGCTTCAAAAGAGGTGCTCTGTGATAATGCACCCCGCCGGGCACCCCCATCCCTCACTAAGTTTAGGGAGATCATCTTTTTCACTGTGGAAGCAAACTATGCAAGTCTCTAGAGCTCTTGGGACCACTGGACAAAGCAATCCCTAAGGACCCTACACTCTTTCACTTAAAGGCATGAGTCTCAGTCACACACTGCATCCCAGGATGTCCACTGGAATCAGGGGCCTGCTTAAAGCCAATAGTTATGGAATGCATTTAGCAGGGTCTCTGACAGTTTTTGGTCCCAACTTCCCCTGCATTCTTAAAGTTCCTTTTGTTGGATTTCCAATTTGACCCCCCTGGGTGAGCCCAGCCAGAGAGTTGAGAGCTAAAGACAACCGATGGTTCCCCTCAGAACTGAACCGTTCCTGTAAACGACCCCTAGCACCACCCAAGGCCCATTGGCACGGCAGTGGAAGTGCCCCATGGGATCCTAAGGTTTTTGATTCTCTTCCGAACAGCTTTGTGTTCAATCAGCCACCCTGCTCGCTCCATCAGTTTGTTGAGTTGTTGAGGTTCCAAAATGGTTAATTAGGACGAGACAAACTGAAGGTAAAAATCAAGCCTTTCTTCACCTACTGTGACAGTGCAAGCAAAGGGTGAGGAGGAGAGGGGCTGGCTGCACCGCCCCGCTTCTCCCCGTGGAGCAGCGCTGGGCCAGGGGCAGGTGAATGGGGGCAGGCAAGAATGTCACCCTGCCAACATGCCCTGCAGGAAAAGCTCCTGCCTTTTTATAGACCTGGGTTATCTGAGGAAGGAAGGGGAGGAAGGACCAGCAGTGGAAAAGAACTGAGTAAGAGTGAAGTGCCTCACCAAGGTCCCCAGGAAGGCAGCCTCTGAATGGAGGCACCTGGGCGGGAAAAGCAGATATGCACACGAGCATATGTGACTCCTTGCAACTCTCTTCAGAAAACATCAGTGCCCTGGCTACATGTCTACAATAACCAAGTCCCGTGTTGGGAGGGCAGCTTCCCCATGAGGATGGCCAGGCAACTCATGGTCAGTCTGCTGGTTTGTAGTCACTGGGGAAGCAGAGCTGGTCCACAGTCACTGAACAGGCGGGAGGCAACCCTCCAGGGTGCAGGTGGCTGCAGACCGTCCAGGTGCATAGGAAGGAATAGAGGTGCTGGTGGGCAGTGTCCATGATGGGCTGAGTGCAGGGGTTGAGGGGGGTGGTCAGGGGACAACCTGGGGAGCTCACAGAGGGCCTGAGGGCACTGGTGGGTGGCAGGCCTGGTACGTGGAGAGTCAGCATCGAGCAGGCTGCAGGAAGGTGACCACCAAGCTGGGCTGGGGCTGCAAGGTCAGGGAACAATGTGGAACTTGTGAGTGCACAAATAGACCAGAAGAATCAACCAGAAAGTCCATAAATACACACAAGTAGACATGGAAAATCAGAATATGATAAAAGTGACAAATCACTGGAGCAAAGATGAACTTTAAGAAATTGTGTGGGAACAACTGCTGAACCTACTAGCAAAAGCTAAAATCAGATCTCTATCTCAGTCCATACATAAGGATAAACTCCTAATGGATCAGGTATGTAAAAGTAAAATATGAAACCCTACAACAACTAAAAAAACAAACAACAACTGGTGAATTCCCCTATAAACAAATTTAGAGAAAGGATTCTAACCCTGACTCAAATCCAGATGCAATAAAAGAAGAGGGTTGGTAAAATTGACTGCATGAAAATAAAAATCTCCCACATGGTTAAAAACAGAGAGATAGGTAAAATCAAAAGATAACTGGCAAACTCTCAAAAATTGGTAAAATACACCAAAACCCAGAGGAAAAATGGACAGAATTGTGAACAATTCAAAAAGAAAAAAGCCCATAAATACACAAAAAGAAATCTAATTATCATTCATACTTTGGAAGTGCAATTAAAACAATGAAAGAGTAAAGTCAGTGAAAATGGCAGAGGAAGGACCTCCAAAATTTCTCTCCTCCAGAAAAGCCAGAACACTGGCAAACACCATTAGAATCAACATTGCCAGCACGCAGGAAATTAATCAAAGGCCTACAGCAATCTGGGGAGCATGTATTGAAGAAAAATGGTTGAATATCAGTAAGAACAGTGAGCTTTGTGGCATTCCAGTTTGTCCTCTTCTCATCCACCCTAGCTCCATGGAACGCCAGCAGCCTCCAGTCAGGGTGAAAACTAGCAGCCCAACAGCACTGCAGAGAACAGGACAGGGTCGGAGTTCCTTTAAAGCACCATTCCCAGGGAGCTGTCATTATTTGACCTGATTCCCTGCAGGACCCTAGCTTGCAAGGCTGTCTATATTTGACCTGACTCAGAGCTTGCAGGGTGCAAACAGCCTTTCCTCTAGGGCCATTTACTGAAAATGATCACAGTCAACTGTTGACCATCACACCTGCCTGAGGCAGTGGACAATAGTTGGGAGCAAATAATAGGCTAACCGAAAAAATGAAAAGTTGAAGCGGGGTAATAAGATGTCCATAGGAGACTTTGTAAAACTCCCACATATTCCTGGGAATCTGGAAGCTCCCCTCCACACACAGGGCTGTGCTCATGCCCAGGGCTCTGCATGTGCTTGAGAAAGATGTGAGAAGGCCCTCAGCTCTCACCTCTGGCTGACCTTGAGGCTCTGTGCAAGCAGGAGTGAAGGCTAGGATGGTGTCGTCAGTTGGCATCCTACTGGATGTTGAAGATGTGCTACCATGATATACACACAGAGCCAACTGACAGCTGCGAGACTCACTGTTCCCAGGCATCTAAGGAATCTCTGTCCAAGCATTAGCTGACCACACGGGGACAGAGCAGACGTCGTTGGTCGCATGTGACATCCATACAATGGAATTATATGCACCATTTAAAAAGATTACAGTAGTTCTGCATTTGCTTACACAAAACAGTATCCAAGATGTACTGATAAGTGAAAGCACCAAAAGACCCAGTGGTATGAATAATATGCTATTTATGTGTGGGTCTGGAAGACAGTGTAACAAGAGATAGGTAGCCTCACTTACAAGGGGAGAGGGTCAAGAGTGGCAGGAGGACTTTTCACTGAATAATATGCTCTACTTTTGAATTTTGTACTATATGTATATATTACCCATTTTAAATGTTTTTTTTTTAGTGAAGCAGGCAAAGGAAACAGAAGAAAACTGAAAGTTAAAGGCTTATCTTTTATCTTTTTACTTTAGCACGAGTGAAAGTATATGATTCATAGCCTGAGGTATGAGTCACCAAGTGAGAACTGAGTGAATGAATGAACTCCTGAAAGCCGAGAGACAGACTTACTGAAAGGGGACATTATGTTCTTGTTATAGTAAATGAAGGAGTGGAATAGATGTGCCAGTGTTTTTTCTAAAAGCCTTTTCACATGCCATCCTTCCCATCCCACTCTCCAGACAATTTCTGCACCCATTCATGGCTTCATTCAAAAGGTGGCTTCCATCCGCAGCACCTAGGATTCTTTTAAGAACTGTGTCTCCAGTCTGTGGAGGGTGGCTGAATTCTATGCTGGCTCAGACAGAGAAGGGGGTGTTCTCCTCTGGACCCAAGCCAAGCCCAGGGAACTTGACTCTGGAAGGCATTAGGTGTAGCCCCAGGCAGCCTCCATTTTTGACAGTCTTCATCCTATGTACCCAGCAAAGGAGTTGCCAGCACAGCCGGCCACCAGGGACCATGGCTGGGGGTGTGTAGGGGACCTATAACAGTGAAGTCAGACTCTTTTCTGCTTAAACACCTCACCCCAAACACCACTCCTCAATCTGCTGGTTTTGCAGACCACCATCTTGCCTCCTTCCCCATATGCAGTTACCCACTCTTTGGCCCACAAGCCTCCATCCATCGTTGACATAAGGCACCCATGAAGGGCTTGCCAAATACAATTGGGATTACATTCCTGGGTTATCCTTCCCTGCACTTAGCTCAGAGCTCCAGAAGGAGGTAAGACCCAGTTGACCACTTAGCCACTGTATCCCCATCACTGAGAGCCCCTGGGCATCCACCAGACACCCAGTAAATTTTTGAATGAATGAATGATAATGAGATCCAACAGCTGTGCAAGGTTGGTGTTCCAAAGACCTGGGAACCTTCCCCTCTCACATTCCATTGAACTCTCTCCCCAACTACCCCACCATACCCTCTGAATTCCTACCCCACCATCTGGGAGCTCCCTTATGAGAACTTGTCACCTGCTTCATCCGCTCTAACAACATCTAAATGAAACACAGAAAGACCAGACTGAGACTACCTCGCCTCTGTCCTGCTGTGGCACTCACCTGGCAAAGGCCAAGCCCCTGCAGACTCTAACCAACTATACAAGCAGTCGATGCCACAGTAAGAAGTTCCATAACAGGACAGATGGATATGTCCATAAATTAATGGTCACCAAGCTCAGCCAGGCTCTCCACCTTGCCCGGCAATCAACGTTGACCTTGGTCACCTTTCTGAGCGAGTGTTTGGTAAGTTTTTCTACCGTCAAGTTGCTTCCCTCTTCCCTTTTTAGGGGCTCTGGGAGGAAGTCACATGTGCAGCCCACAGTTAAGGAGTAAGGAATTATGTTCTACCTCTCTGAAGGCAGAGTATCTACACAAATCATTTAGAATTCTTTTGCATGGGAGATTTTTTCTATTCCCTATTTATTCCTTTAATTATTTATGTCCAAATAACTTAATTCTCATAGCATAAAATTCATACTTTTAAAGTGTACATTAAGTATTTTTTAGTATATTCATGAAGTTGTACAGTCATCACTATTTAATTCCAAGACATTTTCGTTACCCGGAAAAGAAGCCCTATACCTATTAGTAGTCTTCTCCACGTTTCCCCGCCTTTCTCGAGCCCTCGGTAGACCACTGACCTACTTTTGTCCCCGCTGCCTTGCCTGTTCGGGCATTTCCTACCAATGAAATTATACAGTACATTGCCTTTTGTGACTGGCTTTTTCCACTTAGCATAACGTTTCCAAGATTTGCCTCTGTTGCAGCATGAATTAGGACTTTATTACTTTTTATGACTGAAGAATATTTTATTGTATGGATATACACACTATCCTTTCATCAGTTGCTGAACCCCTGACTTATTTTTACTTTTCGGTCATTATGAGTAGTGCTACAATGAACACACACGTACAGGTTTTTGTGCGGACCTGTTCCCAATCCTCTTTGGTGTGGAATTGCTGAGTCATATGTAATTCTGCTTAACATTCTGAAGAGCTGCCGAACTGTTTCTAACGTGATGGCTCCATTTTACATTCCCAGTAGCAAAGTGTGAGTTCCAATTCCTCCATTTCACTAACACTTGTTATTGTCCATCTTTTTTATTATAGCCACCCTGGCGGGTGTAAGGGGCATTTCACTGTGGTTTTGATCTGCATTTCCCTCATGACTAATGCTATCTGGGCAAACTGAGCATGTTTTCATGTGCTTATTGCCCACTCGTGTTCTTTCTTTGCAGAAATGGCTATTCAGATCCCTTGCTTATTTTAAAAATTGGGTGATTTGTGTTTTTATTGGTGGGTTGTAAGGGTTTTTGTGTATTCTGGATACTCAACCCTTATTGGGAATATGATTTGTGAGTACTTTCTCCCATTCT
This sequence comes from Manis pentadactyla, assembly GCF_030020395.1. Lineage (NCBI taxonomy): Eukaryota > Metazoa > Chordata > Mammalia > Pholidota > Manidae > Manis > Manis pentadactyla. The sequence goes on from NC_080038.1 coordinate 147,001,413, forward strand.
GCGGGTGGTATTTTCATATTCTTGATGGGGTCCTCTGAAGACTCAAGTTTTATATTTTGCTGACGTTCAGTTTATCTATTTTTTATTTAGTTGGTTGTGCTTTTGGTGTCATATCTAAGAAATCATTACCTAATTCAAGATCATAAAGATTTACCCCTATGCTTTCTTCTAAGAGTTTTCTACTTTTAGCTCTTATATTTAGGTTTTTGATGATTTTGAGTTATTTTTGTGTATGCTGTGACTTCACTCTTTTGCATATAGATACCTAGCTGTTCCTGCTTCTGTACTGATATCCTCTATTCGGTGAGACGACATTTTCATACTTGTCTTTAGTTATTGGGAAATATTTAAAATAGCCAATTTAAAGTCTGCTTCATCAGTCCAATGTCTGGGCTTCCTCAGAGACATTTTTTATTGAATACTTTTTTCCCCTGCGTGTGGGCCATACCTTTTTGTTTCTTTGCATGTCTCATAATTTTTATTGTTGAAAACTGGACATTCTTACATAATATAATGCAGCAACTCTAGAAATGTGATTCTGCCCTTCCCCAGGGTTGGTGGTGGTTATTTATTATTGTATCTGCTTAGCGACTTTTCTGAACTAATTCCACAAAGGCTGTATTCCTTGTCACATGCGACCAACGACGTCTGCTCTGTCCCCGTGTGGTCAGCTAATGCTTGGACAGAGATTCCTTAGATGCCTGGGAACAGTGAGTCTCGCAGCTGTCAGTTGGCTCTGTGTGTATATCATGGTAGCACATCTTCAACATCCAGTAGGATGCCAACTGACGACACCATCCTAGCCTTCACTCCTGCTTGCACAGAGCCTCAAGGTCAGCCAGAGGTGAGAGCTGAGGGCCTTCTCACATCTTTCTCAAGCACATGCAGAGCCCTGGGCATGAGCACAGCCCTGTGTGTGGAGGGGAGCTTCCAGATTCCCAGGAATATGTGGGAGTTTTACAAAGTCTCCTATGGACATCTTATTACCCCGCTTCAACTTTTCATTTTTTCGGTTAGCCTATTATTTGCTCCCAACTATTGTCCACTGCCTCAGGCAGGTGTGATGGTCAACAGTTGACTGTGATCATTTTCAGTAAATGGCCCTAGAGGAAAGGCTGTTTGCACCCTGCAAGCTCTGAGTCAGGTCAAATATAGACAGCCTTGCAAGCTAGGGTCCTGCAGGGAATCAGGTCAAATAATGACAGCTCCCTGGGAATGGTGCTTTAAAGGAACTCCGACCCTGTCCTGTTCTCTGCAGTGCTGTTGGGCTGCTAGTTTTCACCCTGACTGGAGGCTGCTGGCGTTCCATGGAGCTAGGGTGGATGAGAAGAGGACAAACTGGAATGCCACAAAGCTCACTGTTCTTACTGATATTCAACCATTTTTCTTCAATACATGCTCCCCAGATTGCTGTAGGCCTTTGATTAATTTCCTGCGTGCTGGCAATGTTGATTCTAATGGTGTTTGCCAGTGTTCTGGCTTTTCTGGAGGAGAGAAATTTTGGAGGTCCTTCCTCTGCCATTTTCACTGACTTTACTCTTTCATTGTTTTAATTGCACTTCCAAAGTATGAATGATAATTAGATTTCTTTTTGTGTATTTATGGGCTTTTTTCTTTTTGAATTGTTCACAATTCTGTCCATTTTTCCTCTGGGTTTTGGTGTATTTTACCAATTTTTGAGAGTTTGCCAGTTATCTTTTGATTTTACCTATCTCTCTGTTTTTAACCATGTGGGAGATTTTTATTTTCATGCAGTCAATTTTACCAACCCTCTTCTTTTATTGCATCTGGATTTGAGTCAGGGTTAGAATCCTTTCTCTAAATTTGTTTATAGGGGAATTCACCAGTTGTTGTTTGTTTTTTTAGTTGTTGTAGGGTTTCATATTTTACTTTTACATACCTGATCCATTAGGAGTTTATCCTTATGTATGGACTGAGATAGAGATCTGATTTTAGCTTTTGCTAGTAGGTTCAGCAGTTGTTCCCACACAATTTCTTAAAGTTCATCTTTGCTCCAGTGATTTGTCACTTTTATCATATTCTGATTTTCCATGTCTACTTGTGTGTATTTATGGACTTTCTGGTTGATTCTTCTGGTCTATTTGTGCACTCACAAGTTCCACATTGTTCCCTGACCTTGCAGCCCCAGCCCAGCTTGGTGGTCACCTTCCTGCAGCCTGCTCGATGCTGACTCTCCACGTACCAGGCCTGCCACCCACCAGTGCCCTCAGGCCCTCTGTGAGCTCCCCAGGTTGTCCCCTGACCACCCCCCTCAACCCCTGCACTCAGCCCATCATGGACACTGCCCACCAGCACCTCTATTCCTTCCTATGCACCTGGACGGTCTGCAGCCACCTGCACCCTGGAGGGTTGCCTCCCGCCTGTTCAGTGACTGTGGACCAGCTCTGCTTCCCCAGTGACTACAAACCAGCAGACTGACCATGAGTTGCCTGGCCATCCTCATGGGGAAGCTGCCCTCCCAACACGGGACTTGGTTATTGTAGACATGTAGCCAGGGCACTGATGTTTTCTGAAGAGAGTTGCAAGGAGTCACATATGCTCGTGTGCATATCTGCTTTTCCCGCCCAGGTGCCTCCATTCAGAGGCTGCCTTCCTGGGGACCTTGGTGAGGCACTTCACTCTTACTCAGTTCTTTTCCACTGCTGGTCCTTCCTCCCCTTCCTTCCTCAGATAACCCAGGTCTATAAAAAGGCAGGAGCTTTTCCTGCAGGGCATGTTGGCAGGGTGACATTCTTGCCTGCCCCCATTCACCTGCCCCTGGCCCAGCGCTGCTCCACGGGGAGAAGCGGGGCGGTGCAGCCAGCCCCTCTCCTCCTCACCCTTTGCTTGCACTGTCACAGTAGGTGAAGAAAGGCTTGATTTTTACCTTCAGTTTGTCTCGTCCTAATTAACCATTTTGGAACCTCAACAACTCAACAAACTGATGGAGCGAGCAGGGTGGCTGATTGAACACAAAGCTGTTCGGAAGAGAATCAAAAACCTTAGGATCCCATGGGGCACTTCCACTGCCGTGCCAATGGGCCTTGGGTGGTGCTAGGGGTCGTTTACAGGAACGGTTCAGTTCTGAGGGGAACCATCGGTTGTCTTTAGCTCTCAACTCTCTGGCTGGGCTCACCCAGGGGGGTCAAATTGGAAATCCAACAAAAGGAACTTTAAGAATGCAGGGGAAGTTGGGACCAAAAACTGTCAGAGACCCTGCTAAATGCATTCCATAACTATTGGCTTTAAGCAGGCCCCTGATTCCAGTGGACATCCTGGGATGCAGTGTGTGACTGAGACTCATGCCTTTAAGTGAAAGAGTGTAGGGTCCTTAGGGATTGCTTTGTCCAGTGGTCCCAAGAGCTCTAGAGACTTGCATAGTTTGCTTCCACAGTGAAAAAGATGATCTCCCTAAACTTAGTGAGGGATGGGGGTGCCCGGCGGGGTGCATTATCACAGAGCACCTCTTTTGAAGCGCCCTGACCTCAGCTACTCTTGCCTAAGGACGAAGGAAGGGAGGAAGAGCAGCAGCATCTAACACCTTCCTCGATGGGCAGTATTTGGCTCTGAGACGTTTGGCCCACCTCCGACAAGGTCCTTGTTTGGACCGTGCTTGCAGAGGCTGTAGCACCCCTGCAAGCTGTCCTCATGATTCCTTGGGTTTCCAGTGAGGGATTGAGAACAGGAGGAGGTAAGACTGCTAGCCAGGCTCAGATTTCCAGCCTTGTCCACGCTGGTCACCAGACCCGGTTAAACTTCTTCATGAGGTCTGGTCATTCGGTCCATGACACAGTCCAAGTCTTGACTGACAAATTTCTGGACATGGAAAAAGTGGCCACTGGCAAGAAAACAAAGATTGATCAGGGGAAAGAGCGGTGTAAGAGTAACAATCTGGTGCCCTCCCCTGGGCATCCTGGGTAAAGGCCTTCCCCAAAAGATGGTTACTAGTGACCGTCTCAAAGGAGATTGATGGGCCAAAGGGATCCAGGACAAAGCAGCAACTGTGGGGCACCTGACAAGCAGCTCCTCCCGGCGAGCCTAGAGGTGAAGTGGAGCACCGCCAATCTTACCTGGACCTCGTGGCATTCGAAAACAAGCAAGACCGGGGGGCAGGCCAAGGTCCCTCTGTCCCCGTAAGAGACTGGAGACTCTATCTGCCAAGGTCAGGTGTCAATGGGGATGAGGGAGAGAACTGCATTTCCTGGGCCTTTGGCTGCTCGTGCCCAGGCAACTGATCCCTGAAACCCTGGCTCCTGGGTGAGGGGCAAACAGATAAAGCTCTCCCTTTTTGGATTTGAGATGACCGCTGGGACCCTTGCCCAAGCCCAGCTATGGGTGGGTCCTTTTAGGTCCCTCCAAACGCCCTTTGCTATGGCCCCCACTAGGGAATGTACTGGGGGTACAGATGTATTGTCTATTTGTACTCCTACTGCCTCTGCCCCAAATCCCTGCCAAGAATCGCTGCATTTCAGTGGGGCGTGTGGATGATCTGTGAACCTACTCAGTTACCTACCAGCACCTAAAAGGTATTGGCTGCTTGGAGGAAAAAAAGAAATAACCACCCACATTGCCAGTCAAGGAAGCTGAAGTTCTCCATGAGACGGTTCCTCCGTTCCATAGACCTGTATGGCTTGTTTGTGCTCAAGGCCTACGGTATCCGGAGACTCACCATTGATTGCAGGAGGCTCGGTGCCACAGCCCTGATGGTACCTGATGTCATGACTGACAGAGGCTATTGCCCAAGGTGAGGAAACGCGGTATGCACCGGTTGATATTGAAAATGCCTCTTTTAGCAGGTCCTCTCTACTCAGGTGATCGAGATCACTTCGCCTTTATGTGCAATGTGCTGTGATTCACCTTTAATGTCCTACTACAAGGCGACCTAAATTCTCTGGCTCCACCATCAACATGGCCTGGAAAAAGTCCTGCACCTGGAGGGGGCACCAGCCTTTGCCATGCTGATGGCATCCTCCTGGTGGGCCCAGACAAGGGCACTGCCCACCCAGGACTGAACAGCCTACTGACCCGCAGGTAGCAATACAGCTGTACCATTAACACAGGTAAGGCACAAGGACCTAGTATCCAGTGAAAGTCTTGGGCATTATCTGGGAAGGAGCATGACCTCTCGTGCCAATGACGAACATAAAGGAGGTGGTTTTAGTGGGTGTCTTTGGCTACTGGTGTTCTCACATAATCCATGTGGGGATCTTAATGGCATTTGTCTACTGAGTTACGAGAAAGGCTGCCTCCTTAGAGTGGAGGCCCTCCAATGGGCCACCCCAGCCACCCTTCCCTTGGCCCCATGAATCCACATTTGCCTCTGAGTTAGAGGGCTCAGCAGCTTCTCGATTTGCCAACTGGAGCCAATGGCAGAAGAACAGTGCCATGGGCCAGTGGCCCTGTTTGGCTTTTTGATCCATAAACTCCTGGAATTGGCTGAAAGGTACACACTCTTTGAGACGCAATTACTGGCCTACTAGGGGCTTTCTAGTGACTCAAATGTGCCAACTTATTAACGTGGACATGATACACTGCCACAGCTGGATTCTGCAGGGGCAAAACACCCCCTAAATGTAAACAGTCCTATTTCTGGAGGACACCAGAACATCTGGAAGAAGGGTGCAGGATCCGCCATCAGAGCCATTTTGGCCACGCTGGCAGTGGCCTTCTTGTCTACACTCACTCCCACTGTTGGGGTCACCCAATTAGAAAAGGTTGTCCTTAACCCTCACTGAGGTTATTAATGATACCGTGTCAGCCTTGGAGTCACGGAGCACCAGCTCCAACAACTTGGCTTGCATAGTGTTGGCCGACTGCGCAGTCCTGGCTTCCAGCTGGCCAGCCAAGGACGGAGGTCTGTGAATTTGCCAAAACCTAGAGGAATGAACTTGGCCAAAGAGGACGGTCTATTAGGAGGCTTAGGCAGAAGGCCTCTGGCTCTCTAGAGTAGATCCTAAGGCGCTAAGGACATCTTTCTCCAGCTTTTTAGCCCATGGGGCCCATAGCTATCTTCACTTCTCCAGGCAAGCCTGATTATCCTACTGGGAGTGACTTTGATTGTGGCCCTCACAATGATTCACCAGCATGGTCCCGACACCTCAATGCCTGGCTCATTTGAGTCCAGGGTGGGGTAGCCTATGCTTCTCGCTCAGGCCCTGGAGTTGGAAAGTCCAGTTCCAGGTTAAAAAATCGTATTTGTCATCTTCAGTTCCGACCATAGGTCATTATAAGACTTTGCCTGTCATGGGGGGAAGCTGCCCTCTCCACACCAGACTTGTTGCACAGGAGGTGCATGGCAATTCTCTGAAGGGAGTTGCTGTCGAAGGCTCACCGCACAGGCTGGCCACGCTCATACTCATACCCGCGTTCCTAGCTTGGGTGCCCCCTTGTAGAGGCCGCCTTATTGGAAGCCCCGGCCGAGGCACGTTTTCCCCGTCTGACTCGGGACTTTTCCACTCCTAGCCCTTTCCCCTCTCCCTCCCTCTATTCCCCAGCCATAAAAAGTAGGAGTCTTTAGTTTGGGGCAGTGAGAGGATTCCCCCCATCTGCACAGCACGCCACTTAATGCTTGTCTGGCCAGTTTCATCCTCCAGGGGAATGATGGGACACGGGCGGCGGGCAGGCACCTCTTCTTTTTGCCTGTTGCTCACTCCCCAGCAGTAAGGAAATAAACGCTTGATGGTTCCTCTCAGTTTGGTTTGGCTCATTACTCTAATCAAACATCTTGACACTTGATGGCACTGCGTGATGGACTCTCACAGATGTTCCCATTTTTTATACTTACAACTCATATATATTATTTCATATAGTACCAAATACAACATTAAGGTATGATTTTCAAAATGCTGCCTGAGTCCCTCAAAGACTCAGGGATCTAACTCCTGGGCCCTCTGCGAGGTGAGAGTGGGTGGGTCAGGAAGAACCTCAAATGCTGCTGCTGGGCCCACTGAAGCCCCGGGGATTTGTGGTCTGCTTCCCTTTCAGGGCTTTGGGTAGAAAGGGCTTTTCAAGGTGCTCCCCTCGGAAAGGAGGAGTGGGATCAATCACATCTGTGCCTTTACCCAAACCTTTTTGAAAGCGGGATGTTTCACAAGCTGGGGGTTGGATGGGAATCAAACCCAGACCTGCGGGCAGGGCCTGCAGGAGCTGGGCGAAGGAGCTAGTCAGGAGGGAAAGACACCTCTGTTCCTCAGGGACGGTTATGAAGCCATGCCAGTGAGAAGACAAACAGACCACAGGCCACCCCACCTGCGGATCTGTCAGCAGAAGTGATGCATAAAAGGGCCCAAGGCCACTGGAAAGGTTAGATCCTTACCCTGGCAGCAAGCATGTGACCACCTCTGGCGCCAGTGCCATCACCCACTATGTCCCTGACAGCATGGTGAGAAGGCAGAGGGGACAGAGGCACTTTGCCTGAGGAAAGAAACAGCCCTGACAGCAGGTTCAACTTTTGAACAGATTAAGTACTCATCCAAATGAGTTTCATTTAATCTGAGACCATTTTACACTAGAAGTGGTCAAGTATTCCTCTCCTCAACCCCATAAAAATGGAGCTCCAAAGAGACGTGAGCTCAGATATAGAATGCTACATTCTTTACATATCTGAACTATGTATGTATGTCAGTTGTTGACATATATACATTTTTACATGTACACACGGTGGTGAATGCACAGAGCAAGATCTAGGAAGATTATATAGCACGTGACAGAAGCAGCAGCCCCTGGAGAAGGCAGTGAATGAAGAGTGCTTTTAATTCTGTTGAAATGCATACATGTCCTCCTTGGATGCCTGAGGAAAGATACATGAAAATCTTAACTATTTACAAGTAATATTAAGCACCTACTATATGCCAGCACAGTGCCAGGGCTGGGCAAACAAAGGCTTAGCAGGGAGCATCTTTCAGCTGTACTCATTTCTTTATAGGCTGATGGGTTTGTAGTCACGGGCTAAAATTACTTGTGGACTCTTTGGTGCTGCTTCAAGTGATCAGATCGTGCAAACTTCCGGTTGCATTTAGTACACATGTAGGGCTGCTCTCCACTGTGCTTTTTCTTGTGTCTGCTGAGCTCATCTGAACGGCAGAATTTCCACGTGCATCCCTTCACGTTGCATTCGTAGGGCTTCTCCCCTAGACCAGAGGGAGAAAGAGACTTGTCATGCTTCGAGGTAGCAGGGGACACGGAAGTTGAAAGTGAATGGAGGAAAAAAAAAAAGGTTTCGAGCATGTAGGTGTTGGAGGGGAGCAAGAAGAAAGGGGACTGGAGGAAGTGAGTAAATGAGGAAGAGAATGAGGGCAGCATGAGCTGGAAGGATGAGAGGAAAACTGTGAAGGAGGGAAAGAAAATAGGAGAAGCAGGGGTCAGCAGGAAAGTCAGTGGGGGAATAGGAGGTTGAGAGAGGGGCAGTCTTGGACCAAGTCAAGACCATTCCTAAGAGGTTAAAAAAAAAAAGCCCACTTAATCCCACCATTCCAGCACCGTCAACACTGCAGCCAGGTTGGTTCTGTCTCTGAACTGGGGTCTGTCTGTCCCTAGGACTGTTGTAACCCCCCTTTCAAATTGGCCACTTTTCTGGGGTCTTTTGGGGTTCCAGGCTTAGAGGGAGGTGTCAACAATCTCATATGACCCTAAAGGTTTGTAAAGGCACAGATCTTTAGTCACTTGCCTGTCATCTCTATCCCTCTGCCCTCACTCACCAGTGTGTCTGCGTTCGTGGATTCGGAGTTGGGAAGGCTTTGCATATGATTTCCCACAGTCCTGGTATGCACAAGTGTAGGCCTTCGAAGTGCCGGGTTTGTTTTGGAATTGACCTCTCTGGGTTTTGAGATCACTCTTTTGCTTTTCCGTGGATTGCCCTTGGATCAAAGGGCAACTTGGTAAGTACGGGACTCCTGAGCATGGCAACAACGGTGATTGATCTGGCAGTAGATGGCCTCCAGAGAGAGTGTGGTCATCAGAGAAGGTCGTCATACAATCCCCCATAAGGGTCATCTGACCCCCACAGAGGGTCTGGTCCCCACTGAAGGTCATCTGGCCTCCATGGGACATCTGGTCACCACAGGTGGGCTCCATCCAGCCTCCATAAAGGGTCTTATCATCACTGGGGGCCCTCACCTGGCCCCCAAAGAGGGTCTGGTCATCACTGGAGGCCTTCACCTGGCCTCCATAGAGGGGCTGGTCATAATTAGGGGTCTTCATCTGGCCCCAGTAGAGAGTCTTGTCCCCACTGAAGGTCATTTGGCCTCCATGGGGGTTCTGGTCATCAATGGGAGTCTTTATCGGGCCCCAGTAGGGGTTCTGGTCCCCACTGAAGATCATCTGGCTGCCATGGGGGTTCTGGTCAGCAGTGGGGTCCTCCATCTGGCCCCCATCGTGGGTCTGATCGCCACCGATGGTCATCTGGCTTTCATAGAGGATCTCGTCATCGCATAGGATCTTCCACTGGCCCCAGCAGTGGGTCTGGTGCCCACTGAAGGTCATCTGACCTCCACTGTGGCTCTGGTTATCACTGAGGATCCCCACCTGCTCTTCACCCAGGGTTGTCACCTGGCTCCCATCGAGGGTTTGGTTACCACTCAAAGTCACTGTATGGCCCTTGGTGAGGGTCTGGTCACCACTGAACGTCTTCATGTGGACCCCTTTAAGGGGTATTATCTGGCCTCCATAGAGGGTCTGGTCATCGCTGAGGGACTTCACCTGGCTGCCTTCATCGGGGATTGTCATCTTGTCTGCAGTGATGGTTATGTTTTGGCAATCAGTGAACAGTGCCTTTGGGTTGTCATTGCCATCTGTCATCAGGGAGGCTTCTGCTGATTTTCTCTGTTCAAAGGAGGTCATGTTTGGGTCCACGGAAAAAGTCTCACTTACGAGTCCAGGGGGAGTATCAAGGGCTTTGACAGGGGGTGCTGTTTGGTTCTGCACAAGGACTGTCTCAGGGATGCTAGGACACGCTGAAGCCATCACTGTGGGCCTCAGGGGAGTCACCACCTGGTTCTGGGGTGGCTCATGTTGTCCGTCCTCATCACGGACAGTCAGAGGCATACAGAGCTGTGGCTCTGGGACAGCTGGGGTCCTTGTCTTAAATGTCTCAGAGAGGTCTTGAAAATGCTCTTCAGTTTCCTCTACTGTCTGAAGGAAAGAATCCATGTCAAAGTAAATGTCTTCGATGTTGCCTGATAACTGAATTAGATCTTCAGTTGTGGGATCCTACGAAAAAGAAGTTCAGCTACTCAGCTCAAGTCCCAATTCCACACACCCTTCCTTTCCATCCCTGATGACCCTCTCTCCTAGTCTAGCCCACCATCATCTCTTGCCTGAAATCTCATGCAATTGCCTCCTAATTGGCCCCCCAGGGTCTGGCATTGGCTCCGTCCAGTGCCCCTCACACCAATACACAATCATCAGAGCAACATTTTAAAAATGCAGTTCTTATCTACTCCTATCTACCAGTGGATGTGGAAATCTAGATGAATTTACGAATGCCCCACCATTATCTAGAGATCTTGCCTCAGAAACCTTTTCAAAGATGCCCTGCCTCCTCAGACATTGACTGGAGATTTGGTTAAACAAATGAAATTTCAAACATATTATCTCATCTCATTCCCACCATGACCCCAGAAGATGGCAGCCACGATTAATCCCATTTTCAAAAAGAGAAAACAGAGGTCCAGGGAAGTGAAGTGATTTGGCCCATACAGAAGACTCTTATCACTCGGAATTGCACCCCATCTGGCCTGGGTTGTCACAGACCTGTATCCACTGTGGAAATTTTCCCCAGAGACTCCCTTGGGTGCTCCCAGGGCTTCCAGCTTCCTGATAACCATCCTGGAAAGCATGGGTTTCCTGGAACCATTCAAATAAGTAGTTTTAGAGGCAGAGGCCTAATGTGCACATGACCAAGGTTTATACTTCTGTCCAAAGTGGCCGTCCATATACTTCTAGGTTTCCTCCTCATCTGGTATCAAGTTTAAAAGTATCTCCCAAAGCATCCATGTAAGTAACCTCACATCTTTTTCTTCCTGTGTGGCTCTTCCTAGCTCCTGTCCCAGCCTAGCCAGACAGTCTGCTCAATTTTGCCATATCCCTGTCCTGTCCCTTGCTCATCTTGCCCCACTCAGCCAAATTATGTCCTGTCTTATCAAATCTGATCTCCTTTCCTATCCCTATCATCAAAACCTACCCTATCTTGACTCTCAGAGCAGAGAGCCAGCCATGTTAATTCCCCCAGGCAGTATTCAAACTGTATGACTGGACTGCCATTGCATATGGTGAACTGAGGGCACTCTGAAGTCCTCTCCTACACCAAATCCATAGAAGTGACAGATGGCTTTATATTTCATTGATGTACACATACCTGCTTGAAAACAAATGGAATTTTCAAAGCCACTGTGTAAGCAGGGGCCACTGTCACTTCAAGGTATGGGCTCAAGGCACCTCCATGAGGCCAGTGCCACTGTGGAGACACTCCATTGAGAGGAGCCATCAAAACCTAGGGATTCTCTGAGGTGATGGCCTCATTAAATGTCAGCCTCTCAAAACATCTTACTCTTGTATTTCCTTTCCCACCCTTGTAATAGTTTAATTCCTATCTACTCCACTCCCCTGGCTGCTGGACTAGAAGGTCCTCAAGTCCAGAGAACTCTGTTTCATCCTGTGCAGGTTTGACAGATCCTGCTAGGAGGACCTCAGAAAACAGGGACCCACCCAGTGAAGGACTTTGCTTACTACTCCTGCAGCTCTAATCTGCATCCGGGCCCTAACACATAGGTTCTTGAGAAAACAGATCGATCCCTTCTGGCTTTAGGAACTCTTAAATCAGTCCTGGATTTTCAGAAATGATGTCAGCAAGACGGTGGAATAAAAGATACCGTTCATCCCTTTGCACACACAATGTAACAATTAGATAGCAATCCACAAATGAAAATAGTCTGGGGAGGGCTCAAGGATACAATTAAGAATTACAGCAGCACAATGGAGGGAAAAAAAAAACCCAGCAAATAACCCCACAGAAAGGATCACTGGAATATAGTTTTGGCTGAGACATCTGGAGATGGTTGGGAACAAAGAAGAGTGGAGGCATCAGTCGCAGCCACGCAGCAGGCGTCGTTGCTGTCCCCAGTGGCTTGCTCTACGGAGGACGCCAGCAGCTTTTGCTGCTGAGGATCTCAGTGGCCCTCCTGACAGCTGTGGACTCCCTGCAGCTTTCACAGCAGAGGACCCCATAATGTTTGTAGGCTTGGACGCAAGTGGCCTGCTCTGCAGATGACACCAGTAGCTTTTGCCCCTGGGGTAACAGCCGTCACTGCTGTGAATTCCAGGGGAAGATAATACAATTATAATGATTTTTAATAGATACACAACATGAAAAGATGTAAAGTGTGACATCGAAACCATACGAAGGGGGAGTGGGCTGTAAAGGAATAGAGCTATTGTATGAGATGGAAGTTAAGTTATCAGGTTAAATAAAACTGTTATAGCTATAAGATGTTTTACGTAAGTCTTTCGGCAACCACAAGGCAAAAACCTATAGCAGTTACACAAAAGAGAAAGAGAAAGGAATCAAAGCATAGAACTATGGGAAGTCACCAAACTATGAAAGAAGGCAGCAGGACAGGAAGAAAGGAACAACTGAACTATAAAATAGTCAAAGAGCAATTAGCAAGATGCCACTAGTAAGTCCTTACCCAATCAATAATTACTTTAAATGTAAAATGAATTAAATTCTCCAATCAAAGGCAGAAAGTAATGGAATGAATAACAACTGTAAATACATGCACCCAACATAAAAGTACTTAAATATATTAAGCAGATATTAACAGATCTGAAGGCAGAAGTAGACGGCAACGCAGCAGTAGGAGGGGACTTCGTTTCCCATTTTCAAAAACAGATAGGTCATCCAGACAGAAGATCAGTAAGGAAACACTGGTCTTGAATTACACCTTAGACTAAATGGACCTAATAGACATATACAGAGCATTCCATTCAGCAGCATCAGAACATACATTCTTCTAAAGCACACAGAACCTTCTCCAGGGTAGATCACGTGTTAGGTCACAAAACAAGTCTTATAAATATATCAAGTATTTTTCTGACCACAATGGTACGAAACCAGAACTCAACAGGAAAAAGGCTGGAAAATTCACAAATACCCGGAAATTAAATAACACACTCCTGAATAATCAATGGGTCAAAGAAAAATCCAAGAGGGAAATGAAAAATATCTCGAGACAAATGAAAATGGAAACACAACATATGGAAACTTACGGGGTACAGCAAAAGCAGTCCTAGGAGATCATTAAGAAAGATCTCACACACACACAAAAACCTAGCTTTACATCTCAAGGAACTAGAAGAAGAACAAATTAAGCCAAAGGTTAGCAAAAGAAAGGGAACAACAAAGAGCAGAAATAGAAAAGATGAATAAAACTAAGCTGGTTTTTTGAGAAGACAAGCAAAATTGACAAACCTTTGGCTAGGCTAGCTATGAAAAAAGGGAACACTCAAATAAATAAAATCAAGTATGAAAGAGGCAACAGTGGAATTGATAGTGCAGAAATACAAAGATTGTAAGAGACTGCTGTGAACAATAATATGCCAACAAATTGGATGACCTAGAAGAAATGGATAAATTCATAGAAACATACAACCTACCAGCACTGGACCATGAAGAAATAGAAAATCGGAATAAATCTACAACTAGTAAAGAGACTGAATCAGTAATCAAAAGACAAAGGAAAGCTCAAGACAAGATGACTTTACTGGTGAGTTCTACCCAACATTAAAAGGAGAATTAATACCAACCCTTCTCAAACTCTTCCAAAAAACTAAAGAGGAGGGGACACTTCCAAAGTCATTTTATGAGAACCACCATTATTCCTGACACTAAAGCCATATAAGGACACTACAAGAAAAGAAAACTATAGTCCAATATTCCTGATGATAGCGTAGATGTAAAAATCCTCAACGAAAAACAAGCAAACTGAACTAAACAGCACATTAAAAGGAACGTATATCATCATCAGGTGGAATTTATCCCTGAGTTGAAGGGATGGTTCAACATACACAAATCAATAGATGTGACAAATTAATCAAGAAATGAAGGATACAAATCATATGATCATTTCAATAGTTGTAGGCAAAGCACTTGACAAAATTCAACACCTTTTCATGATAAAAACTCTCAACAAATTAAGGGTAGAAGGAATGTACCTCAACATAACAAAGGCCATATATAACTGACAGCTAACATACTCAATGATGAAAAGCTGAAAGCTTTTCCTCTCACATCAAGAGCAAGCCAAGAGTGCCCACTGTCACCACTTATATCAACATAGTACTAGAAGTCAGCCAGAGCAGATAGGTGAGAAAAAGAAATAAGCAGCATCCAAATCAGAAGTGAAGTAAAATTGTCTCTGTTTGCAGATGGCAGGATCTTATGTATAGAAAACCCTAAAGATTCCACGAAAACACTCTTGGAATAAATTAACTCAGCAAACTTGCAGGATGTGAAACCAACATACCAGAGTTACTTGCATTTTTATAACAATGAACTATCTGGAAGAGAAATTAAGGAAACAGTCCCAGTTACAGCAGCATCAAACACAGCGAAACACTTAGGAGTAAATTTAAGCAAGGAGATGAAAGACCTGTACAATGAAAACGGTAAGATACCGGTGAAAGAAATTAAAGACAAAAACAGATGGAAAGATATCCCTTGTTCTTGGATTCAATGAATTAATATTGTCATAATGTCCATCCACACTACCCAGTGACCTATAGATCAAAATTCCAATGGTATTTTTCACAAAAATAGAAAACATAATCCTGACAGTCAGATCAAACAACAAAAGACCCAAAATTACAAAGCAATCTTGAGAAAGAAGAACAAAACTGGAGGCATCACATTTCCTGACTTCAAACTACATTATAAGGCTACAGTAAGCAAAGTAGTACGGTACTGGAATAAAAACAGACACAGAGACCAACGGAACTAAATCAAGCGCCCAAAAATAAATCCACACATCTAGGTCAACTAATCTTTGACAAGGGTGCCAAGAACACACAACAGGAAAAGAATAATCTCTTTCATAAAGGGTGTTGGAAAAACTGGATATTCTCATACAAAAGAATGGAACTGGATCCCTATCTTACATCTCACAAAAATCAACTCGAAATAGATTAAAGACTTGAAACCAAAACTTTAAAACTAGAAGAAAGCATACCGGAAAAGCTCCTTGCCTTGGGTCTTGGCAATGATTTTTTTTTTTTTTTTGGATAAAACACCAAAAGCACAAGCAACAAAAGCAAAAATAAACAAGTGACTGTATCAAATTGGAAAGTCTCTGCACAGCAAACAATCAAGAAAGTGAAACGCAAACTGTGGAAAGGGAGAAAATGTTTGCAAACCATCTATCTAATAAGGGGTTAATACCTAAATATATAAGGAAACTCATACAACTTAAAATAACAAAACACAAACAATCCAATTTAAAATGAGCAAAGGACCTGAATAGACACTTCTCCAAAGAAGATATACAGACAGCCAACAGGTAAAGGAAAAGGTGTTGATCAACACTAATCATCAGGAAAATGCAAATATAAACCATAATGAGACAGCCCCCCGCACCTGTTGGAATAACTATTATCAAAAAGACAAGAGATAACAAATTTGGGGGAGAATGTGGATAAAGAAACCTGGTACACTGTTGTTTGGGAATGTAAATTGGTACAGCCGTTATGGAAAACAGCGTGGAAGTTCCTCCAGAAATAAATAAAACTACTGTATGATCCAGCAAGTCCACTCATGGGTATTTATCTGAAGAAATGAAATTAATATCTCAAAGAGATATCTACACACCAATCTATGTTCATTACAGTATTATTCTTAATAGCCAAAATATAGAAAAGCACAAGTATCTGCTAATGGGATGAATAAATTTTAAAAATGTGGTGTGTATATACACAACGGAGTATTACTCAGCCATAAGAAAAGAAGGAAATTCTGTCGTTTGCAACGCAGTGGATGGATCTGGAGGGCATCATGCTGTGTTAAAAAAAAAGGGGGGGGGGAACGCTTATATGTATTTATCACTGGAATCTTTTTTTAAGTCAAAATCACAGAATCAGAGAGTAAAATGGTGGTTGCTAGTGGCTGGCGGGTGCGGGGGCCGTGTGGAAATGAGACGCGTTGGTCAAAGCCTGTGAACCTGCAGTTCTAAGGTGAGTACGTTTAAGGATCCAATGTACAGGACGGTGATCAAGCTAATAATGCTGCATTGTAAATCTGAAATTTGCTGAGAGTACATCTTAAGCATTTTCACCAAAAACAAGTGATGTATAACGGATGTGATAATGACCTTGATTGCAGTAGTCACTTCACAATGTATATATACATCAAATCATCAAATCATCATGCTGTACACTCTGAATAACACGCAAGTCTGTCAATTCTACCTCAGAAAAGCTGGGGAAAATTAAAAGATGTTCAGAGAAGTTAGGAAGGAACGGAAGAATCTCTCTCACACCCTACGCCTAGCTCATCCTCTCTCGAACGATTAACCCAGTCCTCCCAGGCCCCTGCGCCTCAGCGGCCTCGCGATCTGCGCATCCTTCCATCGCTCCGCAGGCGCTGGGAGCGGCCTAGTGCCAGGCGGTGGTCCGGGGACCAGCCAGGCAGCGGCCGTGTCCTGGAGGAGCCGTCAAGGATGGCAGCCGGCAGGCCCAGCCCCACCTGCAGTTTCCCCTGTAGGCCCGCGTCAGTCCTGAGGACGGCACCCCGTGCGCAGGGCAGTCACTGGGGGTGGGGCGGGTGTCGTGAGGCACAGAACCATTTCAGATGTTTCGGTCCCTGTCTCCCACGAGTGAACCTCTCGCTAGAATTCTCGACTGCCCACCTGGGAATTTCTGGCCTCCAACCCCAGAACCTGGAACTCGCCCCTCCGTTCGAAGGTGGAGTCACCATAAGACGATCCAGCGCAGGGCTGAGGTCCGCACCCGGCAAGGTAAGAGCGGCGACCCCTGAGCTGCGCAGCGCCAGCGCAGCGCAGGCCTCGCCTTATATAGGCGCCGCGTGTCGCCACGCCCTCCAAGGCGGAGCCCAGTGCGTCGTCCTCCCCCTGCGTGGTCTTGACTTCTCCGGACACCGAGACCGACTGAGTCACCATAAGGTGCCCCCGGAAGTTATTATGGTCATTTCCCCAGTGTCTCCATCCCGTGGGGCAGAACTTACGTGAAGTAGTCCAACTCTCCTCAACACCATCCTGTGAGGTGGATTTTATATATGTGATCATTCGATGCGGAAACAAGAGAGGTGAAGTAATTCATTGGAGGTCACAAAGCGGGTCAGCCGCAGATTCCGGATCTGAACGCAAATGGCTTTGCCCTCGTAGCCGGACTCGACCCGAGGCCAATCAGCACACGAGGCCTCGACCCGAGATCCAATCAGCCATTCGGTTCGGCATCTTTCATTTCTTTGCTGTAAATTTAGTACAAATTACTTCCAGGGCAAACTTCTAGATTCCATCAGGTTACCTAGGAAAGGATTTTTTGATACCCATCTCCCTTCCCCTGCCCCATTCAATCCCAGAGACTGCTTCACACTAGCAGGGTAACTAACATACGCCTGGGGTCACATGGGTTACCTCTTACCCCCTTCCTACAAAGCTCTAGGTCTCCACTGGGCCCCCACCGCCTATGGCCCCTGCATCAGCAGCAAGCTTGGGCCCTCAGCGACTCCTGGAAAGTCCTGCCCGACGGCCCCCGCCCCCTCCATCAGCCTCAGGTCTCTAAAAGCCTTACTGCAGGCCACCCTAGCACCTTCTCCTGGGGCCCTGGGCGGGCGGAGAGGGGAGGCGAGAGGGCCCGCAGGAGCTGCGGAAGGCCCGTGTGTGTTGGCATCGCAGGCCGCCTTGGCCTCAACCCACCCAGAGGCGGCTGCTACTGGGGAATAAGGTTGCAATCCAGATTGTTTTCTCACTTTCACCCCGCGTCACCGCACAACCGCTGATCTGCTTTCTCTCACTGCCCCATATGACAAAGTATAGTGTTTTTATGTCCATTTAAATTCGTATAAATAGCATTATTCAGCATTTATCCTGGAATTTGCCTTTTTTCACTGAAGGTTGTGTCTGGAGGTCTAGTCCCGTGTTTAGGGAATTAGTGTAGTACTTTTAACTGCTGCTTTTTTTCCCTGTGCGAGTAGAGAAAGGAGGGGCCGTCCAAGGGGATGTAATAAACATTGCCACTGATTAGCACTGGCAAGGCTGAAGCCATTTCTCATTCTCATTCACCTTTGCTTTCACCGGTGTGACCCGACCAGTTTTTTTGTTTGTTTGTTTGTTTGTTTCCCATGGTTTTTTCCTCTGTCGCGATCCTGCCTTTCTCTATCATCAAAGTCTCTCCTGCACCCAGAGTATTTTTGCCTGTGCCCTGCCCAGACAGTCACTGAGTATCACCAAGGGTTTACTCTTTATCTTGCTTGGGCACCCGAAGGCAGTTCACCCTCAAAGGGGTTTAGAAAACAATTGCTCTGCTCCTATTTCTTCCAGAGTCGTTTCACAGTGCGGTAAAAACTGCCTTGTCTGTCAAGACAAAGAGAAAAACTTCAGGGCTGCCCTAAGACTGTTTCACCCAGCAGAGTAGCGATTCCTGCTCACGTCATGTACCCCTAACAGGGTACCTCACCTCTGTGATATTCTTCCCCAAAATATGTAACTCCAGTCTAATCATGAGGAAACTTCAGCAGAACCTTAACTGAGGAACAGTCTACAAAGTACCTGACCAGTATTCTTCAAACACGCCTCGACCATGAAAAACAAGGCAACACAGAGAAATGGTGACACGAGGGAAATACGGCAGTTAATGCAATGCGGTGTCCTGGATTGGATGCCAGAAAAGAAACAGGACCCAAATGGAGAAACTGTTGAAATTCAAATATAGGCTCCTCCCATCCTGGCAAGTGAATTACTCAGCTAACGAATTTACTTTTCTTCTTCCTTCACTCTCTTCCTGCAGACTTCCTTTTGTTCTTTTTCTCTTTTATCCTTTCGTCTCTATCATTTTGAAACCTACTTTTGAATGCAACACAAATCATGTTTTAAAATCCACATTAACCCACTCCCACCTCCGTAAGCAGTTCAAGCCCAAACGACACCTTCCCCCAAGCCCTGTGTCAGATCAGGATTTTCTGTGCTGAATGAAACTATGTGTAGCCACCATGGCTCTGCCTTAGTAAGCAATGAATTCATCTTCTTGGCTTCAGATCCCGAATGATGGTATAATCTTTTTTTAATTGAAGTATAATTGGTATGCAATATTCTACTGATTTCAGGTATACAACATACTGATTCGGCAATTATCTACATTTTTAAATGTTCACCCCATACAGTGCAGTTATCATCGGTCAACATGCAAAGAGATTACAATTTTATTAACTATATTCCCTATGCTGTACTTTCAATCCCCATGACTAACATATTATAATTGGAATTTTATGCCTCTTGATCCTTTTCACCTATTTGATGACCCCTTCCCCATCATGCAACCGCCAATCTCTTCTCTGTGTCTATTGGTCTATTTCTGTTTTGTTCATTTGTTTGTGTTTAATTCCACATAAAAGTGAAATCATATGGTATTTGTCCTTCTCTGACTTATTTCACTTAGCACAATGCCATCCAGGTCCATCCATGTTGTCACACACGGCAAGGTTTCCTTTTTTATGGCTAAGTAATATTCCGTTGCGTGTATGTACCACTTCTTTATCCACTAAGAAAAAGATTTTACTTTTCCCACAGCAGTGGGACCATATTAACCTTCTGCCTATTCTGGACTTTCCCTGAATCCCTCCACAAAACCTGGTCTCCTTGCCATCTGTCTTGCCCTCTTCCTGGTCATTCTTAACACTGCATGATCTTTTAATACACACTGGACTGTTACTGCTCTGTTTACAGTTTATAATTTCTAAACTCCTGAGTTCCATCAAGCCCCTGCCCACATCTCCAACCTCGTCCATGGCCCCTCCTCTCTTCACAATCTCTCCTGTCATTCTGAACTTCTCCACATCTTTGCAGGCACCACTCTACCCAGCACAACACACCAGCCAGCCCATCGCTTCCCCTGGCTACATCTAGCTTGTCTGTCACATTTCTGCTTTTGCCAGTTTCCTGCCCCAATACCCAACAGTGCCCCACCGTGTCCTGTATCCCACGCCTTCTATTTCCCTGGTGGGAGCACTTAACGCATACACGTTGTTTCCCCCTCTGTGTCTGTCACTGGACTATGAGCTCCTTGGGCAGGCCTGGCCTCTTATTTATTATCGGGCCCTCATCAAATCACCTACATTTCTAGTCTTCTCCTTGAATATTGGGCTGTTTTGTTTTCACCTCATGCCTACCTTCTGTAGGTAGGCGCTGAGGTAGAGTTCGGGATGCAAGCAGTTGATTAGGAGTCCAAATCTGTGAAAGGAGAGGGGGAAAGCATTACAGCACGGCTGGTTGTCTGGCTCAAGAGGCCTAGATTTTGGCCCGTCTCAGCTTTTGGCATTTCTTACTCACTAAACTTAATCATTTCTATCTTTTGACTTAAAGTGAAAGACATTTGACTCTTCCTTTCACCTGGACACTTTGAGGCTTTTGTAGGGTTAGTAATGGCCTAATTTCAATATTTTTGTTTCTTGGAACAGGGAGGCCTGTGGAGAGGGAGAGAGATGGGAGAACAGCCTGTTGGAGGAGAAGTCAGGACACACACATTCATGCATGAGGTTCACTGCCTCACATGGGTGTGGTTCTTCGTGCCCCAGAACAGCTGCAATAGTAACATCGGAGATTACTGACTGCAGATTACCTTAACAAAAATAATAGTAAAAAGTTTGAAGTAAGGCAAGGTGTACCAAAATGTGACGCAGAGACACAAATGCTGCTGGAAAAAAGGTGCCAGTAGACTTTCTCATGGCAGGTTGTCACAGGCCTTCCATTTTTTTTTCCATGTTGTGATATTTAATTCATTTATAGTCTTAACTATGGGATCTTATTGAACATGGTATGTATTTTTTTTGAGATACAATTTTTTAAATTTTATCATTAATCTACAATTACATGAGGAACATTATGTTTACTAGACTCCCCCCTTCACCAAGTCCCCCCCACATGCCCCATTAGTCACTGTCCATCAGCATAGCAAGATGCTATAGAATCACTACTTGTCTTCTCTGTGTTGCACAGCCCTCCCCGTGGCCCCCCCCCCACATTACAGATGCTAATCGTAAGGCCCCCTTTCTTTTTCTCCGCCCTTATCCCTCCCTTCCCACCCATCCTCCCCAGTCCCTTTCCCTTTGGTAACTGTTAGTCCATTCTTGCGTTCTGTGATTCTGCTGCTGTTTTGTTCCTTCCGTTTTTCTTTGTTCTTATACTCCACAGATGAGTGAAATCATTTAGTACTTGTCTTTCTCTGCCTGGCTTATTTCACTGAGCTTAATACCCTCTAGCTCCACCCATGTTGTTGCAAATGATAACATTTGTTTTCTGCTTATGGCTGAATAATACTCCATTGTGTATTATGTGCCACCTCTTCTTTATCCATTCATGTACTGATGGACACCTAGATTGTTTCCATATCTTGGCTATTGTGAATAATGTGGCAATAAACATAGGGGTGCATCTGTCTTTTTCAAATTGGGCTGCTGCATTCTTAGGGTAAATTCCTAGAAGTGGAATTCCTGGGTCAAATGGTATTTCTATTTTGAGCTTTTTGAGGAACCTCCATACTGCTTTCCACAATGGTTGAACTAATTTACATTCCCACCATCAGTGTAGGAGGGTTCCCCTTTCTCCACAACCTCGCCAACATTTGTTGTTTTTCTTTTGGATGGTAGCGATCCTTACTGGTGTGAGGTGATAGCTCATTGTGGTTTTAATTTGCATTTCTCTGATGACTAGCGATGTGGAGCATTCAAGAACCATTTCTAAGTGCACTTAATTCTCTCTCTCTTCACTTGACTTATATCAGTTTTCTCCACTGCTATCTGAAGCAGAGAGCGAGTACACTGCCCGAGGCCACACAGCCAGGAAGCAGCAGAGGCAGGATTCAAAATCTACTGGTCACACAAATGTCTTACCCAGCCCCTATCCTGACCTGTGCTGAACTAGGTGATACTGGGAAAGGCTTAGCTAAGGCCCGCTTTAGGGCAATCACCGGGTAAAGGAGAGACTGGTTTCTTCCAATCACCGGCTCACCTCCTTTATCTGCCTAACTCCTTCTGATCTCGGTGTGCTGAAGGAATTTCTTGCCTTTGTCATTATCTTTCAATGAATATATTCAGTGTATTCAAACTTGGGTGTTTTTCTGAGCAGCTTTCAGTGTCTTTTCAAATGAACCATGAAAATAATTA
This sequence comes from Manis pentadactyla, assembly GCF_030020395.1. Taxonomy (NCBI): domain Eukaryota; kingdom Metazoa; phylum Chordata; class Mammalia; order Pholidota; family Manidae; genus Manis; species Manis pentadactyla. Next base: position 147,023,794 of record NC_080038.1, read on the forward strand.
ATATTTGAAACCAAGTCTATTATCTTTCTCCTTGCTATTTTTCCTTCTCTTTCAGGGTCAATCTGTGATTCTTCTGTTAACTTACCTCGATTTGCTGTTAATGTGGAGATTTAGTGAAGCAATTTAACTGTTTGAGTAAAGGAAAAATTTGGAATGATTGATAAGGAAAAGAATTGATTTATTTTTTCTAATTATAGGCTGTAACCTTCAAGAAGCTGATGTGATTTTCTTTTTTGATGGCTCTGAGTTTGTTACTATGACAACTTTCTTGTCAGACTTAATTGATAATTTTGACATTCAGTCTCAAAAAATTAAAATTGGGACGGCCCCATTTGGGGGCCACTACCAAGAAATTATTCAGTTGGAAAATACACTGATTACAACCCAATAGAAGACTTCAATTCAAACTGTCATCAAAAGCAATGAATTTCCACGAATCGACCTTGACCTGAAACAAGTGAGCTGTCATGTTTGAATCATCTGCTGGAGGGAGAATGAACTCTGGAGTCCCTCAAACTTTGGTTGTTATCACATCCACGGATCCCTCCTATAATGTGACAGATGCAGCAGAAATCCTGAAAAAACATGGAATTTGTGTCCTGGTTTTGGGCATAGGAGATATTCATAAGGAACAGCTTCTGCCAATAACAGTCAATCCTGAAAAAATAATCACTTTCAAGACTTCAATAAATTGAAGAATGTGGATATGAAAAACAGAATGGTCTGTGAAATCTACCAGAGCTGTGGGAAAACCAGTAAGTGTTTTCTTGTTCTTTATTTTTATTTAATTGCAACTTTCCCATTTCCCCATTTCCCAAGGTGCCTTATGGACTAGCTCTAACTGAACATATTTTTAGAATAGTGTGCAGTGAGAATAGACTTTTTCTCTGTTTCCAGGAAGTCTGGGATCAGTCAGCTTCCCTCAGAGACAAGAAAAAGGGTACAGAGGCTGAGGGGGGCCCTGGGGTGTGCCCCATGGTCAGCCCTGCCCCCTTACTGCTGTCCAGTGTTTATGTGTCCCTTAGCACGGGAGCTCAGGCTCCCATTTCCTCCCCTTCCTATTCCGGAAGTGCCAGAGAATGCTTTGCATCCAGTAGACATAGGTAAAGTAAATGTGTGCTGACTGGAGGTTTTACTATTTGAACTCTGCTATCTTGTAAGAGATATAGGGTGTGTGCATATGTTTTCTTCTTTTAATAATGGCATTCATTTCTTAATAATCATAGCATAGTAATGATTTGAATTGTCCTTAGGGACTGCTTAATTTCCAGAGGTCATGAACACGTGGCTGCAGAGTCCAGCTGGGTGATTAATGAGTCAGGTGAGGTTGGGGGGAAGGAAGGGAAGGGGAGAAGTGACCCATCCTATGTGGATATTGCTGCTGAGCTCCAGCCAAGAGTAGCCATGTGGGACTCAGGTTCTGTGCATTCAGTCTGGGAGCTGGGAGGACAGCGTGGCTGGAAGGAGCGTGAATAATAGCATCTTGTGGGACTCACACAGAAATCCCTCAGAGTGCCTCTATTTCTAGTGTTGTTATGCTTGGAGCCACTTCTTTCCAGACCTTTTACGTCCCGCTTAGGGTGCTTCTCTGGAGGCAAACTATAGTGGTGGAAAAGCCCTGGGCCTGGAGGCAGAAAGCCAGGGTTCTGATACCACTTCAGCCGCAGCCTCCATGATTCACTGTCTTCTTGTGTGAAAAATGAGCAAGTGGAGAGAGGCAAGGGTAAGCAAATGGCAGCTTGCAGCTTAACTGTGTTCAATTGTTGGTGTTGACAACTGTTAAATCAATGACAGCTTTTACAAACGGCAGATTTTACATTACAAATGTAGGTTTCAGGTTTCTCTTTGAAAAATCTGGTGATCTAACAATGTTGGGTGCCCTTTCCCACCTGGCTTCTCTAGGCTGCAGCTGAACAGTGAACAGGTGGCCCTGCTCCCCAATCAGCCTCTTCCCTCTCTTCACTCTCCATGCATCTACTCCACCCACTGGGCCTTTCCAGCCATGTGAGTTCATGGCCTCTGCATTGAATCACCTCTCAGGGCAATTCAAATATTTAAATGTTATGATTATATGAAGCACTGAAGAATAAAATACACATGCACACACACACACACACACACACACACACACACAGCGAGCCAGCTGCTGAGCTCAAGACTGGACCACACTGGAGCTTCAGTTACTAGAACTTGAAAAATGTAAAGGGGACAGAGGAAGCACCTGTATCATATGCTGATTGAACAGCCAGTATCTTCCTTCTTGGGCACTTTTGGCCTTCCATGAGCCCCCTCCATTTTCTTACCTGATCCGCCCCTCCTTGCTCCTGTCTGCTCATTAATCTGGCCTTGTTTCCCTTGGTTTCCTCATTGCTTTGTGGACATAGTGGTCAGGTTCGACCTTTCCACTCATGGGCTCAGGCAGCATTTGTTGACAGCCACCCTCAGCTGGAATCATACCTCCCAGGTATCTTAGAGGACCTCATCTCCATCAGGGGAGGGAACTGTGGGGCAGGCGCAGAGGTGCAGGTGAGCATGGCCTTTAAGGTGAGCAATGACCAAGAATTCCCTGCCAGGTTCGAAATCTACCAGAGAAGGATATTTGACCACCTGCTGCAAGTCACCTTCAATGGGCCGAGTCATCTGAATGCAGAGTTCTTGCAGTCTCTGTGGGACACGTTTGAGGATAAATCTGCATCCCGAGGACAGGAAACCTGGTCACATTTTCATCTTCTACCTCCCCGTTCTTGCATTTGTCTCTTCCTCCCCATCATTTCATTTTCACATCACCCCTTTCTCTGATTTCCTCTTTCCCTAGGTGCTGCTCATCTTTTCAGATGGTTTGGGGGTGAAAGCATCCCAATGCTAGAAAATCAATCGGACAGGCTCAGGGAAGCAGGTACTGAGTTGAAAATTTAAATTAGGAGGCATGGAATGGGATGCACAGATGTACCTGTTCCCATGCTCTGGATCTGAGGTCTGTTGGGCTGCTCGTCGCAGATGCAGTTGGCGCTCTGGCCAACGCCACATACCCACCTCCAAGGCTGCAGATGCAATGACCATGTGCTTGCATCTGACCTTCTACAGACCTGTGCACTTGATTGACCTGAACTGTTACCTGGTGCTGGGGCTGGGGTGGGGTTATACCATGCCCCACCTGAGGGTGCTGGGGGGCAGTCAGTGAGGTAGGGGTATGAAAGCTCAGGACCCTCACCTCACATGGGTCGACTCTGATGCCATTTACACTCTAGCGTCCTCCATGAATCATGCCAAGCGAAGACCTCACTGAGACATGTCCTTGCTTACAGCGGCCCTGCCCTTCCCTCCTCCCCACTCTGTCACGCAGCTGCACGCACCCAGGTCCTCTCAGGTCCGCTTTCAGTGAACCTAACCTGGGACACTTCCTGCTGTTTCTGGTTGACCATGTGAATGATGGCAGCATGGATTCTGAAAAGCCTTTCTCACTCTACCACCCCGCCCGTGTCATAGTTTCAGGCCAAGCTGGAAGCTAAACGCAGGAGTTGAGAGTGCTGTGCAGTGGAGAGGCCCACTACTGGTCCAATGGGTGCCTTGTCTGAGAGCTCCCAGGTGCAGGCCCTCACTGGCTCCACGGGCAGCCTCCCCGGAGGCCACAGAACCTCCTGCCTTATTGCTGGCTGTGACACCTTCCCTTCTCGGTGTTCTTCTCCTATCAGATGCCCTCAGGCCCTGCAGCCCTCTCTAGCGTTACCTCCCTGGCACTAGGCACCTCCCCATCCCTGCCTCTTCCTGCAGGTCCTCAGACACACTCTCCTTCTGCCTAGAGCCCGCCCCACTCCCAGCTCCTCCCACATCTTCTCTCCACACCCCCGGCTGTGCTTCTTTCCTTGGACGAACTTCTCTTCATCCCTTTAGGATCAGCTTAGACATCGCGGTTTGCAGGAACCTTTCACGATCTTCCAGACTGAGCTAGAGCTTACCCTTTGGGCCTTCATCGCACCCTAACTTGGCCTTTGAGAGCACTTACTGCTTCTCTTAGCAACTGTCTGGTTCTTGCCCACCTCTCCTGAGAGGCCAGACCTCTGCAGGGAAAGAGTGTGTCTGTCCTGTGACTCTCATGTCCTCTAGTACAACCAGAGTCATCCTGGGCTTTCTGCAGGCTCCCAGGGCCTGGGCTCCCAGGGGGTTGGCAATGGAGAGGACTTAAAAGCTATCATTAATTTACATTCAGAAAAATTCAGAAAAACTCTGAGGATGAAGAATGCTCTTTCTTAAAAAAAATTTAAACACAGCATTCTGCTAGTGTTGTTCTGTAAGATACCTAAATAGCTGCTCACTGTTTCTTGGAGATTTCATGCCAAGTCAGGGACCAGAGCCCCGTGCACGTGCTGAAAGTGCGGGCCAGCCTGTCCTCAGGTTCTTCATGTGTCAAGAGCACTGCTGCTTCTTTTCTTTTTCCCCTTTCTGATTCTTTGAATAACATTCATTGAGTAGAAATATGATGGGCTTTTCTTCTTTTTCATGTACAATCCCTTTGGTTTTATATCTGTAATTTTCACTTCCTAGGGCTTGATGCTCTGCTGGTGGTCTCCCTGAACACAACTGCTCAAGAGGATTTTTCCAGTTTTGAACTCAAAAAAGGATTTGATTACAGGACTCACTTGACCATTGGAATGAGAGAACTGGGCAGAATGCTAGCACAGTATCTGGTTAGTTGTTAAACAAAAAACCCAGTTATTCAAAATGTCATGAGAACAAAGTTGGAATCATGATGAGCTCTTCCACAGACTGCCTAGTTTGTCTCCCACTAGACTAGGTGTGTGGTGTTTAGTGCGCGGAGTGTGGAAGACCAGGACATTGTGCTTTTCTGTGTGTCCTGTCCTCCTTTGTCATCTCAGCAAATGAACGCATAGAGAAGCAAAAAACTAACCAACCCCTAATCAAATAGAAAAGCCCCAATCGTTTAAGCCACAGAAACCCAGAAAACAGGCAGCCATCCTAGGAGCCAACAGTTTTCTGCAAACTTGGCCCATGGTTGCTTGTGTGGGGGGCACCTTTCTGCAGACAGAGGGCATTGCCACGGCAAGGTCCTGTGGCTAACGCGGGTGCCAGCTTGGTGGCCTTCCTCAGTATTAAGTCAAAAAGCACCTCTTACTCTGCAGCCCATCGCCCACAGAGAGAGGACAGATGTGTGGGTGGTGGGTTAGGATCAGTGTGAATATAATCCTTGTATATCAAAGTTCCTGTGATTGCAGCTCACTCAGGTTTGCTTCTTCCAGGGAAACATTGCAGAGAGGACTTGCTGCTGTACCTTCTGCAAGTGTTCAGAGATTCCAGGACCTCACAGGACCCGAGGACCACTAGCCTTGAAGGTTGTGAAGTGATTTTACTGGGTGGGCCTTGATTTGGCAGGGGTGGGATAGACTGAGTGGGTGAGTTTGCAGCTTCTGCTGGATGCAGATGGCATTGCCTTGGCAGGTCCAGGGGACTTCGGTGGGGTGGGAGCCAGGTCCGGACACGGTGCAGAGCAGCTCCTTTGTGTCAGCCTCCTTGGGGATGCTGTTCCCTGCTTTTGTAGTTTATACTTTTGTACCAACTGCAGACAGTTTCAAAGGTGACAGAGGTGTTAGAAGTAGTGGCGAGAGTTGTGCTCCATCAGCAATGGGGTGAAATTGAACTGCTAAGAGAACACAGCCCTGCAGATGAATAGCCCTTAAACAAGACCTTGGATAAAGTGTGACAGTACCTTCACTCGGTGGTGATGAAAATGAATGAACCACAGCTGCATACAACAGGCATAAACTTCACAAGGACAGGAATGGCCTCCAAAAGCAAAAACACAGGACAATACATATGATTCCACTTACAAAAAGTTTGAAGGCAGGCAAAACTAACTTATTGTGTTCAGGGATGTATAATTATGTAGTTAAGTATGAAAAAAAGTCAAGACAGTATTATAAAGATTGGGATTGGAGTGGAGGCGAGGTGCGGGCTGTGTTTGGGAAGGTGCAGGACCTGGGTACCTGTGATGTCCTGTTTCTTGGGCTGGGTGGTGGCTTCCTGTATGTTCATCTTACATATAATTGGTCTATGCCTTTGTATTTTATGTAATTGAATGCGCTTTTCCAATATGTTTTAGATATCAAAATTAAAAGTAGTCCACTCTTTTTGTTGTTAAGAGATCAAATGCAGTATCTGGTCATGAGTTCTGTGCTGCCCACCCTTGTGGAAGGATACATGATTTACCTCGGCTGCTTTACTGGGTTGTGATACTTTGATCAGCACGGCTTTCCCTCTCATTACTTTGCCCAAGTCGACATTGGAGTTCTATTTCCAGAGCACAGCCCCTGGGCATCCTGGGCAGGAAGCCAGGACCTGCACTAGGGGGTGAAGGAACACACCTCAGGCTGAATCTGGGCCACAGGCCGTGAGGCCGCGCAAACACATTGCAGCAGGAGGCGAGCTAATCACAATTTGAATATATGTACCTCATTTTTGGGAGACATGCTCATTCTTCCTTGAGCTCTCAAAAAAGCAGAGGAAATTACAGTGTCTTTGGTAATGTTACTGAACTGCCTGCCGCAAGGGCTGTTGGGGCCACAGCTGTGCTCCACACACAGATCCTCAGGACTGGCCCCGACTCCCTGAGCTACAGGCTGGGTCCCAGGGTGGGCGGCTCTGCAGCGGCTTCCAAGCCGAGTGCGGACAGATGCAGGCTCCAGGGCTGTCAGACTCTCCCCACACTCACAGCCACCCCCACGAAATGATACCGCATTCAAGGGGGGACTTGCCTCCAGAGCCTGATGATTTCACAAGTCTCACTTGCAGGGAGACAGCGAACATTTTTTTTTCTCTCTTTCTTCTCAGGGTTTTCTGGGTCTGAAAGGCAGCAGAGGATACAGGGGAGACGATGGAGACCCTGTAAGTTTTTGTGGCCCTCAGCCCACAAACAGTGATTTTCTTTTTCATGGATTTCTTTGAAATTTCTCTTTCAACTTTATTTTCCAATAGAAGGGGTAGGTGGGATTTTGTTCATATGGCGTTTTGGTAGTTTTGGGGGAAAATGTGTTACTTATCTTTTCCCTCTTCCTTGTCTGCATCCTGAGTGTAACCTCCTTTGGGGCAGGAGGGCACAGGCTTGTGTCCGTGGTGCTGGCACGTGTTCATCAGTGGCAGGGTGCTGGGCAGGCTCCTGTCTACCCCCATGCAGGGCAAGGCAGCTTTGTCTGCGAGGGCTTTTCTCTGCACCTGAAGCCCAGTGCCTAGTGCGTGGAAAGGGAGGTGGGCAAAGCACCACAGGCGTAGCTTCATGGTGCCACACTCTGGAGAAGTGTTCAGTCTCAGTCTTTGACCCTAGAATCCAAACTCTCACTTGGTTCATCAATCAAATTATGAGACTAGATAGATGTGGAGGAACTGAAACCACTTGTGTGCTCCATTTGATGTGACACAGTTTCAGGAAGCATCCAGCCTGCATCTCTCTCCCCTTCAAACCAAGCCAGCTCTTAATCCGAGCAGCAGGTTGTGATTTCAAGTACATGCTCTGGAGTCAGCCAGCCAAGCGCTGCCATAGACACGAAGCCTTAACAAGATAGTCAACTTCTTGACCCTAAATCTCCTGATCCATTAACACTTAGAAATCCTTACACAGGAAACCACTGGAGGAAGTGCTGTATGTCAGCACGCACTTGCAGAGGGCTCTTGGGGCCCACAGCCCACATGGAGGGCTCTAAGTGTGGAGACTGGTATCATGCTGCTGCCTTGTGGGGAGCCCACGGCCAACTGAGGATCCAGTCATTGGGAAGCCACCGCATTTCAGTACCACTCAGCAACCTGGGGCTGTGAGCCTGGCCCAATTTACTAGGAATAATCCTCACAATAAAGAAAACAAAGCAGAAAGATGGCGGCATGAGAGGTGAGACAGAGGCTTCCTCCTAAAACTGCATACGATTTGAAAATATAATTAATACAACTAATCCTGAGAGAGCAACAGGAAAGAGGATGGCGCCAGACTGCATACACCTGGAGAAAAGAGCAGACCTCACAGAACAGGGTAACGTACTAAAGCTGTGGCCTGGTGGGACCCAAGCCCTTCCCCCACCTCAGGTCACTTGCAGGAGGAAGAGAAACTGAGCAGGGACAGAGTGGAGGCCTGGGACTGCTGAATACCTAACTCCAGAGATCTGCTCTGGGAGCACAAACCTATATTTCATGGTGCTTTCATGATACTCGTGTGATTATGGGGTTGGAAAGCTAATACAGGCAGAATTCCCGGACAGACTGAGATTCCAGCCACTGTGGAAAGCAGGATCCATATCCGGCTGCTCTGGGACAAAAGCTTATACCTGTGTGCTCGGCCCACTGGTTCAGGCAGTGGAGACAGGCATAGCAGCCGGGAAGCAGGAAACAGCTCTTTCTTCCCTGCAGGCACCAATACCACTCCCCTGTGACCCCCGACATTGCTTCAGGGGCTGAGCAGCTCCAGAGAGTGGAGCTTCTGGGCACTAGAAGGTGCCATATACAAATATGAAACGCCAAAGGCAACTGGTCCAGAGTAAAATTAATATAACTCCAGAGAAAGATTTACATAAGATGGACCTTATGACTCTTCCTGAAAGGGAGTTCAAAATAAAAATCATCAGCATGCTAATGGAGGTATGGAAAGATATCCAAGAACTCAGGAATGAATTCCGGTCGGAGATCCAATCATTGAAGAGCACAATGGGCGGTACTAAAAGCAGGTTGGATACGGTGGAGGAGATGATAAATGAAATAGAAAGTAGAGAAGAGGAATACAAAGAAGCTGAGGCACAGAGAGAAAAAAGGATCTCTAAAAATGAAAGAGTATTGAGAGAACTGTGTGACCAATCCAAACGGAACAATATTCACATTATCAGGATACCAGAAGAAGAAGAAGAGAGAGAAAGGGATAGAAAGTGTCTTTGAGGAGGTAATTGCTGAAAACTTCCCCAATCTGGGGAAGGAGATAGTCTCTCAGGCCATGGAGACCCACAGATCTCCCAACACAAGAGACCCAAGGAAGACAACACCAAGACATATAGTAATTAAAGTGGCAAAGATCAAGGATAAGGACAGACTATTAAAAGCAGCCAGAGAGAGAAATAAAAATCACATACAAAGGAAAGCCCATCAGGCTATGATCACACTTCTCAGCAAAAACCTTACAGGCCATAAGGGAGTGGCATGATGTATTTAATGCCATGAAGCAGAAGGGGCTGGAACCAAGATTACTTTATCCAGCAAGGTTATCATTTAAATTTGAAGGAAGGATTCAACAATTTCCAGATAAGCAAAAGCTGAGAGAATTCACCTCCCACAAACCATCTCCACAGTGTATTTTGGAGGGACTGCTATAGATGGAAGTGTTCCTAAGGCTTAATAGCTGCCACCAGAGGTAATAAAGCCACAATAAAGAAAGTAGAACAGCTAATTACTAAGCAAATGCAAAATTAAATTAACTATTCCCAAAGTCAATCAAGGGATAGTACAGAATATGATACCTAATATATAAAGAATGGAGGAGGAAGAAAAAGGAGGAGAAAAAGAAAAGAACCTTTTGATTGTGTTTGCAATAGCATATTAAGTGAGTTAAGTTAGACTCTTAGATAGTGAGGAAGTTACCCTTGAACCTTTGGTAACCATGAATCTAAAACCTGCAATGGCAGTAAGTATATACCTATCGATAATCACCCTAAATGTAAATGGACTGAATGCACCAATCAAAAGACATAGAGTCACTGAATGGATTAAAAAACAAGACCCATCTATATGCTGCCTATAAGAGACTCACTTTAAACCCAAAGACATACACAGACTAAAAGTGAAGGGATGGAAAAAGATATTTCATGCAACTAACAGAGAGAAAAAAGCAGGAGTTGCAGTACTTGTATCAGACAAAATAGACTTCAAAACAAAGAAAGTCACAAGAGACAAAGAAGGACATTATATAATGATAAAGGGGGCAGTCCAACAAGAGGATATAACTATTATAAATATCTATGCTCCCAACACAGGATCACCAGCATATGTGAAACAAATACTAACAGAATTAAAAGGGGACACAGAATGCAATGCATTCGTTCTAGGAGACTTCAGCACTCCACTCACTCTGAAGGACAGATCAACCAGACAGAAGATAAGTAAGGACACAGAGGCACTGAACGACACACTAGAACAGATGGACCTAACACATCTACCGACCCCCTAGGGAAGCCCGAGACATGGGTGAAGCGATGAGGTCTGTGGCCCGGAATGTCTTCAGGCAGACGCATGCAGGAGCCAGCGTGAGGAGAGTCGCCATGTTTTCCAGCAATGGGCAAACGACTCGCAGGACGTCACTCATCACAGCCGCCGTGGAGCTGAGCACCCTGGGCATCAGCCTAGCAGTCTTTGCTTTTAATGAGAGGTTTTTCTTGATGAGTCTTTTGGGGTAAGAAGTTCCCTTGACAACTTCCTTATTTCCAAGATAGTGGTCCTTACAGGGTGGGATAGGTGGGCGTGGGGAGGACTTGTGGCCTCCAGGCCCCCTTTGCAGCTGCCAGGGCCCGTGAAACCCCATGTCCAGCAGCAGCGGTCACCAGTGGTGAACGCACCATGATCACTCGGCTCCTGCTGGTGGCTGAGCCTGTCCCTGGAGTCCGCACAGACCCCCACGCGTCCGCACAGCCTTCCCAGGTGAGTACAATCGCCATGTCCATTTAAAAAGGAGACACTGAGGCCCTGAGAGCTGAGGGACTTCTCCAGGTTTGTAAAGCTACTACAGCGCTGAATCAAGATCCACACTCAGGTCTGTGTGCTGCAAAGGGTCGTAACTGTGGTGCTTCCCCTTCCAGCCTCTGCAGATCCGGCGCTTCTCACACATGTCGCCTGCTTGCTATATCATTGAACAGCAGGTTCAGTGGATCTTCAGTGGGGGACCTTGAACCCCTAATGTTGGGTACAAAATTTGATGTGGTGACTGTTTTCCAGGAGAGGTTCTATCCCGTTTGGATGCACAGATTTGCGTGGGATCTGCGCTGCCCTCGCCCTCCCCACAGAAAGGCAGAACCTCTCCATTTACCCCCCTGCCACGTTTAGATATATTCCGGTTATCCATGCAGTACATGTTCCTAGAGCCAGGTGAAGCCATCATGGGGTCCAAGAGGTTACAAAGGCCTGTTTTTACACAGACACACATATCTCCACTGTGAAAAGGAGAAGAAGCCCACAGTGACATGAAGAGAATTAATGTGCTCATAACACACCCAGGAAAGTTTTGAAAAATGGAAGCCACAGGGAAAGTCACAATAGGTCCTGACAAAAAGGGCTGGAGCAAGTCATAAAGGTTTCCTTTAAAAATAATGACCTCCCAATATATGTAAATAGTAAATAAATGACTTGTTAGGTGTATGTTCCCCTACTAGAATGTAAGGCATGGATTTTACTTGTTTTGTCCACCACTATCCCTACCACCTAGAACAGTACCCATAACATAGTAAGCATTCACCAAGCATTTGCTGAATGAATGAATGAATAAATGAGGAGCACATGCTTTACTCCTATGGATGAAATCCCTTGATTTGCCAAGGCAGCATTTAGTCTGTACATGGGAGACCAACAAGGTCAAATACACAAAAATACCCAAAGCACCCACTTTCATGAAAAGTGGCGAGTAGGAATGTAGTAAACATTTTCTAATCATCATAAAGCTGCAATGATAATAAGTTTTTTCAAATTCTCACTCGGCATTACAGAAAAACAGAAGCTTTTCTAACCCTCTAATTTCTCATGGGAGAAGGAGAGAAAGCACGAGCATGTTTGTGGTGGGCAGGTATCTTCCTCGCCACCTGGGAATGATGGCCGCCTTGCCCTGAAAAAAAGTATCTGCCTTGCACTGGTGCCTCAGAGACTAAATGCCCAATAAGTAGTTAGTGACTCACTGCGTGAATGAATGAATGCTATATATTGTTCATTTCAGTGAATATTAAAGCAAAAAAGGAATCAATAAACATACAAAATCAAGCAGAGTATTACCAGGAATTTTGCATAGTCTTAGTGTCTTCTGCCTTTTGAAATAGACTTTTAATTAGGATTTGTGATTGGGGAAGTCTGCTTGACATCTGAAATATGCTCTTCGTAGGAAGTGTGATTGGGGTGGAAATAACTGGGTTCACAACTTAAAGAGGCCACAGAGAACTTGTGAATGTAAAATTTCTGCAGGATCCAACTTCAGAACCTGATGTATGGTCTATAATTAGCTGTTACATAATCAGAAGCATGTAAAAATTCAGTGTAGAACTGCAGGCCTGGAAATAGTGAGATTTCATTACTTGCCCCAGTGGATGACTCTGGTGGTTATCTTGTGGCAGTTTTCTCATTATAAAATAGTTTTTAAAAATATTTTTGTCATCTAACATAAAATAGTTTTCTCATTATAAAATATACCTGTTCCATATACTTCTTTTGGTTATGTTTACTGCAGAAGGGGGAGTGTGTGTTTGTATGTGTGTGAGTGTGTATATGTGTGTGAATGTGTATGTGTCTGTGTATGTGTGTGTGCATGTCTGTGTGAGAAGATGTACTGAATAGAGCAAAGGGCTATAATACAAGGTGATGGGGACTGGTTAGGTGTGTTGGAAACCAACCCTTAGAGTGGGTGTGTGCACAATGGCTTCCTGATAATGACTAAAGAAAATGGGCAAATAAGTATGTACTTTTTTTTCAATGTAGTTTGACAACAGTGGAACACTTTGGGTGATCCCAGTTTCTCCAAATGGTGAATATGAACCATTAGAAAGACTTCAGCTCTGTACACTTTGCTATGGTAAGAACAAAGAGAAAAGTTTATTAGGCTGAAACACTTAAATGCCTTCTGGGTGAGTTATTAAATCTGGCTTTATCAGATATTTCTATTTTTTGATTGTAGATTCTATTTTAAGTTTCCCAACTTAAATATATGGTCTTCCAATACTGTATACCAGGGTTTCAATCTCTGTAACATTTGGAGTTTTCATAGAGTATGAGATGTGGTTTAGAAGATTATCCTAGTTGCTGTGGCTTTTATTGGGGACAATTTGGTAGCTTGTATTAAAATAGTGAAAGTATTTTCCAAATGAGTTTGGACAGGACATGCAGACTTCAGATATAAATGCTGCAATATACATATAGTCTGCTTTCAGCAAAGACCCTCCCAACTTATTTGCTAATGGCCATAGAAACATTGCAACATTGCAAATCCTTTATTAATTTTAAATAACGTGAGATTGAAGAGGTGTTGATCAGATTATTAACTCTTGGTAATCAGTCACCGAATCACTTAAAGATCTCAAACAACAGTGTGTTGCTGTGCAGACACTGAGCCAATGATGTGTCTCTCTGTGTGTTTTCAGATAAATGTTTCCCAAATGCTCACATCAAAGAGATCTTTTTACCTGAAAATTCATACATGGATGTAGCCTTCCTCTTCGAAAATTCTCAGAATATAGGAAGTGATGCGTTTAAGGCTATGAAAACCTTGGTTAGCTCAATGCTTGACAACTTCCACATTGCTTCAGAGCCATTAATCTCAGACCATGGTGACAGGATTGTCTTACAGAGCTATTCTCCTCGGGATAGAAAGAAGGGTGCAGCAAAAGCAGAGTTTGAGTTTACAACTTACGACAGCCAAGTCCTAATGAAGAGCCACATCCAGACTTCCCTCCAGCAGCTAGAAGAAGTCACCACTGGCTGTGCCCTACTGTGGACCACAGAGAATCTCTTCTCCCAAACACCCAACCTGAGGAAACACAAAGTCATCTTTGTGGTCTCAGCTGGAGAAAATCATGAGAGAAAGGAATTCTTTTTTTTTTTTTTAGGTTTAAGAACTTTTCATGTGTTTATTGGCTTCCTTCTGATAATTTTAATTTTTTTAATTATTTTATTATCATTAATCTACAATTACATGAAGGACATTATGTTTACTAGGCTCTCCCCTACCCCAAGTCCCCCCACAAACCCCATTACAGTCACTGTCCATCAGCATAGTAAGATGTTGTAGAATCACCACTTGTCTTCTCTGTGTTGCACAGCCCTCCCCATTCCTCTCCCCCCCATTATGCATGCTAATCATAATACCCCCTTTCTTCTTCCCTGCCCTTCTCCCTCCCTACCCTCCCATTCTCCCCAGTCTCTTTCCCTTTGGTAACTGTTAGTCCATTCTTGGGTTCTGTGATTCTACTGCTGTTTTGTTCCTTCAGTTTTTCCTTCGTTCTTATACTCCACAGATGAGTGAAATCATTTGGTATTTGTCTGAGAGAAAGGAATTCTTAAAGAAGACGGCTCTGAAGGCCAAGTGACAAGGCTACGTCATATTTGTGATTTCTCTGGGTTCTGAACATAAGGATGACATGGAGGCATTAGCCAGCCACCCACTTGATCACCACCTGATACAGCTTGGGAGAATTCATAAACCAGATCTGGATTATATTGTAAAATTCTTAAAGCCATTTGTGTACTCAGACGTAAGTCATTATTTTGTTTTCCCTCTTTGTTTTAATGAAGTAGTGTTTGTTAATAGAATTGATAACTCAACATATCTTTGTATCTACAGCTAACCCAAATATGAATTAGATGGGGAGATGAGGACAGGGATAGGACATCTCCTGGTTATGCCCTTTTTATACATTGGTCATAATGAGTTGAGACCTTTCTCATGATAGACTGTCTCTTAGCCCAAATCTGAGCTAGAAAGCACAGAGTGACTGAAGGCTTCCTGAGCTACACTCGCTCAGCTTACCTTTAGCAGCTCTTAGGTGGTCTCCAGGATGCACATTTAAACAAAAGTTTTTCCTGCTATGTCTGGTTTGTTTCCAACGTTAGCACATCCCAGAGGCCTATGTGAGGGTATAAAGATGGCGGCATCGCCCTGCACTGCTCCTAAGAGTCTGAGCGCCCAAGTCACGCAGGAATCTTGTTGAAACGCAGGTTCTGATTCAGTATGTCTAGGGCAGAGCCTGAGATTCTGCATTTCTAACGTGGTCCCCAGTGATGTCCATGCTTCTGGCCCAGAATAACACTATGTGAAGCAAGGCTCTGGACCTGTGCCTGCAAAGCACCACCCACTGCATAGGTGCTATCCGCACACTGACCTGTGAGAGGAGAAACGCAGGAATTGGGAATAAGCACCTAGAAACTTTTAAAGCGATTTGACATTGCCACGGCACCCGAGTGCATGAACAGTGGTCTTGGTCTTATTGAACAAGGTACAAACCAGAAGTATTAATCTGTGAAGAATTAGAAATGAAAACACCTTTATCCTCTGCCACAAGTGGTTTGAGAAACACTGTAGTGATTTTCAGCTGGGGATGATTTTGTCTCCCAGAGGATATATGGAAATGTCTGAATATATTTTTGATGGGCACGACTGACAGAAAGGACACACACGTATCTAGTGGGTAGAGGCCAGGGATGCTGCTAAAGAATCTACAGTTCATAGATGTCCCCACAGCAAAGAATGAGCCCACCCAAAATGTCAACAGCATTGAGATTGAGAAACCTGGCCCAGAGGATCCTGGAGAATTGGAGCTGAACTCATTCTTTCTGGGAATCTGACAGGACTAGACTCAGGTTCTACTGGAACCAATCAGACCATCCTAGAACTCCAGAGCAGCCCTGGTATTCAAATGCCCAACACCAGCACAGGGGAAATACCCCCAGAGCTCACTCTGCACTGCAGAGAGTGCCCCCTTTCTCCTGCGGCTCATGTCCGATTGCAGAACCCTGTCATCACCCTCTGGTGCCATGTTACTTCTCTAACTGGACATGCCCACATCTTATAGAATAGTGATGGGAAGAGAGCAAAGGGACATATTTAGGTCAGTAAGCTAAAATCTTTTCTGTGGTTCTCTTATATCATGTGAAAAGAAAGAAAATATGTTTCCAATTAAATGTCAATACCAGTTTTCCTATTAGAGTACTTTTCATTTTACAGTAATTAAAAGAGTTATTTTAGGCAGATTACCCTATATCACTTTCTGCATGTATAAAAAGGGAATGTATGTAAATCAAACTGGTTAAGACATTCCTAAAACTTCCTATTCAAAATTTGGCTCTTGTGAGCTATTTCTTGATTCAGAGTCATTGATATCCATCTTTTTCCATGCAATATTGTTCTTTACACCATCAAGACTGATGATGATGCAACACTTTTTAAAAGACTCTATAAAATAACTCAGAGCCGGTCTTGCTGGGCTGTTAAGTTTGGCTTTGCAGTTAGTTATTAGAACTAGGTTACTTTTCATTTCCACCTAAGCAATGTTACTAAACACATCCAATTCTCTGCCTGCCCATAACCACTTGGTTTGTATAAAATAAATGTAATAGAGACTAAAAAGACAAGAGACTCCTCTCCTAATAGTCTCAGGAATGTTTCCTAAGCTGCCGAGCCCAGTTGTGTAAGGTTTGGAGCTGGCTGTTTGCTCCCCGTGTGCACAGATGTGGTGAGTGCATGGCGACAGCACCTGTCCGATAGGATTGTCATGAAACCACAGGCGTTCTCTGAGATATTTTCAGAGTCTTTAATCATTCAATGGCCAAAGACCTCCTTTAGCTAGAAACTATTTATTCTCCTCAGTGAGGGGAAAAAATAACATACTTCTCAATATCCCATATCTTATAGAATGACGATGGGAAGAGAGCAAAGGGACATATTTAGGTCAGTAAGCTAAAATCTTTTCTGTGGTTCTCCTCCTAGAAATCAGTGTTAATTGCTGCAGAAGCATAGAGGTAGCATTATGTCATGAAATATTGCCTTTTCTATGTTTGATCCATTAGTGTAAGTCTGAGTGAAAAAGCTTGATACTATCAGAATAGATCTTTGATTATATTCCTCTGAGCAAATGGAAATCATGTATCTCTACATCATGATCAACCCTTAAATGAACGATTTGAGGACTTCCATTTCTTTGGTGCAAAACACTCTAAAATCAGTTTTGAATGCTATTGCTAGTTGCTACTATTTTCTGTTTTCACCCCAGCCAAATTTTGCTGATATTTCAGTGACATTTATTACTTCAGGTAGATTCCATTGGGATGCTCTTTCCCTAGTAAACACAGTTTCTACTTTAAAAATCTAACTGTATGACTGTAATGGGGTTTGTTGGGGGGGACTTGGTGAAGGAGGGAGTGTAGTAACCATAATGTTCTTCATGTAATTGTAGATTAATGATAATAAAATGAATTAAAAAAAATCTAACTGTCTCTTTGCTCTCTCAATAGGAGAATTCAATCAGTATCCACCGCCAGTGCTTGAGAAAGCCTGTGGTCTCGTTAGGGCAGAAGAAGCACGTAATCTCCTGCCAGTTAGGCGGCTCTCATGTTTACAGGTGTCTGTTAACTGAATGATGGGCATCTAACCTGCTGATGGCAGGTCACTAGACTAAGGAAATCGATCCGGTCTCGAAGTAAAGACTTCTCATGTGTTCCATTTTATGTAGCCAAGTCACATGTCAAGCACGCTTTCTGGATTGATGCTTTTATAACAGCCTCATGAACCTTATTACAATTTGCTTTTAAATACATGGTTTCTTCCGAAACTCTCCCACTGAAATTGACCTCAGAATAGAACCCATAGTTTAGCCTTACATCGCCTCAGCCTCACTTCCCACCTCTCCCCTGCCCTGGACTCTTTCTGCCTCCTGAGAACTGTCGTTTTGCCCTGGCCTCTGGTCGCACTGCCAGGGACCCTGAACCTACCCACCGCTCGAGGCCCTGCTTGAAGCCGTGTCCTCCCTGGAGCCCACCTTCACTCTCAGTCAAAGCCCACAGCTCCTGTTTCTCAGCACCTTCTGCCTCTGCTGAGGCACTCGTTCGAGTTCGTCCCCATGTCTGGTCTCACGTCTGTGGCTGCATGTGATTCGTTGTTTTACCCACAAAATGTAACATAAAAGACCCCACAGTTTACTTACATCTGTAAATACATTTTCTCAAAACCGTACCCTAAGCAAAAACATAAATCAATCAATCGGAATGCATCTCGAGCCTCAGACAGAAGGAGAGTGGCCTATCGGTGGCACTCAGCTTCCCTCTGTACTTCCTGAGCTCAGATCCCTGACTGCAGCCTGGGAAAGCCCGGATTTAGGCCCATAATTAAGCTGTCCTCTTCAGATTGCAGTTAAGCAAAGAGCTTCTCAGAACAGGTGAGGTGTCTTATGTATATCCAGAAGCAAACCGGCAAGATGAAGGGTTCCTCTGTATGTATGCAAGTGCACATATTCCCCTAATGTAGATGTCATTTACTTGGTAGTTCAGCAAGGAAGGTCCAGCAAGCCCACTCCTTGTGGAGGACAGTGTGGCACTGATACCAAGGGAAGTAGTGTCACCTAATACTGACTAAGTTATAAGTTCATTTAAAAGAAAAACAATTCTTACAGAGCGGCGGACAAAGTAGTGTAATGTGATTTAAACATGTACAAACATAAATCTAGCTGCAAATACCCTGTGTATAATCCTTACATAACTATCAGACCAAAATGTGTGCATCAGATCCAAGCAAACTCAATAAGACACAAGCTTAAAACACTGATTTAATGTAATGGGTGATTCTGCTTTGCTAAAAAAGAATTCCTGAAACTACAAAAGTATGGCACGTCGTGGTAAATATGTACTGTATGATGTGAGCTCAGGGTGTGCCTGCTCTCGGCTCGCTTTCTCTGCTGCAGGCCGGCTTGGCCCCCCTCACACTTCTCTCTCCCGGCACCACTGCAAAGCGGTCACTCTGCATTGGCTTCCATCTGACGTGAATGCATCATTCCTGTGTCACATCTCACTTCCTTTCCTTTCCTTATTAACTCAGCAGGTGAAGAGGCACTCGCTGCCACTCTGCAGCAGATTCCAAGGCAAACACGGATATAAATTAAACATTTGCATGGAGTTGCATGAAATAAGAGAAAAATAAACTTACACTGAATATGTTTTCTATCATCATTTAAATAAACAAAATGTCTTCTTAGTTATTTTTTTCTCAAATTATCATAGAGAACTCAGACTCCTAAGAATATAAATGTAGACACCATTTTAAGAGGCATCGTGTCAAGATATGCTTCATATAATCTTATTCTTCTCAGAACAGTACTTGACAGATTAAAGACTGTTTTCTATATTTCTGTGGTGATTGATCTCAATCTGAGACAGGTCATTTGGCTGTTCCAAAAACCTGTATTTTTGGTCATTTACCTAAAACTCTGTGGCAAATCAGGCTTGGTTTATTCCCCAGTAGTAATTCATAGGCTATAAGCAGATAGGGGAAAAGGAAAGATAAATGGGATTATTTTATTTATCAGTTTATAACTTTTTAATAAGTATAACAAATCTTAATGAATTTTATGATTGTAATGAATTCAGGTTTTTGCTACCAAGAGATAATTAACAACTATTTGAAATTCTTGGGATATTTTATCTGCATTCCCTAAAGTTATCCAGGTTCACTTAAAGTTTCTTTTTTATTTTCTAGGTTTGCTTCTGAGCTGCATGAGATTTCTTCCGGAGAGAACAGCTTCATTGACCAGGAATTACGTGCCAGGAGAGACTCATCTCTTGTGCTGGAGGACAGTGGAGGCGACCATTTGGTCTACATTCCGAGCTAAAAGCTGATGCTACAGGAGTTAACGAGTAAATATGAAAAGGATAAGGTTTCTGAAGAAATTGCAAGTCTTACTTCTGGTAAGGAAATGAAAAGTTACAATGGACATTTAAAGATAACTGGGTCCTCATCTTTTAACACTAGTACAGAATCAAATACATTAAGGCTGGTCTCTGTAGCAGCTCTTAAGTTCAAAATGGTAGCGGCAGCTACTGCTTTTCATAGAAAGTGAAGGTTTAAATGGTGACGGTACCCTGAGGAGATCACTGACAGAAGCGTGTAGTGTCCCCGGTACTCCCACCAAACCATATTCCTCTGGACGCCACACCTAGAAGGTTAGTGTGACGGAGAAGGGGCAAGATAGAGAACATCACAGCAAAGGGGGAATTAAAGCGACGAGGAGTTGGCTGGGCCAGTGCCCCAGAATTTGTGATCGCATGAGAGGGAAATGATAGAGCATAAACTCCCCCACTTCCTCCACTATACATTTGAATAGCAATACAGTAATACCTTTTGTCAAGATTTAATAGCTTCAAATAAACCAGATATATAGGATTTTTGTGTGTATTTTCATTGAAAAGGGTGACATTATAAACTGACTATTCAGCCTTTACATCCATGCATCTAGAACCTTCCAAGATGCTCATCTGACCAGAATGCTAGTTTTTAAAACATGCCATATCATGTGTATTGTTAGAATATGCAAGTTTAAAAAAAAAGGGAGCTAATTTTTTGTCAATCCTTCATAAGAAAGAATAAAATTCATTCTTAGTAGCTTCCTTGGATAAATAAATTTTCTTTTCCTTGGGCTCAACACTCATGGCTCCACATTGTCCTCCTGTTGCTGAAATTTAAATATAGAACTTTATCTTTAAAATAGCTGAACTTACCTTTTCAAAGCTAAGAATAAAACAGTCAATGATTACTTGAAAAATAAGGCTTAGAAAAGAGTTAATTCAGTAAAAATGGATATATGTAGTGCCATCGTATTATTTTTCAGTTAAAACAATTTTGTTGTCATGACATAAGTTAAAGAAGGGAATAAACGTTTTTTTATTGGATGTAGTTAATTTTGGGCATTCATTTTAATGATACGGGAATTATAGCAGTCCTCAAGGCACAAGAGTTTATTATGATTTGGTTTAAAAAGAAGAAAAAGAAAAAGAGAAGTTTTGGCAGTATTTTGTATTTGAGAATACAAAACTGTTACTTGTGATAGTTTTGTTAGAGATAAGCTTTCTAAAGTCTAATAATTCAGAAATGTAAACTTTTTCAGGAAAGACAGATATGACTGGCTATTTAAGAAAGAAAAAAAAGAAACCCATCTTTGCAGTGCTTTTTAATGATTTTTGTTCAGTAATAATAGAAAGACTTTCATTTGCTTTTTCAGATGTGTGGGAATCAAGATACTTATAGCCAGTGTAAGGTCCAATTTAGCTGAAGAAATAATTGTGCGTAGTTGTAAGAGGAAAATATGTAAATTGTCTATTACCCACCCACCCAATTTATCCTGCAGTGGGCTGAAATGTCCTGGGAACTCTGGGGAGGATTATGTCAGGTAGTGATAGCTTGAAAATTGTGAGAGTATCAAGCTAAGGAAAATATGTATTTTTTTATCCTTTAAAATGTATCTGGGTCTCAACCTAAGTGTTGTCTAGAGACTTTATGCTGTTCCTTCCTCTCCCTCTTTTTTTTTTTTTTTTTAGTATCATCTTTAGCCAGTTGCCAAAACCTGCTGAGAACTGTGCTGTCCTTTGGGAAAGCAAATTGTGGTTCAGATATTTTACTCAGTTGCTAAGAGATGAGCTTTGATTAGTTCCAGATGTATTGCACAAATAAAAGGTTAATAACTTTCATAAGTATCTCCATGTGCTATGCTTGTTCCTCGTTTATAAAGTGATGCTTATGGCTGATCTTTCTGCCCTTGAACTGAGTCTTGGGGGAAAGTTAGAAATCTTAACCATTAGGTATAACAGGAAATGTATAGCATTACGTATAACCATTCTTAACAAGAAATGTACAGCATTCCCAGAGTCCTGTGTGTGGCGAGGAGCTGCGACCACCCCCTTTCACGGGAGGCGCAGTCACTCTCTACCTATGCCTCTCTCAGCTCCTTCCTCTCACTCTGATTTCCAAGTTCATCTCCATTTCCATCACCTTTCCTGGCTCTCTTCACTCCTTCAAGCAGTTCAAGGGCAGTCTATGTCAGGATCACCTGGAAGTCCATAAGTACAGATCCTAAACCTTCCTCAGAATTACTGCTTCATATCTAGGGATGTGAGTGTTGAGGAAAAACCACCCTCGGTGAGTTCTGTGTGTCCTCAAGTTTGAGATCTGCTGTCCAGGTGATTCTAAAGTGTAGTTCCTAACCAGGGGCACCAGCATTACCTGGGAACGCGTTAGGAGTGCGGGTTCTCGGTGCTCATCCCAGACCTACTGAGCCAGACCCCAGGGGCGGGGGCTCAGCAGACTGAGTCTTGGCGAGCAGCACAGGTGATCTGGGGCACTGCCCTCCTGCCGCATTTGCTGGGTGTTCTCAGTGGAGCTGAAAGCAGTTAGGTAGCCGTGTCACAGAACAGAAGTGAGAATTCCTGTTTCAAAGAGTTCCAGGGGAACTGGGTTAAAATCTTATTTTATTCATCGAAGAAGACCACTGAACATCCATTCATCCATCCATCCAACATCTACCTAATGAAACACTTTCTAAGATCCAAACATACAGAGATTTATTTAGAGATTCTGTCATGCATTTTGACCGCAACATCGGCAATATAAAAATTCCTTGGAAAATTCAGTCCCTCCTAATTACTCACCAGTGGAAGATACATAGCTCTTTGGAATTAAATAACAAAAAATGGGTGGTTTAATTCTAATTAAATTGCAACTGTCGAACCTAGTGGCGAGTCTAGCACTTTCATCAAAGATGCTTTGTTAACTAATATTTAAGATATAGTTAGTATTAACATTAAAGAGAGACAGGATAATTTATAATGAATGTTAAGCATCAATCCAAACTCAGCCTGGGGGTGCCTCAAAGCTTTAGGCCATTGTAGGCCTTAAAAGATCTTCAGTTGATGTTCTTCACAATGAATTTCATTGAGAAATGAGAAGCAACACTTCCCCCTTCAAACTAGGCTGGAATTGTGCTCAAGGGAATTTGAATGGGGTTTGTTTTACATATTCTATTTTTCTAACTTTAATCTGATTCTGATCTATAAATCATCTTTTTTTAAGTCAATATGTCTTTTGACTTTGAATCAATCACAGGGTATTAGAGCTGGAAGCTGTCTAGTGATCGCTTCTTGCAAATTAACCAGGGAAGGGGCACATCCACTTCACCCGACTCCAGAGACACTTTTTTGGCTGTTTCAACCGGAGGTGCTGCTGGCACCCAGTCCGCTAAGCGCCCTGCCATGCACAAGACCTCACCCTCATAATAAAGAATTACCCAAACTGTCAGCTGTGGGAGAAGCCTTGCTTTCAAAGAAACTTCATGCCCCAAAAATCATTCAAGAAGATTCAGTTATAGGGACTCACAATTCCTACACCCTGTTCACTGTTTTCCCCATTACACCCTCAGGATTCTGCTGATTTTTAAAAAATTGTTGAAGTATTATCATCACCATATAAAATTTGAATACAAAGAGTCTCAAACAATTTAGCAAACTGAGCTATTTGTAGAGTGAAATACATTCTTTCATTTTTCCACAGGCATACAGTTTTACATAGTTTTATTCAATTGCCCATCCTTTTCATAGAATATTAGGCCATACATTTTACATATTGCGGCAAGCTTCGTACTGATTTTTCTGTGTCCTAATAATGTTACTTTCAACAATGTATGCATTTAACTGTTTACCTCTTGTTGAATATTTAGCTTGCTTCTAATTTTTGCTGTCATGTATTGAACATTGAATGCACTTCTTCACTTCTGCTAAATTTAAGTCTGGGCTGGAATTAAATGCAACAGAATGGCTTCGGAGGCACTCACGGAGCAGCAGCTGAGCATCCTACTTTCCCATCAAAACACATTCTAAAAAGGTCAGTAGCAGAATTGTGCTCATGTGTGGATTTTAAGTACACATCTCATGAGCTTTTTGGGAAAGTTCAACCATCTTGATATTCTCTGGGGAATAAACTGAGTCTCTCATTCATTTTAAATGTAGACTGAGGCTGTTGCATTTACTTTTGCTTGGGAATTTATTGTATTGTTATTACAGTTTGGGCTGTGTCACTTGAAGGTTTTGCATGTGGACCCAACTAATGTGAACTGAGAGTTCAGGGTATGTGGGCTCATACCCTGAAATTTGAATTCAAATGTTCAGTGAGGTTGCTTCTGTATGTCTCATGCAATCATTTGTTGCATTAATAAAGAATGTACTAGTATTAGTGACTTTTTTTTCATGTGGATTGCTTTCCAATGGAATAAAGCTCAGATACTTGAGTAGTCACTGGGTGAGGGCTGCGGGGGTGATAATGGCTGAGCCGGCCGTGGGGGCCGTGAGGACAGCGGCGGCCAAGGCGTCTGGCGCTGCTGGTAGTGATGCCAGAGGTGTTGGCCGCAGTGATCTTGGTGGTGGAGATGGAGGATAGAGGGCATGGTGACATGGCGGTAGCGGTAACAGTCTTGGTGGGGAGGTGATGGGGGTGGTGGTAGCGCTGATGAGGTGGGCGTGGTGGGGGGTAAGGGTGTGAAGTGGGATGGGCTTGCGGGGGTGGTGGAGGGGCAGCCGCAGTCCCCATTAAGAGTTTACTATATGAAGACTCTGCTAAGCATTTACATTGATTTTCCCATAATTATTCAAACATCCTTTCATGTAGCAAATAGGTACTTGGCTCCACATTTGAGTTAAGCCCTGGCTAGTCTCTGTGGGGAGAGGGATAGAGAGGAATTTTTTTTTTCTAAAAAAAAAGACTTAGACAAAGTCCGTGTTCAAGGAGCTTGTAGTCTGGCAGAGTATTATGTGTGTACCAAAAATCTGTAATACAATCGGAAAGTAGTCAGTTCAATAAAAAGTACAGATGGAATGCTCTCCAGGCCAGTATTTACTCCATGCAGCACAGTTCCCGAAGCACTGTCCACCTGGCCTCGCTTGGTGACCGGGCAGTGCGTGAGGAACAGTGGCAGTCACATTCAGTGCAGCGATGCGCCAGGCACAGAGGTGGGCACTCTATACACACAATGCATTTAATCTTTACCAAAAAAAACCCTCTGATCATCATCCTCATTATTATTACTTTCTGTATATTACAGAGGAGCTCATGATGCAATGAGTAAGAACTGCAAGCTAAGCCATCCCACTTGGAAGCGGCAGAGCTGGGACGCGCACCCCTGCCGTCCCCACCACTCCGGCTGTGACTATGTGTGCCGCATTGCCTGGGGACAGCCTTGTCTCATTTACAAATGAGGAAATACATCCAGGTGCAAAATTGAAGGAAAAGTTTGATCATGTCATCATTTGGGAGCCTTATTTTTAAATAATTTTGGTGGCTCAATTCTGTTTTTGAAATTTACTTTCATTTTTTACCAGGTCCTTCTTATAAATTCACCAGAATCCAGAACACAGAATAACAGAGCACCTTAATTAAAAACAAAGTTCCAGATGCAGTGGTTTGGGTATCAACAGCCCCTAAGGCGTGCCTCACTTTTTCTCCGTATGCTGGTACCTACTTAGACTACTGTTTCAGGATGTGAAGTCGATGGCAAGAGTCAGTCTTATAACTAAGTGCCACCTAGAAAAGTTCAGGCCAAGACAGACATTTATTCTAAGTCTTTGGGGAAAAGGATGGAGTCTAGTTTAAGATAGTCTGACTTGTTCAGGTAAATGGAGGGAAAAGGACCTCATGCAACAAAACGAGAGAATTTTAAATGTGTTTGTATATCCCTATGGCATGAAACGAATGACAAATAGCTGCACACACTCTGTGCCTGCCTGCCTTGCTGTCCCAGCTTGCAGTGGCCTCACCAGGCAGGCCTGGGGTGGTGGTGGTGAGTGAAGAGGTATGTAAATTCTTGCCGACTCCTGTGCAGTTAACCAGATGAACTTTCTTCTCCCTAAAGTATGTGTGCATTTGTACTTTAGTGTGTAAATTTTGTTCCACTACCAACTGACTGCACTTTTTCTTATGGAAATTCTGATTCGCAGAATATAGTATCATGGGTAGAATTTTTAGGTGTCTGAGACTTTTTTGTTTGTTTCCCTCTAAAAATTATATTTATGGAGTACTCAGGACATCTGAGGTGCTGTGGAAAGTTTATTCTTTCAAAAACCTTATAAGGTTATAGTTTATTATTACTGATTTTTAGATAATGAAACTGAGGCTTGGAGGAGACTTGGGTTCACGAAGGTCACGGACGGCAGAGACGGGGCTCAGAGACATGCCAAAGGTTCTGCCCGTAACCACTGCTCCCAATGCCTAGAAAAGAAAAAAACTACAAATTTATTTAATTCATATAAGTGCTTACTTTTGGAAGAAAACTCTCTAGTGGCTTTAATCAGAAGGAACAGCAACTGACTGAGAACCTCATTCTTCAAAGCCCGATCTTTGGAACCGCCTTTGGTGAGGCAGTTAACGTATCTGCTCTCCCCCGAGAGCTCAGGATCAGTTCTTCTGAAAGAGCTGCGCAGAGGAGGTTCAGATTCTGCCTCTGCCACCTACAGGCTGTCCTGTCCTGGCCGTGTCGCTCACCCCCGCTGGCCTCAGCTGCCATCTGTGAAACGGGAGTGGCAACAGTCCCGCTCACGGTGCTGCTGACAGATGAAGTGAGCGAAGGCAGGCACAGAGCCGAGCGCAGGACCCAAAGCAAACGGAATGTTCACTTTAATACTCTGAGAAGCAAAAAGGAAAACGTTGCCAACCTCATGAGAAGTCTCATACAGAATATTAACTTGAAAAATGCCTGCTACAGTTCTTGTAGAAAGAAATGCATGAAGTAGCCTCAGTAAACATGACTTGTCTGTGGAGAGACACTTGGCTGATTTGGGCCCCTGGACAAATCTCAAGTCAGGCCCCTGGATAACTGACGTATATCCTGAGATTTCCCACAAAGGCTATGAGAGGCTGTGGAACTACTTCACAGCACACTTAACCCCAGCCCGAGTGGCTCAGGGCCCCGTAGATTCTCCCTTCTCCCTGAATTCCCTTTCTGCCCCCATCACCCCAAAGTTACTGGAGCACACATGGCATTGTGGCTTAAATGTTGGCCAAAGTTATGCTAATCTCTGGGGGTGCTTCCCTGGAAATCTAGCTGGACCCCTAATTCCTTCCGAGCCTTGTCCATAATAAAGTGAGCCAGCCTTCCCTCCTCTGCCATTCTGAGGAAATTCTCCCATAGACTTGAAGGTAGGAATTTGGCTCCATTACATTTCCAGAAAATACACAACGGTGGTATGAACTACCGGTATATTTTACCCACACTTCTGCCACCTTTTCTTGAAGGAAAATATTTTTGAAGGCCCACTCATAAGTAAGATGAATTTAGACTCAAAGAAGAAAAATTACACCTTATGTCTGACTAAATGTTAGAGTTTTCAAGGCATAATCGTCTACCTTTAGCTTCTTTGATTCTCATGCTAATCCCTTAAGTAGGTAGAGAACCTATTTTTGAGATTTTATAGGTGAAATATACATCTTTATAGAATAGTTCTGTTAGGTACTTTGGAAAATACTGAGATTTTGCTCATTTATAAAAAAATTGGAAAAAGTAGTAATATTTCTGGTACAGGCATAAGTGAAACAAATATTTCACTGACATGATAAGTCAGCTCTTCCTTTTCTGCCAGAACATTCATAAAATTCTTTTCCTTATTTATTTTTTATTCTTTTTGGAATTTTTAAAACACTTTATTGAATATAATAGACATACATACAGTTGACTTACATGTATTCAGAGTCAACAGTATTATGATTTGATGTGTGGTGTATGTTGCACAAGATAGTCAACATATATCCACAACCCAAGAGACTCCTCCTGCCCCTTTACTATCCCTACCTCTTGCCCTTTCTTTTTTTTAAAATTTTTATTAAGGTACTATTGATATACACTCTTATGAAGGTTTCACATGAAAAAACAATGTGGTTACTACATTTACCCATATTATCAAGTCCCCACCCATACCCCACTGCAGTCACTGTCCATCAGTGCAGCAAGTTGCCACAGATCCACTATTTGCCTTCTCTGTGCTACACTGTTCTCCCCATGATCCCCCACACCATTACTAAACATAATACCCCTCAATCCCTTTCTCCCTTCCTCCCCACCTGCCCTCCCACACCCCTCCCCTTTGGTAACCACTAGTCCCTTCTTGGAGTCTCTGAGACTGATGCTATTTGTTCCTTCAGTTTTGCTTGACTTTTCCTTATGCTTTAACAAAGTGTGTTGATTGGCCTTTTTAAAGAAGCCAAAATGCTGTAGTTGGAAAGCAGAGATCCTGGTGGCAGAGCACGTAATGATTAGTGGGCTCCAGGAGACGGGCTGCAAAATGACAGAAATGACCATCTGACTAATTTTCACATGCTCCTAATACATGATAGCCAAGAACTCTAGAAATGTTTTGGTGGTAATCTTTGAAAAATCCCCAAGTATTTGGACACTAAAGCAATTCTAAAGAATCCATGGTCAAAGAAAAAATCAGAAGTGCAGTTAGAAAGTATTTTGAAATGAATGGAAATAAAAACCACAGGAGGCGGAGCCAACATGGCGGCGTGAGTAGGACAGTGGGAATCTCCTCCCAAAAACATATATACTTTTGAAAATACAACAAACACAACTAGCCCTAAAAGAGAGACCAGAAGACGCAGGACAGTGGCCAGACTGCAGCTACACCAGCGAGAACCCAGCGCCTCGCGAAGGGGGTAAGATACAAGCCCCGGCCCTGCGGGACGCGAGCGCCCCTCCCCCCAGCTCCCGGCGGGAGAACAATAGGCAGAGCGGGAGGGAGACGGAGCCCAGGACTGCCGAACACCCAGCCCCAGCCATCCGGGCCAGAGCGCAGACACAGTATATGCCCAGGGGGCCCTGGATACTGGGAGAACAGGGGGTAGACCTCAGAGCGGGTGCTGAAGCTGATGCCCCTGTGACAAAGAAAAGCGGGGGCTTTTTTGAAAGTCTTAAAGGGACAGGGACTTAACAGCTTGACGGAAACAACCCAGGTCACAGTACAGCAGCTGGAAATTACAGGGAAAACCGGGTGCACTAACCCCCTGGGCAACAGCTCTGAGACCCCTCACGGAGGCAAACAGTCAAGCAGCCCCCCCATCCATCACCCCACCGGGCGCTGCGAAAGCAGAGAAGCAGCCTGAGACAAATTCCGCCCACAGAAAGGGAAATTTCTCCCTTCCGGCCAGGCAAGACACAAAGACCCACTCTACACGCAATTACCCAACACAAGCCACTAGGGGTCGCAGTTGCCCCAGTAAAGAAAGGCCAGTAGTAAGTGAAAATTTTGGCCCTCCCAGCTGACAGTCAATAGCACCTGTCAACATGAAAAGGCAAAAAAATATGATTCAGACAAGACTAACCCAGACAGCTTCGGCATCTGCTACATCTTCCCCTGAGAAGGAATCTGGGGAGATAGATTTAGCCAGTCTACCTGAAAAAGAATTCAAAACAAAAGTCATAACCATGCTGATGGACTTGCAGAGAAATATGCAAGAACTAAGGAAGGAGAATTCAGAAATAAAACAAGCTCTGGAAGGACTTCAAAACAGAATGGACGAGATGCAAGAGACCATTAATGGACTAGAAAACAGAGAACAGGAACGCAGAGAAGCTGATGCAGAGAGAGATAAAAGGATCTCCAGGAATGAAAGAATTTTAAGAGAGCTGAGTGATCAATATAAAAGAAATAATTTAAGAATCATAGGCATTCCAGAAGAAGTAGAGAGAGAAAAGGGGATAGAAAATGTCTTTGAAGAAATAATTGCTGAAAATTTCCCCAAACTAGGGGAAGAAATGGCCTCTCAGACCACAGAGGTACACAGAACTCCCATGACAAGGGATCCAAGGAGGGCAACACCAAGACACATAATAATTAAAATGGCAAAGATCAAAGACAAGGACAAAGTATTACAAGCAGCCAGAGAGAAAAAAAAGGTTACCTACAAAGGAAAACCCATCAGGCTATCATCAGACTTCTCAACAGAAACCCTACAGGCCAGAAGAGAATGGCATGATATACTTAATGCAATGAAACAGAAGGGCCTCGAACCAAGACTACTGTATCCAGCACGAATATCATTTAAATATGAAGGAGGGATTAAACAATTCCCAGACAAGCAAAAGTTGAGGGAATTTGCCTCCCACAAACCACCTCTACAGGGCATCCTACAGGGACTGCTCTAGATGGGAGCACTCCTAAAAAGAGCACACAACAAAACACCCAACATATGAAGAAGGGAGGAGGAGGAATAAGAAGGGAGAGAAATAAAGAATCATCAGATTGTGTTTATAATAGCTCAACAAGCGAGTTAAGTTAGACAGTAAGACAGTAAAGAAGCTAACCCTAAACCTTTGGTAACCACAAACTTAAAGCCTGCAATGGCAATAAATTCATACCTTTCAATAATCACCCTAAATGTAAATGGACTGAATGCACCAATCAAAAGACACAGAGTAATAGAATGGATAAAAAAGCAAGATCCATCCATATGCTGCTTACAAGAGACTCACCTCAAACCCAAAGACGCGCACAGACTTAAAGTCAAGGGATGGAAAAAGATATTTCAAGCAAACAACAGAGAGAAGAAAGCAGGTGTTACAATTCTGGTATCAGACAAAACAGACTTCAAAATAAAGAAAGTAAAAAAAGACAAAGAAGGACATTACATAATGATAAAGGGCTCAGTCCATCAAGAGGATATAACCATTATAAATATATATGCACCCAATACAGGAGCACCAACATACCTGAAACAAATATTAACAGAACTAAAGGAGGAAATAGAATGCAATGCATTCATTCTAGGAGACTTCAACACACCACTCA
The DNA here is from genome assembly GCF_030020395.1 of Manis pentadactyla. Lineage (NCBI taxonomy): Eukaryota > Metazoa > Chordata > Mammalia > Pholidota > Manidae > Manis > Manis pentadactyla. The sequence continues at coordinate 147,054,373 of NC_080038.1, forward strand.
CTCCAAAGGACAGATCCACCAGACAGAAAATAAGTAAGGACACAGAGGCACTGAACAACACACTAGAACAGATGGACCTAATAGACATCTACAGAACTCTACATCCAAAAGCAACAGGATACACGTTCTTCTCAAGTGCACATGGAACATTCTCCAGAATAGACCACATACTAGGACACAAAAAGAGCCTCAGTAAATTCCAAAAGATTGAAATCCTACCAACCAACTTTTCAGACCACAAAGGCATTAAACTAGAAATAAACTGTTCAAAGAAAGCAAAAAGGCTCACAAACACATGGAGGCTAAACAACACGCTCCTAAATAATCAATGGATCAATGACCAAATCAAAATGGAGATCCAGCAATATATGGAAACAAATGACAACAACAACACTAAGCCCCAACTTCTGTGGGACGCAGCAAAAGCAGTCTTAAGAGGAAAGTATATAGCACTCCAAGCATATTTAAAAAAGGAAGAGCAATCCCAAATGAACGGTCTAATGTCACAACTATCAAAATTGGAAAAAGAAGAACAAATGAGGCCTAAGGTCAGCAGAAGGAGGGACATAATAAAGATCAGAGAAGAAATAAATAAAATTGAGAAGAATAAAACAATAGCAAAAATCAATGAAACCAAGAGCTGGTTCTTCGAGAAAATAAACAAAATAGATAAGCCTCTAGCCAGACTTATTAAGAGGAAAAGAGAGTCAACACAAATCAACAGTATCAGAAATGAGAAAGGAAAAATCACAACAGATCCCGCAGAAATACAAAGAATTATTAGAGACTACTATGAAAACCTATATGCTAACAAGCTGGGAAACCTAGGAGAAATGGACAACTTCCTAGAAAAATACAACCTTCCAAGACTGACCCAAAAAGAAACAGAAAATCTAAACAGACCAATTACCAGCAACGAAATTGAAGCGGTAATCAAAAAACTACCAAAGAACAAAACCCCCGGGCCAGATGGATTTACCTCGGAATTTTATCAGACATACAGGGAAGACATAATACCCATTCTCCTTAAAGTTTTCCAAGAAATAGAAGAGGAGGGGATACTCCCAAACTCATTCTATGAAGCTAACATCACCCTAATACCAAAACCAGGCAAAGACACCACCAAAAAAGAAAACTATAGACCAATATCCCTGATGAACGTAGACGCAAAAATACTCAACAAAATTTTAGCAAACCGAATTCAAAAATACATCAAAACCATCGTACACCATGACCAAGTGGGATTCATCCCAGGGATGCAAGGATGGCACAACATTCGAAAGTCCATCAATATCATCCACCACATCAACAAAAAGAAAGACAAAAACCACATGATCATCTCCATAGATGCTGAAAAAGCATTTGACAAAGTTCAACATCCATTCATGATAAAAACTCTCAGCAAAATGGGAATAGAGGGCAAGTACCTCAACATAATAAAGGCCATCTATGAAAAACCCACAGCCAACATTATATTGAATAGCGAGAAGCTGAAAGCATTTCCGCTGAGATCGGGAACTAGACAGGGATGCCCACTCTCCCCACTGTTATTTAACATTGTACTAGAGGTCCTAGCCACGGCAATCAGACAAAACAAAAAAATACAAGGAATCCAGATTGGCAAAGAAGAAGTCAAACTGTCACTATTTGCAGATGACATGATACTGTACATAAAAAACCCTAAAGACTCCACCCCAGAACTACTAGAACTGATATCGGAATACAGCAAAGTTGCAGGATACAAAATCAACACACAGAAATCTGTGGCTTTCCTATATACCAACAATGAACCAACAGAAAGAGAAATCAGGAAAACAACTCCATTCACAATTGCATCAAAAAAAATAAAATACCTAGGAATAAACCTAACCAAAGAAGTGAAAGACTTATATTCTGAAAACTACAAGTCACTCTTAAAAGAAATTAAAGGGGACACTAACAGATGGAAACGCATCCCATGCTCATGGCTAGGAAGAATTAATATCGTCAAAATGGCCATCCTGCCCAAAGCAATATACAGATTTGATGCAATCCCTATGAAACTACCAGCAACATTCTTCAATGAACTGGATCAAATAATTCAAAAATTCATATGGAACCACCAAAGACCCCGAATAGCCAAAGCAATCCTGAGAAAGAAGAATAAAGTAGGGGGGATCTCACTCCCCAACTTCAAGCTCTATTATAAAGCCATAGTAATCAAGACAATTTGGTACTGGCACAAGAACAGAGCCACAGACCAATGGAACAGACTAGAGAATCCAGACATTAACTCAGACATATATGGTCAATTAATATTTGATAAAGGAGCCATGGACATACAATGGCGAAATGACAGTCTCTTCAACAGATGGTGCTGGCAAAACTGGACAGCTACATGTAGGAGAATGAAACTGGACCATCGTCTAACCCCATATACAAAAGTAAACTCAAAATGGATCAAAGACCTGAATGTAAGTCATGAAACCATTAAACTCTTGGAAGAAAACATAGGCACAAACCTCTTAGACATAAACATGAGTGACCTCTTCTTGAACATATCTCCCCGGGCAAGGAAAACAACAGCAAAAATGAACAAGTGGGACTATATTAAGCTGAAAAGCTTCTGTACAGCAAAAGACACCATCAATAGAACAAAAAGAAACCCTACAGTATGGGAGAATATCTTTGAAAATGACACATCCGATAAAGGCTTGACGTCCAGAATATATAAAGAGCTCACACGCCTCAACAAACAAAAAACAAATAACCCAATTAAAAAATGGGCAAAGGAACTGAACAGACGGTTCTCCAAAAAAGAAATACAGATGGCCAACAGACACATGAAAAGATGCTCCACATCGCTAATTATCAGAGAAATGCAAATTAAAACTACAATGAGGTATCACCTCACACCAGTAAGGATGGCTGCCATCCAAAAGACAAACAACAACAAATGTTGGCGAGGCTGTGGAGAAAGGGGAACCCTCCTACACTGCTGGTGGGAATGTAAACTTGTTCAACCATTGTGGAAAGCAGTATGGAGGTACATCAAAATGCTCAAAACAGACTTACCATTTGACCCAGGAATTGCACTCCTAGGAATTTACCCTAAGAATGCAGCAATCAAGTATGAGAAAGATCAGTGCACCCCTATGTTTATCGCAGCACTATTTACAATAGCCAAGAATTGGAAGCAACCTAAATGTCCATCGATAGATGAATGGATAAAGAAGATGTGGTACATATACACAATGGAATACTACTCAGCCATAAGAAAAGGGCAAATCCAACCATTTGCAGCAACATGGATGGAGCTGGAGGGTATTTTGCTCAGTGAAACAAGCCAAGCAGAGAAAGAGAAATACCAAATGATTTCACTCATCTGTGGAATATAAGAACAAAGGAAAAACTGAAGGAACAAAACAGCAGCAGAATCACAGAACTCAAGAATGGACTAACAGGTACCAAAGGGAAAGGGACTGGGGAGGATGGGTGGGTAGGGAGGGATAAGGGGGGGCAGAAAAAGAGGGGTATTAAGATTAGCATCCATAGCGGGGTGGGAGAAAGGGGAGGGCTGTACAACACAGAGAAGACAAGTAGTGATTCTACAACAGGTTGCTACGCTGATGGACAGTGACTGTAAAGGAGTATATAGGGGGGACCTGGTATAGGGAAGAGCCTAGTAAACAAAGTATTCGTAAGTATTCGTCATGTAAGTGTAGATTAATGATTAAAAAAAAAAAAATGCAGTTCCTATGTGGTGACCTCTAATGAGTTCTACACAATAATATAAAGGACATATAAAAGTGTAGGCAAAGGGTCTGTTTGTGTTTATACAGAGGATCAAAGCCTAATTTGGCTACCCCGAAAATGAACTAAGAAACGATATGAAAGAGAACTTCCAACATCAGCACTCTCGGGAAGACTCATGCCAGAAGATGATCATCAAAAAACCCCAACAAAGATCCACGCACTGCTACAGCTGTAGATGCACTCATCCCACCAGCTCCTGGACTTGCCATGGGAATGAAGGAGATATCTAAGCTGGCCTGTGCATACAGTAAAACAACAAATTTGACTGGATCTATACTGTTGGAACTCAACCAAGAATTAGGAGAAGTGCAAATTGTAGTGCTCCAAAATCTTACAACTACAGACTATTTACTGTTAAAAGAACATATGGGATGTGAACAGTACCCAGGAATGGGTTGTTTTAATTTGTCTGATTTTTCTCAAACTATTCAAATTCAGTTAGATAATAACCATCATATCATTGATAAGTTTTCACAAATGCCTAGGGTGCCTAACTGGTTTTCTTGGTTTCACTGGAGATGGCTGGTAATTACAGGTATGCTTTGGTTATGTAACTATACTCCTATTATGTTAATGTGTGTGCGCAATTTAAGTAGTAGCTTAAAATATATACATGCTGAAGTTACTCTACAAGAAGATATGTCAAAGAAATAATCAATCTTCCCATGTTTTCTCCCGCCTGCTACTTCTATAGCTTTTCTTCTTCCTTCCTAATTACAACGAATTCTTAAATAGAATTCGTGCCTCATATCAAATTTACCGAGTATCATAACTCCTCCAAGTGGTAAAGATACCTCAAGACAAATGCTGGGCATAGAAGCCACAGGGCATAAATATGCAAAGAAATAAAAAGCTAACCATTTCAAACAATAAGGCTTCTCTCTCACTTACCAACTTAACATTTCCCTGTATGGCCCCGGAAGATGACTGGTTAGCCAGAGACGGGTAAGATTCCTCAAGGGAGGAACAACCTAAGACAGGCACAGTCGCAGGGGGGTCATCAGGTGAGAAATTGGGGATCAACAGAGGTGAGGCTTAGAACCTCACCCCCCCTGTTCTGAGAGAAATCTTCTGCATATGTGGATGTTTTATTGCCCTTGTCTAGCTTGGATTAACACATAGTCTACAGGCACACACCTGATCATCTACATTTGCTCTCTTACAACACTAAACTATGTTTTCTACCTTTATGTTGTATCTACCTACCACTTCAGCATCTTATTAAAAATAATAAAGAGAGAAATGTGGTATCCACATATAAATCAAGTATAAAAATCAAATGTGTATTCATATTTGAACTGACTGTTTATAGTTCATAATGCATGAGCAAAACCAAAAGTTTCTGTGATGACTGCCCTTGTACTGTTCACCATGTAACTTATTCACTATGTAAGAATTTGTTCTCCATGTAAGAACTTGTTCGTTATGCTTCAGAAGATTGGAGACTGACGAAAATTAGGCTTGGGGTGGATTAATGATTGTGCATTGAGCATTGACTCCCCTATACAGAATTTTATTGTTGTTAACAACCATTTGATCAATAAAAATGAGAGATGCCCTAACAACAACAACCAAGAAAAAGTACACACTTCCAATTGTAAAATAAATAAGCAACCGGGATGTAATGTATAGCATAAGGAATATAGTCAAAATATTGTAACAACTTGGTATGGTGATAGCTGGTACTTAGAATTATCATGTATATAAATGTTGAATCACTGTGTTGTACACCTGAAACTAATGTAATGTAATACTGTGTGTCAACTACCCTTCAATAAAAAATAATTATCTAAAAAAAAAAAAAATAAAAATAAAAAAAAAAAATAAAAAAATAAAAAAATAAAAACCACAATAAACCTGAATTTGTGAGATTCTACCAAAGCAGTCCTTAGGAGGTTATTTATAGCATCAAAGACCTAAATTGGTAAATAAGAAGGGTTTCAAATCAATGATCTCAACTTAAGAAATCAGAAAAAGAGCAGGATAAACCCAAGGTAAGCAGAAGAAAAGAAGTAATAAAATTAAAGTGGAGTCCAATGAAATAAAAAAGAGAAAATCACTGTAACTAAAAGCTGTTTCTTTGAGAACATCAATAAAATCAATAAACCTATAATCAGACTCACCAGAAAAAAGAATATCCAGGAATATCAGGAATGAATGAGGAGGTATATTCTACAGGTATGAAAAGGAAAATCAGGGAACATTATAAATAATTTTTTTGCCTATAAATTAGACACCTTAGGTGAAATGGACAAATTTCTTACAATGCACAAATTAGTAAGGCTCACTTAAAAATAAGCAATCTAAACAGCTCTAAACTTGCTAAAGAAACTGAATTTTTAGTTTACACCTTCCCATAAAGAAAACTACAGGCTAAAACAACTTCACCAGTGAATTTAGGAAAACATGTAAGGAAGAAATGATACCAATTCTACACAAACTCTTACAGAAAATTAAAGAGGAAAGAATATTTCAAAGCCAGATCATTCTTTGAGGCCAGATTACCATTATACCCAAACCAGGGAGACATTTCATGAAAATGAAACTACCCATCAACATTCCTCATGAACATAGATACAAAAATTCTAAACAGAACTTTAGCAAATCAAATCCAACAATATGAGCTTGATTGTGATAATCATTACACAATATATACTGATAGTAAAACACCACAGTGTATGCCTTAAAATATACAGTTTTTATGTGTCAAAAAAATCCCTCAAACAAATCCAACAATAGATACAAAAGATTCTGCAGCATTTGCCCCAGGAATGCACAGCTGTTTGAGCATTTGAGCATCTAGCAGAGCATTTGCCGTAATAATGTCCTCCATGATGTGTTTTTTGGCATTCTATTTCAATAGTATGCTTTTATGGCAATAATACATGTTAATTTGGTCATTGTGAGAATTGTTTTTGTGAGGATTAAATGAAGTAATAGATGTAAAATATTAATAATGGGTCCAGTGCAAATGAGCATCAATAAATTTTTGTCAGCTAGAAACCTACTTCTTGCTTGGTAAGGTTCACAAACATACTTCGTCCATGGAAGAGAAAGAACATTAAGCACCTACCTCCTGTCTTCCTCAGTTGGCATTTCCTTATGAGCCTGGAGATGCCTCTCTTCAAGAATATCATATGTATGTGGCTTTCCTCATAGATGCTTCCCAAAGAGTAGGAAATGATGAGTTTAAGGAAGTGAAAACTTTTATAAGCTCAGTGCTTTGTTACCTTCACATTGTCCCAGATCCACTGACCTCCAGCTTAGGAGACGAGGGCTGTCCTGAGCTACTCTCCTGCAGGCTATGTGCCCAACACTGAGGAATGGCCTGTCTGCCTGGAATTTGATTTGGTTACTTCTAACAGTATCAGCCAAATGAAACATCATCTCCAAGACAATCTTCAACAGCTCAGTGGAGATGTTTTTATCAGTCATGCCCTGCAGTGGACAGCTGACATGTCCTTGTGGGAACCCCCAGCCTGAGGAAAAACAAAGTTATCTCTGTCAGATTTGCTGGCGAGACCAACCCCTTAGACAAGGAAGTCTTAGGAAATGTATCTCTGAGAGCCAAGTGTCAGGGCTATGCCATATTTGTGTTTTCCTCTGGCCCTACACACAATGACAAGGAACGAGAGGAACTAGCCAGCCACCCACTGGATCGGCACTTAGTCCAGCTTGGGCGGATCCACAAGCCAGATCTGAGCTATATCACCAAGTCTGTCAAGCCATTTGCCCATTTAATCAGACGTAAGTCATTAAACCTTTTCCCTTCTATTGCTTTTGCAATAGATTTAATGTCTCTGTGTACAAGCCCCCAGATGTCTTAGTAACAGGATCCTCACCTTAGCAGAGAGGGCTGCAGTCTAAAGTGTGAGTCGGAGACAGCAAGACAGCCACAGAGACAAGCCTCAGGTCTTACGATCGTGACTTTCTGCACAGTCAGGAACTTTGCCAGAAACCCCATATGGGTAAAAAAGAAGTGCCTTTTAGCCCAAATATGTAAGTGTTTACTATGTGCCTAGTTCTTTAAGGGGATTCTATCTTTAAATCCTCAGTATAGCCCTTAAAGGAAAGTATTAGTATCCCCATTTTATAAGAGAAAAAACTAAGGTTCAGAGACGTTAAATGAATTGCTCAAAACTGCACAATAGTTGGCAAATTCTAGACTTAATCCCATGCATTCTGACCCCAAAGCCATGCTCTTGTCCTTTCAACTATACTTCATTTCCTAAACCCTCAATAAGGTGCTCTGCTGTAGTAAATGTCCCACTACCACCACTGTCCACCTCCTCCAAGGCCTTCTAGTTTCTCTTGTCAATGTAAACTGCCTTGGGCTCTGACTTTAATTCTTATGAGCCACAGACACCAATCTTGTCTAGAGCCTCTGTCGCACAGAACGGGCTCAGGACCCGCCAGGCAGGGGAATTAAGAGTGCCTTTTCCTAGTGGGGCCTCGACAGTATCCGTGTGCTATAATTGTGGACATGGGTTCAGTAGCATATGTAATAGCTTGCAGCATCACACAAGCCCGACCTGTGCTAGGGGTGAAGAGTGGGGCAGGGGCCACACTGAACGGCTGTCTCCAGCTCCTGCAAGTGTACTAGGGAATCACAGAGATGCAGACTCTCTGGGACTCATAAAGCCACAGGGCTTGCATGACCCTCAGGAATCTTGGATTTATATGCAATAGCAGGCTTGTCAGTTGCAAAAAATGGTGCCTTCTTCCAACCCCAAGATAAATAGGGCAGACAATTTCAAAAGCCAATGGTGTCTTCTGAAAAGATCCTCCTTTTGGAGGGAGAGAAACAGATGATAGACGGGAATTAAGAGCTGTCCTTTGACTGTATCACAAGCCTGTGGCATACAGAGCATGAGAAATTTTTACTCCATCACTGCTATATGTCATTGACTTTGCCAACAAGGTACTGCAATTTCAGAGGGTGCCTATTTTACCGAGTCCCCTAGGAAAGTAATTTGCTCTTGAAAACGCCTGTAACCACAGGAAAAGGTTAACTGACTTTGGGTGATAGTCAGAAGATGGAAGGGTAAAATTTAGATTCACCAGCCCACTCTCTCCCCAGGTGCCATCAACAAATATCCCCTTGCAGGTCTGAGCTCCGAGTGTGCTGACATCAGCTCCCTCAATCCAGAGAACGCTGGCACAGAAAACACTGTGTTGTGAGTTGACAAATTCAGCTTGGGTAATGCTACAGCTGGAAACAGTCCTTAAGAAAATAATTTGAAATGAATGGAGTTTCATTTCCAGGATGTGTGTGCGTGTGTGTATGTGTGCGCCGTGTGTGTTAAATGCCCCTGGTTTGTGATGACAGCACAGATCTGGTGTTTACAGCAGACAGAATGTGACCTATATTAGAATGATGTTTCCATTTTTGTTGCCTTTAAAAAAGGCCCTTATTAATGCCTTATTGATAACTATTTAACTAACAGTGGGCACTGTCAAAACAGAAAATACATGACATCAAAATTTAGATGAAACAATTTTAGAGCAGAAAAACATGAAAGAGAAAAAAATCACAAAAGCAACAAAAACATTTGTTATTTAGAAAACAGGCCCTGTATGAAGACTGGCAGAAAGTATTCTTTTAAGTTTGGTTTTGCAAAGCAAAACTCTAAGCAGTCAGTAAAAATTCAAAGACAAAAATTATATTAGTCTGGAGTCCTGAACCATGGATACCACTGTCTAATTTCCCTTTGAAACATTAAAAAATTGCCCCTGAGTCAAGTTTCATCTTCATCCACAGCCTGCATTTGGACTATTCCAATCGCATGCATAAAATTGATTCCTGGTGCAGCATCTGCCCGTATTCACACTCAGTCCCGCGAGGGACGTGGCCGGCGTGTGTCTCGTCGTCTCCCGTCTCTGTCACCTCGGCCGGACTCCCGAGGCGCACCGAGCAGGGGCAGGAAGCAGCGGGCTGTCTGGTGACTGTGGCCCCCGGAGCAGCACGTCCTTGTGGGAGGGGACAATCGCACGACTGGCTCCGGGACACTGCTGACCGGATCCGGGAGTTATACCTGCTCTTTTCAGCTGGGGAACTGCTGATGAGAGACAAGGAAGAGGCACATGCAGAAGGAACTTGCGCTCTAGGAAACGGGAAGCAACGAGATCAAAAAGGTACCAGTAGAACTGGAGACTCCGAGTTTCCTTTGTTGGGATTTTCCCTGGTGGAAGATGAGCACTGAGAACTCGGTGGGACAGACAGAGATGCCAGGACACCAGTGCTAAGGGGTCCCCAACATTGGAGGCAAGGGAGATAAAACTCCAGAAAGACAAAAGAAGGCGTCAGTGGTGTTGACAAAACCAGAACTAGAAGAGGTCCGAATGCTTGGTGTGAGGTCAGGGAACGGCAGCGTGAGAGGCCAGAGCAGGGAACGTGGGTCCTGAGGGAGTGGGAGAGGCCCTGGGTCCTCGAGCAAAGTGGGGGTGCTGGGGGCTGCGCACTGAGCTCTGGGGCCGGAGCCGCGGCGGTGCCTTCGGCCTCAGCAGCCGAGCTTTCCCCGTCTGAGGGGGACGCTCCCCGCTCCCCGCTCCCGCAGAGGGCAAGGCGCTGCGGCCCCCAGGTCTCTGCGCAGGCCCAGGGCAGCTTCCCAGGCTGCCTGAGGAAGTGCTGTGCGCCTGCAGCTAAGGAGGAAATGGCAGATGGAGAGCAGGGAGCTGCAGGAAGCTCTGCGGCACCTACTTACCGTCTTGGCTGTACACAGAATTATGTGGGAAAGTATTTTTAAATAAATATTCCTGGTTACCTACTAAAGCTGAAAACATGCATATCCTATGACCCAGCAATCTTACTCCAATGTAAAGACGCAAGAGAAAAATATATATTCATCAAAAGCCATGTTTCAGATGTTTATAATAGCACTATTTGCAGCAGTCCCAAAGTAGGAACAAAAATGCCTAGCAGCAGATATGATAAATAGTGGTACAGGTAACAATGAAATGCTATACATGTATGCACTATGTATGTAAAATACTATATATGTGTATAGTATGATGTACACTTCATATATATACATATATGCTATATATATATATAGGCATAGTTGTAGATACAGCTAGTATGTGAGGTGTACATAGAACAAAATCAGCAAAATGATGGAAAACAAGATAGAGGATTATGAAAAAAATCAGAAAGGGGAAAGAGAATAAGAAATCAAATATAAATACAATGAAGTACCTGGTTCTGGTCAGGATGGACGGAGCCTACTTTCACCTCGAGTTGGAGGAAGCCCACCTTACTGTCCCTCCCACCGATTATAACTTAAAACTCTAGACAAAATACCAAAAGCAATTACCTGGGACCTGCACAAAAGCAGATACATTGTGAGGGGGCATGAGTTTCCCATTTTCTTTTTTCTTTTGTGGCTCTGTGGTGAGGGCAGGACCTATATGGTGGCAGGGGAGCAGGTGGCTAAGACTCGGTAAAAGCCCCATATTTATGGGTAGAAAACCTAGGAAAAGGGGCCCCTGTTTTTCAAAGATGATGGAAGAAATCCCCATTTTCAATCCCTCTTTTCCCTTATGGTTTCGCTCTGAAGGTGGAACTGAGTGGAAGGCTAAACAGATAAAATTAAAGAGAAAGCCTGTCTTTCTGCCAGAGGAACCAGGAAAAGAGAACCTATGGGGTGGCCTCAGAGAGAAGAGGACTGGAGCATCCTTTAATTCTAATTATGGGAACTGCCTAAGTCCCAGCTGCCCCCTAAGCTGTGCATGGATGAGAAAACCCAAAACAAGACATCAAAGGCTTTGGACATTAAATTGAGATTGGAACCACTGCCTACAGAAGGTTGCATTCTGAACCTACTGGATTGATTGTCTGCTTAAGAAAATTAAAATTCTACAGAAAATGGTAATAGGATTCAGAGTCTATACAACATAATATTCAAAATGTTCAGGATAAAATCCAGAATTATGCAAAATTTAGAGAACCAGCAGATGCAAACTATTCTCAAAGGAAAAGACAACAGATGCCAACCTCAAGTTGATTAAAGTTTTGATTATTAGACAAATATATTAAAACTGTTGTTAAAACTATATTTCCTGAAATAAAGGCAAACAACTTGATATGAACAGAAAGATAGACATTCACAGCAGAGAAATAGAGATTTTTTTAAAAAGAACCAAAGGAAAATTCTAGAAATAAAATAATACAATGTCTGAAATTTTAAAAATTCACCAGATAGGCTCAGTAGCAGACTGAAGATGACAGAGGAAAGTCAGTAAACTTAAAGACAGATTATTACATACTCTGAAGAGAGAAAAAGGCTTTTTAAAAATGAACAGAGCCTCAGACACTTGTGGAACAGTATCAAAAGGTCTAATGTTTGTTTTATTAGTATTCTAGAAGGAAAGGAAAGCTAGAATTATTCAGAAAAAAAAGTTGAGGACGTAATGGCCCAAAACTTCCCAAATTGGTAAAAGATTTAACTTACAGGTTTTAAAAACTCAGAGAAAACTCCACTCACACACATCACAAACTGATGGAAGCAAAAGATAAAAATCTTGAAGCAGCTAGAGGAAAAATATGTGTTTTGTAAGACATGAACAACTATTTAAATAACTGCAGATTTCTCATCAAAAACCATGCAGGCCAGAGGACAGTGTAACTTCTTTACCTTATAAATGGAAACTTCTTACCAAAGAATATTCACAGCATTAGGCCAATACTATTTTGTCACAATGATTCCTACTCTGTAATAATGTTTATAGGACACAAGTTCACCTCAGATTTAAAAAATATTTTTCACTGACAAAGAGAATTATTTTTGCTTGTGTGTATTTTTTTATGAGGGTATCATTGATATGCACTCTTTTTTTTTGTAGATAATTATTTTTTATTGAAGGGTAGTTGACACACAGTATTACATTACATTAGTTTCAGGTGTACAACATAGTGATTCAACATTTATATATATGACAATTCTAGGTACCAGCTATCACCCTACCAAGCTGTTATAATATCTTGACTATATTCCTTATGCTATACATTACATCCCGGTTACTTATTTATTTTACCATTGGAAGTGTGTACTTTTTTTTTTTTCTTTTGTGAGGGCATCTCTCATATTTATTGATCAAATGGTTGTTAACGACAATAAAATTCTGTATAGGGGAGTCAATGCTCAATGCACAATCATTAACCCACCCCAAGCCTAATTTTCGTCAGTCTCCAATCTTCTGAGGCATAACAAACAAGTTCTTACCTGGAGAACAAATTCTTACATAGTGAATAAGTTACATAGTGAACAGTACAAGGGCAGTCATCACAGAAACTTTCGGTTTTGCTCATGCATTATGAACTATAAACAGTTCAAATATGAATACTCATTTGATTTTTATACTTGATTTATATGTGGATACCACATTTCTCTATTATTATTATTTTTAATAAAATGCTGAAGTGGTAGATAGATACAAGATAAAGGTAGAAAACATAGTTTAGTGTTGTAAGGGAGCAAATGTAGATGATCAGGTGTGTGCCTGTAGACTATGTGTTAATCCAAGCTAGACAAGGGCAATAAAACATCCACGTATGCAGAAGATTTTTCTCAGAACAGGGGGGGTAAGGTTCTAAGCCTCACCTCTGTTGATCCCCAATTTCTCACCTGATGGCCCCCCTGCGACTGTGCCTGCCTTAGGTTGTTCCTCCCTTGATGAATCTTACCCGTCTCTGGCTAACCAGTCATCTTCCGGGGCCATACAGGGAAATGTAAAGTTGGTAAGTGAGAGAGAAGCCTTATTGTTTGAAATGGTTAGCTTTTTATTTCTTTGCATATTGATGCCCTGTAGCTTCTATGCCCAGCATTTGTCTTGAGGTATCTTTACCACTTGGAAGAATTATGATACTCGGTAAATTTGATATGAGGCACGAATTCTATTTAAGGGTTGTAATTAGGAAGGAAGAAGAAAAGCTATAGAAGTAGCAGGCGGAAGAAAACATGGGAAGATTGATTATTTCTTTGACATATCTTCTTGTAGAGTAACTTCAGCATGTATAGGTTTTAAGCTAGTACTTAAATTGCGCACACACATTAACATAATAGGAGTATACTTACATAACCAAAGAATACCTGTAATTACCAGCCATCTCCAGTGAAACCAAGAAAACCAGTTAGGCACCATAGGCATTTGTGAAAACTTATCTATGATATGGTGGATATTGTCCAACTGAACTTGAACAGTCTGAGAGAAATCAGACAAATTAAAACAACCCATTCCTGGGGAATGTTCACATCCCTTATGTTCTTTTAACAGTAAATAGTCTGTAGTTGTAAGATTTTGGAGCGCTACAATTTGCACTTCTCCTAATTTTTGGTTGAGTTCCAATGGTATAGATCCAGTCAAATTTGTTGTTTTACTGTATGCACAGGCCAGCTTAGATATCTCCTTCATTCCCATGGCAAGTCCAGGAGCTGGTGGGATGAGTGCATCTACAGCTGTAGCAGTGCGTGGATCTTTGTTGGGGTTTTTTGATGATCATCTTCTGGCATGAGTCTTCCAGAGAGTGCTGATGTTGGAAGTTCTCTTTCATATCGTATCTTAGTTCATTTTCGGGGTAGCCAAATTAGGCTTTGATCCTCTGTATAAACACAAACAGACCCTTTGCCTACACTTTTATATGCCCTTTATACCCTTTTGTAGAACTCATTGGAGGTTACCACACAAGAACTGCCATTTTTTTGTTTTTTTTGTTTTTTTTTTTGTTTTTTTTTGTTTTTTTTGTTTTTGGTATTACTAATCTACACTTACATGACGAATATTATGTTTACTAGGCTCTCCCCTATTCCAGGTCTCCCCTATAAACCCCTTTACAGTCACTGTCCATTAGCATAGCAAAATTTTGTAGAATCACTACTTGCCTTCTCTGTGTTGTACAGCCCTCCCCTTTCTCCTACCCCCCCATGCATGCTAATCTTAATACCCCCCTACTTCTCTCCCCTTATCCCTCCCTACCCACCCGTCCTCCCCAGTCCCTTTCCCTTTGGTACCTGTTAGTCCATTCTTGAGTTCTGTGATTCTGCTGCTGTTTTGTTCCTTCAGTTTTTCCTTTGTTCTTATATTCCACAGATAAGTGAAATCATTTGGTATTTCTCTTTCTCCGCTTGGCTTGTTTCACTGAGCATAATACCCTCCAGCTCCATCCATGTTGCTGCAAATGGTTGGATTTGCCCTTTTCTTATGGCTGAGTAGTATTCCATTGTGTATATGTACCACAGCTTCTTTATCCATTCATCTATCATGATATGCACTCTTATGAAGGTTTCACATGAAAAATATTCTGCTTACTACATTCACCCATATTATCAAGTCACCCTCATACCTCATTGAAGTCATTGTCCATCAGCGTAGTAAGATGCCACAGTCACTACTTGTCTTCTCTGTGCTACACTGTCTTCCCCATGACCCCCACACACACCATGTGCACCAATCACTTTACCCCTCAATCCCTTTCTCTCTCTCTCCCCTTTGGTAACCACTAGGTCCTTCTTGGAGTCTGTGAGTCTGCGGCTGTTTTGTTCCTTCACTTTTGCTTCATTGTTATACTCCACAAATGAGGGAAATCATTTGTTACTTGTCTTTCTCCCCCTCGCTTATTTCACTGGGCATAATACCCTCTAGCTCCTTCCATGTTGATGCAAATGGTAGGATTTGTTTTCTTCTTACGGCTGAATAGTACGCCATTGTGTATATGTGGAAAATCCATTTCTTACTACACCCCCAACCCCCACTCCCACCAGGTAGCTGGAAGCAGGGTGGCTCCAGAGACTAAAGCCAGCAAGAAGGCCCCACATTACTTATCCAGACTATTTCCTTATCAAGTGAGTGATTCTGGGAGACTTACTGCTTTCCCCTGCTCCTGACGCCACCTGCAATTACAGAGGAGAGAATACTGTGAGCATCAGACCACATGGTGTCCTGTTTGCACAGGAGTTTTGTTCTCTTGGTGACTCTAGGAAACCAGAGGGGAAGACTTGGTGCAGTCACAGGCCCCTAAAACAGGCACAGAGGGCACGCACAGAAAAGACAGAAGCATTCCTGGAGAGGGAAGCTCTCCAGTCTGGCTTGAGTGGCAATTACAAAATTCTTAATCCAAAACGGAAAAATTGCTGAGGAAAAAGGCCCCTTAAAATACAGGTTACAATCCAATAACTGCCGATTTTGGAGGCCCTTTTAAGTCAAGTATCAGTGGCTAAGATTCTGCCCCATCCCGCTCCCCCAAATAAGCACTACCTAATATCTTTGTTCTGTACGTGATCAGATTTTCCCTATCTTGAACTCTATTGAAAAAGAAGCCAAGAAAGCAATCAATGTTTCTCTCTTGAAGAAAGGCAAATTTACGGTGGCTCTGGAGGGGACCTTCTCCTCTGCCTCGCATTCACAGGGCTGCACCACGTCCTCAGGGGCAATTAGGAAGATGGAGAATTGAGGCAGTTCAGTGGTGGTGCTCGGGAATTAGTCAGGGAACTGTGTCTGATTGGACAAAGGAGGAACATGGATGTGGGGGGTTAACAAGCACAGACGGAGCTGGTGCTGGGCTGTCCCCCTTGCTGGAAGAAGGACAGTGGAGGGAGGAGGAGAGACATGAGAATCCAAGCCTTTGGCTTTCTAGGTAAAGACACCCTGAGGCCTGGTGTAACAGTCAGTCTACAAATGAGTCAGTGCTGATGAGTCTGAACCCACACCCTGTGGCCCCTGACAAAAAAATATGCGTAACTGTTCTCCAGAATGATCCAGTTGCCTGACTCCTGGTCAAGAGACCATAGCTTAGCTTTTGGAAAAAGATCTGGATGAAAGGTCAAAGAACTAAGAAACACGTTACACTGAAACCACTTGAACAGAGACTCGTTCTTTTTTTTTTTTATCAAGGAATCATTGATATACAATCTTATGAAGGTTTCACAATAAAAACAATGTGGTTACTGCATTCACCCATATTATGGAGTCCCCCCTCCAAACCCCATTGCAGTCACCGTCCATCAGTTTAGTAAGATGCCACAGGATCACTACTTGTCCTCTCTCTGCCACACTATCCTCCCTGCAATCCCCCACACACCCTGTGCACCTAATAATGATGCTCCTCCCTCCCCACCCGCCCTCCCCACCCCTCCCCTTTGGTAACCACTAGTCCCTTCTCAGAGTCTGTGAGTCTCCTGCATTTTTCTTCCTTCCGTTTGGCTTCGTTGTTATACTCCACAAATGAGGGACATCATTTGGTATTTGTCTTTCTCTGCCTGGCTTATTTCACTGAGCATAATACCCTTTAGCTCCATCCATGTTGTTGCAAATGGTAAGATTTGTTTCTTATGGCTGAATAGTATTCCATTGTGTATATGTACCACATCTTCTTTATCCATTCATCTACTGATGAACACTCAGGTTGCTTCCATTTCTTGGCTATTGTAAATAGTGCTGCAATAAACATAGGGGTGCATTATGTCGTTCTGAATCTGAGAACTCGTTTTCTTTGGTTACATTCCTAGGAGTGGAATTCCCGGGTCAAATGGTATTTCTACTTTCAGTTTTTTGAGGAACGCCCATACTGCTTTCTGTGCACAATGGTTGAACTAGCTTACATTCCCACCAGCAGTGTAGAAATTTCCCCCTTTTTCTGTATCCTCGCCAGCATTTGTTGTTCCTTGTCTTTTCGATGTTGGCCATCTTAACTGGTGTGGGAGGTGATATCTTATTGTGGTTTTAATTTGCAACACTCATTCTTCTTTTTTTTTTTTTTGCTTTTTATAGACCTTAATTTTTAGAGCTGTTCTAGAGTTTACAGGAACAAATTGAATTGAAAGTATAGCGATTTCCCATATACCCCCTTTCTCTGCACAGGCACCGACTCCGTTGTCTATATCCCCCAGCAGAGTGGGACATTAGTTACAATCAATGAACGTACACTGTCGCATCACGATCCCCCAAAGCCGACATTAGGGGTCACTCCTGGTGTTGCACAGTCTACGGCTTTGGACAAACGTGCAATGACGAGTCCCCACTGCCCAAGCCAGGGGAGAACAGCTTCACTGCCCTGGGATTCCCCGGAGGCCCTCCTGGGGGCGGCGGCGGCGGCGGCGGCGGCGCGGCCGCGGGAGGAGGGGGCCGGCGGCGCAGCTGCAGCGCGGTCACCGCGGGCCGCCGGGGCCGCTCGAGCTGCTGGACGCCGAGCCCGGGGCCGACGGCCGGCGAGAGGCGGGAGATGAGCTGCGGAGGCGGCCGCGGGCTCCCCGGCGCGGGCAGGCGGCCAGGCGCGCCGCAGGGAGCAGCCCCGGGCCGGCCGACCCCACGCTGCAGGCCGTCGGCATCGCCCCTGCGGCGGGGCGAGCCCGGCCTGGTGGGGCGCGTCACCGACGCCACTTTCTGCGGGGCCTGCAAGCCGGCCGCGGGTGCCGACTTTAAATCCAAACTGTAGGGCTCCGGATGGCCTGCCGTGGGGACACAGCGGCCCCACGGCCCGCCTGCCAAGGGCTGTGGCCCGGCTCGGCCGGCTCCGCAGTTCCCCCGCGCTACCCGCGGGGCCCGCCGAGAAGCCTGTGCAGAAGGTGCAACAGGCAGAACCCTAGCGAGGGCTCCTGCGGTCCTCGCTCTGCAGTTCTTTGGACAAATGTGTCCCAGCGCTTTGCGTTTCTGGGTGTGGAATCACGTTACCGTCTGGTCTCTTCATTTCAGCCTGAATGACTTCTTTTACTTTTTTTGGTAGTGCAGGTATGCTAATGGCAAGTTATCCCACTTTTTATTTATCTGGGATTATCTTCACTTATTTGTTTTGTTAAGGATATTTTTGGTGGCTATCCCATTCTTGGTCAATAGTCTTTTTCTTTCAGCAGTTTGAATATATCATGCCCCTGTCTTCAGGTTCCCAGATATCTGATGAGAAGTCAGCTGTTAATTTTATTAAGGATCCATTGTACATAATGAGCCGCCTTTCTCTTGATGTTTTCAAGATCCTGCTTATCTTTCAACTGTTTGACTATGATGTATCAAGATAGAGATACCTTTGCGTTCATCTTACTTGGGGTTTATGAAGCATGGATGTGTAAATTAAGGTTTTTAAAAAGTCAAATTTGAAAACTTTTGGTCATTTTTTCTTCAAATACCCTTTCTACCTTTTTCTCAGCTGTCCTTACAGGACTGCCATTATGTGTATGTTATTACACTAGATGGTGTCACAAGATCTCTGAGACACTGTTTACTTCTCTTCATTCTTTTCTCCTTCTGTTCACCAAACTGAATAATCTCAATTGATCAATCTACGCATTCTTTGATTCTTTCTTCTGCCAGTTCAAATGTCCTATCAAACCCCTTGTAGTGAATTTTTTATTTCAGTATGCACTTTTCAAACCAGAATTTCTATTTGGTTCTTTTAAAATAATTTATATTTCATTACTGATAATCTCTATTTAGTGAAACACCATGCTCTTAATTTCTTTTAATTCTTTAGATGTCGTTAGCTTTAGTGATTTGAACATATTTGCAAAAGATGACTTAAAGTCCTTGTTGAGCAAATCCAACAATGGGCTTCTCCAGGATAGTTTCTATTAATTCTTTTTTTCCTGCTCATGGACCATACTTTCCTATTTCTTTTCATGATCACAATTTTTTAATGAAAACTGGATGTTCTTAATATTAAATGTTCAGCCGCCGTGGGACCCGCGCTTCCCGTGCTCCCAGGCCCCCGCCCAAGACTCATTCTTTTTAAAGCTAC
The DNA here is from genome assembly GCF_030020395.1 of Manis pentadactyla. Taxonomy (NCBI): domain Eukaryota; kingdom Metazoa; phylum Chordata; class Mammalia; order Pholidota; family Manidae; genus Manis; species Manis pentadactyla. The sequence continues at coordinate 147,073,886 of NC_080038.1, forward strand.
AATTCTCCCGCGAATGTATGCAGTTATCTAGTTACATAAAATTTCATGGCTCTCATCTATGTACATTACTTGTTTCTCTTTGCCTGTGACTAACAATCTGTGTACTTGGTTGTCTATCTGTCACTAAATCGATTCATTTACCAATTGTCTCTTTCATTGTATGTTGAAAGAATGGCTATTCTTTGAGAAAAATAATCATTCTATTTTCACCATGCTTACATCTGGGGTGCTGAATGAGTTGAGTGGTAGCATATAATTGATTTCTCTGTAAAATGTAATTTTAGATAATACAAACTAAAAGTAAATGTGTGCTTTGGGTTATAAATTGAAACCTAGACACTCACATATTTTTTTTATTAAGTTATGATAACTTAATAAATATACATTCTTACAAAGGTTTCACATGAAAAACATTGAGGTTGCTACATTCACCCATATCATCAAGTGCCCCCTCACACTCCATTGCAGTCATTGTCCATTGGTGTAGTAAGATGTCACAAAGTCACCACTTGTCTGCTCTGTGCTGCACTGTCTTCCCCTTGACACCTGTGACATCATGACACGTGTGCCAGTCATAATGCCCCTCAATCCCCTTCTCTTCCCCCACCCCTCCCCTTTGGTAACTGCTAGTTCCTTCTTGGAGTCTGTGAGTCTGCTGTTGTTTTGTACCTTCAGTTTGCTTCATTGTCATAATCCACAAATGAACACTCACATTCTTATGATCTCTTTTGGAAAACTATTTCCAGGTGACCCTTGAACAACATGGGTTTCAACTGGGTGGTTCCACTTATAGTGCATTTTTTTCAACAATTACTCTACAGTACTGGAAACATTTTCTCTTTTGTTTTTCTTAATAATGTTTTCTTTTCTCTAGCTTATTTTATTGTAATACATTTAACATACAAAATATGTGTTAATTGACTATGTTATCCATAAGACTTCAGATTAACCATAGGCTATTAGTAGTTAAATTGGAGAAAGTCAAAGTTACTCACCCAGATATAAACCCATGCATATATGTGGCCAATATGATAAAGGAGCCATGAATATACAATGAGGAAAAGTCCTTCTCTTCAATAACTGGTATTGGGAAATCACTAATTCCATACACAAAAGTAAACTTGGATTAAAGACTTGAATGTAAGATGTGAAACCATAAAACTCTTAGAAAAAACAGGCAAAAATCTCTTGAACATAAGCATGACCAAATTTTTCTGGACACATCTCAGGCAAGAGAAACAAAAGCAAAAATGAACAAGTGGGACAACATCCAAGTAAAAAGCTTCTGTACAGCAAAGGACACCATCAACAGAACAAAAAGGCAGCCTACAGTATGGGAGGATATATTCATAAATGATTTATCTAATAAGGGGTTAGCATCCAAAACATATAAAGAACTCATACAACTTAACACCAAAAACAAACAAACAAACAAACAAACAAACAACCTGATTAAAAAATGGGCAGGGGACCTGAACAGACATTTCTCCAAAGAAGAAATACAGATGGCCAACAGGCATATGAAAAGATGCTGGACATTGTTAACCATCAGGGAAATGCAAATCAAAACCACAATGAGATACCACCTCACACCAGTCAGAATCGCCATTATCCAAAGGACAAGAAATGACAACTGTTGGCAAGGATGTGGAGAAAGGAGAACTCTCCCACACTCTTGGTGGGAATATAAATTGGTGCAGCCACTATGGAAAACAGTATGGAAGTTCCTCAAAAAACTAAAATAGAAATACCATACAGCCCAGTAATTCCACTTCTAGGAATTTACCTGAGGAAAACAAAATCCCTGATTTGAAAAGGTATATGCACCCCTATGTTTATTGCACCATTATTTACAATAGCCAAGATAAGGAAGCAACCAAAGGGCCCATCAGTAAATAAATGGATAAAGAAGAGGTGGTACATATACACAATGAAGTATTATTCAGCCATAAGAAAGAAAGAAAGCCTGCCATTTGTGACAGCATGGGTGGACCTAGAGGGTATCATGCTAAGTCAAATAAGCCAGGCAGTGAAACACAAATACCATATGATTTCAGTTATTTGTGGAATCTAAAAAAAGAAAAAAAAACAAAATGAACAAAATAGCAGTAGACTCATACACACTGAACAGTAACTGGTGGTTGGTTACCTTGCGAGAGGGATTGGGATTAGTGGGTGGGGAGCAGAAAGGGGATAAAGGGACACAAAAATTCTCATTCATAATACAAGTTGTTTGTGGTAATGGTAACAGCATGGCGAATATAGCTAATGATTCTGTTACATCTTTCTATGTTGAGAGATAGTAACTGCATTAGTTGGGTGAGAATTTAATAATGTGAACCACTATGTTGTACATTTGAAACTAATATAAGATTGTATATCAACTATACTTCAATTTAAAAAAAAGGTATTCGAGTTTCAGCTGCACTGGGTGGGGATCAGTGCCCCCACCCCTGCATTGTCCAGGGATCAACAATCTATGAACAGGACTAATGTGACCCAAAATGTGCTGACCTCAACACACATTCAGTGTCAGAAGTGCAGGGAAGGTTTGTGATAAGGTGATACACTGCCTTCCTTGTGGAAATGCCTCCCTACTCATCTCAAGCATTCTAAATTTCTGAAGTTAATTTTAATTGATGAGGCTAAAAAAACTGCCATGTTTTCCCCAGAGCTGGGAAGTGAGAGGTGTAGAGTATAAGAGGAAATGGTATGTTTTTCTAAATGGAGAAAAATATAAGGCAACCAACTTGATAGAGTAACCAAAAGTAGAAATTGAGGAATAAACAAAACTATACAACATATTTATAACTCGGTATGACCAATTAGAGAAAGGAAATTTTAAAAAGATGAGAAAAAGCTAACAAGTCCATTAGTAGCAAGAGCATTCTGAGAAGATCTTTATGAATATATTTTTACAACAAGAGTTCAGGTTTCCCATGTCCAAAGGCTCTGGGTAAAGCTAGGAGCTTCTCACCTGTCACCAGAGTGAACTACTCAGCTCACAGTGTGACAGATGAAGCAGAACACAGGGTGGGCATCACCGCGTTACCACAGCGACAGCGCATCATAGAAGTTTGAGGGAATGCAGCCCCACCCACTTCAGGTCCCACTGCCTCTGTCAAGACAAGTGTGTACTTAGTGCACAAGGGTGGCACTTAAAAGAAAGTTCTGTTTCAAGAACTGAACCCTAGTCTCACCCATTGTTCTCCATTTCTTAAGACACATTACATGAGGGGAATGACCAACCCCCCAGATAGAGTCAATAACCAAAATTTCAGGGGGAAGAGGGAAAACCAAAACATTTTGAAAATAAATAGGTGTCCCATTTTTTATGTGAAATACCACTCCTACCCATTTCTAGCTTCCTGAGTCACCAGACATTTCTAGAACAATTTAAAGTTAGTTCCAGATGAAATAAAGAACATTAATGGAAATTCAATTTAGAAAATCATATTTGTCTCTCTAAGCATATATTCATCAAATTATATAAGTTTTCCTGTCATTATCTATGTATCCTACCTACATTTTCCTCTGTGTGTAGCTAAGACTATATACTTAGATCTCGCAATCTTTGTGAATTCACAGAGCAACTTCTTGGTTATTGTGTGTGTGAAAAGGTGACTCTTCACTGAATAATTAAGGGGAAAAAAATCACTGTATTTTCACCACTGCATTTCTTTGAGGTTGAGTGGGTTAAGTGAAAAACATATAATTAATGGATTTCTAAATGAAATATTTTGAATAACCCCCAAACTGTAGGATTAAATGTGTGCTCTGGCTCATAAACTGACACTCAACATAAACTTTATTTTTATTTGTTCATGAAAACTAGCAATTAAAAGCAGAGCGACCAGCCCCCAAATACACAGAACACATGAACATTTTAGAGCAAAAATAAGAGCGTGGCCATATTTACAATAAAGCAGGTTCCCTTCGTGGTGTGAAATTTTACACTACCAATGTCAATCATTGCTGATTCACTGCAAATTACTAGAAATAATAAAATAGGACATAGAAAAACGGCATCAATATAGTAAGTGCTTTATTTTCTTTCAAGAGGATGAAAGGAGAAAATATGAAGGAAATTGTATAGACTTCAAGTTATTAAATTGTATATCAATCTGAGGCAGGTGATACAGGGATGCAGGCAGGTAGAGTTCAGGGCCCCTGTAAGTTTCAAGGCCTTTGTAAGTTTCAAAAAAAAAAAAAGTGCTACTCAGCCATTCAAAAGTATACTTAGCTACATCTCAGTTGATTGGCTGTGCCCTGTGCAAGTGAAGCATTGCACTTTCAGCCAATCAAGAGTGGGTTGTGACGGCATTCTTCAATGAACTAGAGCAAATAGTTCTAAAATTCATATGCAACCACAAAAGAGCCCAAATAGCCAAAGCAATCCTGAGAAGGAAGAATAAAGCTGGGGGAATTACCCTCCCGGACTTCAAGCTCTACTACAAAGCCACGGTAATCAAGACAATTTGGTACTGGCACAAGAACAGAGCCACAGACCAATGAAACAGACTAGAGGGCCCAGATACTAACCCAAGCATATATGGTCAATTAATATACGATAAAGGAGCCATGGACATACAATGGGGAAATGACAGCCTCTTCAACAACTGGTGTTGGCAAATCTGGACAGCTACACGCAAGAGAATGAAACTGGATTATTGTCTAACCCCATACACAAAAGTAAAGTCAAAATGGATCAAAGACTGAATGTAAGTCATTTCTTTATGGTCTGAAACCATAAAACTCTTCTAAGAAAACGTAGGCAAAATTCTCTTGAATATAAACATGAGCAAATTTTTCCTGAACGCATCTCCTCGGGCAAGGGAAACAAAATAAAAAATGAACAAATGGGACTACATCATGCTAAAAAGCTTCTGTACAGCGAAGGACACCTTCAACAGAACAAAAAGGCATCCTACTGTATGGAACAATATATTTGTAAATGACATATCCGACAAGGGTTTAACATCCAAAATATATAAAAAACTCAAACACCTCAACACCCAAAAAGCAAATACCCTCAAGCATGTCCCAAAACTAAAGACAACAGCAACCACTAACTGAGCTCTCTAGTGTGTGCAGAACCCTGCTCCCAAGGCTTCAAGTCTATTAACTCCTATAATTAAAGTGATAAAGTGAAAAATACATGCAAGAAATTCTACTGACCCCGGAATTAGAAAGTATTCGTGAATACATGAGAATGGTAAGAGAAAGAAAAGGAATGTGATAGAAGATTAAAGATCTCTATACTCATATGATATTACTCTAAACTAAGTTTTCTTTTTCTATCTATCCATTTGTCTCTATAAAAATAACCAAAATAAATATACCCAACACAGAAAATGGAAAACACATAAGGAATAAAAATTAGATACATTGCAAATGCTACCTTCTACTCTAAATGCTGCTAGATTACTGATGGCAATGTAGTTTATGTTTTAACAAATTAAAAGCCCAACACATCTAAGTGGTCATTCAACTTAGTGAGAACCCAAATACTATGTATGTAAGGGGTAATGTTGGGCATACTATAGCTGATGTGGATAAAAATAAGACAAAAAATTAAGAAAGCAGGTTAATTCTATTTTAGTGGACCTGATTAAAAGATAAAATATAAATATCAGTTATGAAGCAGAAAACTATTAAGGTCAATATCTATTTAAAAGAAAATTAAGAAAACTATTAAAGTAAATACACATATTAGTGTAAAAAATTGTACTGACGTTTGATGCTAGTTTTCTCATTTCACGTTTATATTTATGACAATCAATAGCAGTTAATATATGAGGATAACTACACAAATTATATTATGTTTTAGAAACAAAAATGACCATTATAAGTAAACGCTGAATATATGCCTCCTTAAGCATGAGAGAATGAGAGAGGGAAAGAAATGATGATACTCTATTTAGTAGTGCTGTGCAGCAAACTTTATATGTACATTGTTGGCAGTATATGACATCTCACATTATGGGGCACAGGGTTGAGTGGGGTTGGTTAATCTCTGCCCCATGATTTCTGTAGCCCCAGCTGGGAGCACTCCAATGTTTGGAGCTGGAACAGCTGGGGTCTAACCAGACATCCATCTCTCTTTCTCTCCTTATCTTTCTCTTAAAGGCTCCCCCGCATGCTCACCCGATACTTAACACAGCGTGGGCACCTAAGGATACTTAGACTCCCATGGGGCAGCTCAGGGTTTGGAGTGACAGGCAGTAGAAATTGCCAATCCTCCGAAAGGCTAGCTCGAGAACCACTGTGCATCACTTCACCACATCCTGTTGGTGACAGCAGTCACAAAATCCCTGACCCTCTCAACAAGAGGATCGTCTTTGCTGTTTTATCTGACACAGGGTCCAACAGAACCAAAACTTGGTGCCAGCGGAGCCATTACTTAATCTCACAATGTCTGTTTACTCACCTGTAAAATAGAGTTAGTCACGATTCTATGTCATGGAGTTGTTGCAAAGAATAGAAATTTCTGAAATATAATAAAAGTTAAGATATTTAATGAATAATTTTTAAAATATTATAATTCTTATTATTTTATTGAATATTCAGTTGAGGTGTAGTATTTGTCTTCTGTATCTACTCCTGAACACATTTGTGTTCACAGGCTCTCCTCTCTTCCTTTATTTCTCTCCTTCTCACAACACACACACACACACACACAGGAGCACATTCATGAATAATCCCTGCCTTAATCATATTCTGGGATACACACCCTCAAATATCACTGCATTCTAAAGCAAAACAAAAGACTAGACAATAACCTATCAAAAAATTTTGTTTTGATAAAAAGAAAATTTTAAATTAGATTTAAATTTAAAAAATAATTATATTAATAACAAATTACAGAATGGATTAGTCCATCCTGGAAATTTGCCAAAAAAATGAAAGAACATAATCAATCTTAAATAATTCAAAACAAAAGAGGGAATAAAGCTGCAATTAAAGGTGTTTAGAAAATGAATATAGTAACATTTAGTAGCCTACATGTAAGATTTATTGGATAACATAGAAGTTCTCTTGGAAGTAAGGGTACCACAAAAAATCCTATCACCATCAAGGAAGAGAAGAGAAAAACAATTAAACCTTCAACTTATAAAGACATAAAATAAACAACAAAGTATCTGAAAAATATTGAGGTAAACAGTTTAAAAAATAGAGAATGCAGAATATTAATATCATAGTATTCTATACCATCCTATGTAAAAACACAATTAAATTGATTTTTTTCTTAAAATGAATTGAAATTTCAAGATTATTTTGTAGAAATTCTGAATAAAAAGTAATAAAAAAGCTGTCTAAGGGAAATAACAGTGAAAAATAAAACTTTCCTTCAAGGAAGGAAACCAGTTTTAGAGTGAGAGATAATTAGGTCACTTTTAAAGTACTGAGTTTGAGGAAGAAACTATAGTGAGTCATAGAATTTACTTTTCTTAATCTTCATTTGTTTTAAAAATTTTCAAGCCTGTCAAAATTTCAAGCATATTATTCCACAACTGCAATAATAATTGTGGAATAATACTAACTAAAATAGCAACATGATTAAACAGAGGATTTGACCAGAAAATTTACCTGTATATTGTTTTATTGTAAGAATTTTTTAAAGATCTTTTAAGCTTTAACTGTGATTAAAAGTGATAAGATTGAGTAATGTTTGTATTGTTCATGGTCCTTTGTTTGTTAGAATGTGTTACTTAAATTAAGACACTAAGAGGCTTTAGTTGAGGGCTGTGGAATTAAAGAAAATACTCCCAAGAATAAAATAGAATGTATTGTGTTGTCTTTATTCCTCTTGACCCTGTTATATTTCTCTTCCTCTGAGGCAGCATCAGCCATATCAATGACTTTTTGTTTTATTTTGTATTAAGGTGTAATTGATATACACTCTTATGGAAGTTTCACATGAAAAAACAATGTGGTTCCTACATTCACCCATATTATCGAGCCCCCCCATACCCCACTGCAGTCACTGTCCATCAGTGTAGTAACATGCCACAGAGACGACTTTTTGTTTGAAGAAATGGGAAGTCTTGTGGCTAAGTGGTGAAAATGCCTGTTGTTTTACAAAAATAAATCCCAAAGCTAAGCGGCGTGGAATGACAATAATTTTTAAATCCCTCACAATACTTTGGGGTCACTGGGTTTGGCTAGGTGGCCACTTCCTCTATGGAAATGGGGCTAAGGGCAGGTGGGGGCTCCAGGGGGCTGGAGCATGCAGGTCAGCATGCTGGCTCCCTCATCCTGTTGTCTCGGAGGGGACCGTTCAAAGCAAGGGCTGAGCAGGAGGGTTGCTGCTTCCTGGAGCGTTCAGTCGTCTCTCCCTGTGGCCGTCCCATGTGCTCTGTCCAAGGTAGTCTGTCCCCTCCCATCACTACTCAAGCACACAAAAGTGCACAGGTAGGAGCAGCCAGCCCTCTGCCAGGCCGCGCCCCAGACCCGGAGCAGCAGGCCCCTACCATCTGGCAGTTAATGCGAAGCAGCAGCTCAGTTTCAAGGGGAGAAGACGCAAACGTGTCTCAGGAGGAGGGGTGGGAGGAACAGGTGGGAAGCACTTCCAGCCATTGTGAATGCGTTTATGTGACAAGTTATCTTTGAAATACACAAATCAAAAACTTCTAAATTCTAGACCCATTCAGAGTTAAGTATGAATATTGCAGAGATCTCTGGAGTCAATACTATCCATGTGTCTTCATACGCATGACGGGTCAAGCTGGGCTCCGGGGAATTGGACGGGTATTATTATTGTGGTGAAAAGGCGTCAGAGTCACTGGGAAATCATACATGTGTGTTACTCTCTTCCTTAAGAAGGGTTGGGGCATCATTTTTATACAAATAAATATTTTGTATAATTATTTTGGGCACATTATTTATACAATAAAAAGTTCTAATCATTTGATACAGATAATGCTATTTAATTTATATAATTGAGTACTGAGAGTGCTTAGTATAATGTAATTTATTCATAGAAGATTTGATTGGTTAACTATATCTTTCCCATAATATCTCTATTTTTGACACTATTCTTCCTCAAAGAATAAACCATCTTTAAAAGTTTAAGGAACATCGTTTTTGAAAGTAGAATACAGCACGGAGAGCATCTGTATAACTGACGGCAGGCATATCTCATTTGGGGGGTCTCTAAAACTCTCACTCTGCTGGGACAGGGTAAGGGCTCGAGAACTGTTTGTTGAATCGATATGAATAAAACTGAAGTTTAAAAGCAAGTTTGAGGAAAGGCAGTAGTTATTAAGAAGACAGACTTAGAGTCAGACAGATAGGAGTCAAAACTTGGTTTGACCACTTTTATTTTATTTATCAGTTTTTTTGAGAGGGCATCTCTCATATTTATTGATCAAATGGTTGTTAACAACAATAAAATTCTGTATAGGGGATTCAATGCACAATCATTAATCAACCCCAAGCCTAATTCTCAACAATATCCAATCTTCTGAAGCATAACGAACAAGTTCTTACATGGTGAACAAGTTCTTACATAGTGACTAAGTTCTTACATGGTGAACAGTGCAAGGGCAGTCATAGCACAGAAACTTTCGGTTTTGATCACGCATCATGAACTATAAACAATCAAGTCAGATAATGATTATCCGTTTGATTTTTATACTCAGTGTAAGGGGCACAGACACAGGCTTGGAGGGCCAGACAAACGGAAGGGATGGACATAAACTGTCCATAAATACACCTATGAAGTAGCCAGTGGTGAAAGAGAGGCTCCCCAGGGAAAGCCCGAGCGGCTGGGCGCAAAGAGGTTTTGTTACGGGCCCGAATCTGATGATTACAACAGGGGCCGGGAAGGTCCTCGGAATTCGAAGGGAATAATCACAATCTGGCCCTCCCGGTAAGGTGAAATCATCAAGGTTATGCAGTTTAAAAGTGGTCAAAGCCGGGTAAGATTCCTAAGGAAGAAGGAATTCAGCTAGAGACGATAATAACAAAAAAAACCCCAAACCAACCAACCCTCCAAAACAAAACTAAACACTTGCCCGAGTTCCTAGCCTGCCTGTGGATTTCAGACTCAACATTGCAACATCAACTCTTAACTGAAGTTGATAGCCAGATGGCCGGCTTGCCCTGTGGATTTCAGACTTGCCAGCCCTCACTACTATACAAGTCAATTCCTTAAAATAAATCTCTGTATATGGACATATATATTCTATTACCTGGTTCCTTTTTTTGTTGAAATCCATGACTAATACAGTGCTGTTCCTATTTCTTTTTAAATAAGATCGCTTCAGGCAAAGAAATGTTTTTTTTATATTTGCAATTTTTTCTTTTATTCACCACGAGAATTTATTCTTTAGTTATTCAGTTCCCGATTGAAAGGAAAGGAGCGACACACAGCAGCAATTCACCGGAGAATTGCACTTTATTAGGGAAAGGTGCTGGGTTATATAGGAAGGGGCATGGGGTGATTGTGGTGTTACTTCTACGGGGCTGGTGGCTATAGGCTAGGTGCTGGGATTGGGGGGCGAGGGGTGATTGGGGTTCAGGTGGTGCCGGCGGGAACCGAGGACCCGGATGAGAAGCAGGAGGTTCGCCATCTTATGGGTGGGGGCCCTTCACAGATAGATCTCCCACAATATTTTATAAAGGTTTATCAGTTTGTTGAATGGCTAAATAATTAATGAATTTTACATATCCACAGCACTTCATTGGACAAGCCTGAAGGGCTTGACAGCAAAACGTACTTGGGGTGAAAGGGTTATACCCAACTTTATTTCCAGGTGGCAGGTCAGTCACTAAAATCCTATTCACTCAGAGTGAGTCTGCATGCAGCAAGCCATTCTCTGCCTCTGAGCCCCTCTGTCCACACAGCCGTCCTCTGGGCCTCTGTCCTTGGTGCTGCCACCACTCCAGCCTCTGCTCTGCTCTCCTGCAGCCTTGCAGCCCTGCTACCATGTAGCACCCAGAGCACTGGGTGGAGCTCCTTTTATAGAGTCAACAGCCATGTATTGCCCACAGGTGTGCAATGAGCTAGTCAACCACGGCCAGGTGAGAATCCTGCCCACAGGAACTCTCATTTTATCCACACCAGGACTCTCTTGTCACAGGTATTTTGTCTTTGTCAAGTTACGTATCTTTGTATCTCAGTTTCCTCTTCGGCCATTAATGTCTAACTCAGAATGTTCTGAAGATTAAATGAGCTGATGTATTTAAAGCACTTAGAAAAAGGCCTCAAGGCACTGAAATAAGAGTTGATTCTGGTAATTATCTTTACTATGTGCTTTTCATCAGTGCTACATGACCTGGATATAGGAATTAGAAAGGCTTTCATCTACAGTCCTGACCAAGTTTAGAATTTAAGGGTATTTGTATTTTTTTTAACAGTATGAGTTTTTATTTTTTATACTATTAAAAATGTATTTCAAGATATCCCTTTGGGACCTATATAAATTCAGTCTGGAGGTTGTTTTTTTTTCTCAACAGTCTCCAATCTTCTGAAGCATAACGAACAAGTTTTTACACGGTGAACAAGTTCTTACATAGTGAATAAGTTCTTACATGGTGAACAGTGCAAGGGCAGTCATCACAGAAACTTTCGATTTTGATCACACATCATGAACTATAAACAATCAGGTCAATTATGATTATTTGTTTGATTTTTATACTTGATTTATATGTGAATCCACATTTCTCCCTTATTATTATTATTTTTAATAAAATGCTGAAGTGGTAGGTAGATGGAAGATAAAGGTAGAAAACATAGTTTAGTGCTGTTAAGAGGGCAAATGTAGATGATCAGGTGTGTGCCTATAGACTAAGTATTAATCCAAGCTAGACAAGGGCAACAAAACATCCACGGATGCAGAAGATTTCTCTCAAAACGGGGGGTGTGGTTCTAAGCCTCACCTCTGTTGATCCCCAATTTCTCACCTGATGGCCCCCCTGCGACTGTGCCTGTCTTAGGTTGTTCCTCCCTTGAGGAATCTTACCCGTCTCTGGCTAACCAGTCATCTTCTGGGGCCATACAGGGAAATGTAAAGTTGGTAAGTGAGAGAGAAGCAATATTGTTTGAAAAGGTTAGCTTTTTACTTTTTTGCAGATTTATGCCCTGTAGCTTCTATGCCCAGCATTTGTCTTGAGGTATAGTGTATTTGTATTTTTTAAACAAATTTTCTTAAAAAAAATCCCACATTGTCTGAGGCTTCATTCAGTGGCTCCTAGATTTCAACCAGAACTGGGCCGCTTCTCATCGACTTCCACATCTGCAGTCTCAGCTTCCACGGCTCCTGTCTGCCACCTAGTGGCTGCAGAGAGGCATCACCTCACACTACGCTGTACAGAAAGGGCACCACAAAAAAACAGCCTTCTTCTAGTCACTTTTTATTAAAAGGAAAGAAAATCTTCCTAGAATCTGCCAGAAGAAATCTCTTTACCTCATACTGCCCAGTGGAATAGAATAACCCATACGTGTTTAGACCAAAGATAATTTGGGGGCCCATAAGCGATTGAACTTCCTTAGCATCAAGATCTCACCACTTCTCTCCTAAACAAAATCAAGGCATTTTTAGCAAAGAAGAGAAAGTGGTCACTGGTTAAGTAGCTAATATCTACCATCCTGGGTAATGAGTGGATTGCCCTGCAGGTTCCTGTCTCCGTTATTGCCGTTTCCTCTCCCATCAGGGCTTTTGTGTGGTTCTTTGAAGCGCATCTACACTGAACTGTTTGTACTTACTACACCAATACTTTTAGGAACAATTAAAATATTTAGAAGACAAATAATGCATTTTAAATGGTAATGGATTTCATGCGTTTAATATGAAAACAATGCCTCAGGAAAGTTTTGTCAGAGGTCGGGGTAAAGAAAGAAAAAGGAAAAAGAAAAGAAGGAGGTAATAAACTGTGTTATGGATTGTCACCCTTCCTACCTTCCTACTGTTTCTCCCAATGAATTACACACTGTGTTGGGTTTGTTTAGATATTCTGGTCAGTTCATTTCTTGCTCTAACAATACCTCTCAATCATAAACTTTATAATTGCATAAAAATAATGAGGCACTTTGGGGTCATGCAGCTGGCAGAGAACTTGAATTCATACCAGTAGTTCTCAACTTGTATGCTCCAAACCACTGCAGGTACGGCCAGAGGCAGATCTGTGTGTAAAAATTATTTTTGCTGCAGCTGAATATGCATAAACTTACAGCACTGTCAGTCAGATGATATATTTACATGACTGGTTTTGAAATGCAGTATCATGCATGATCCATCCTGCTATGTGCAGACCCTTCATGACATAACTGATTTATGGGGTGTACGCATGTGTGTATATATGTGGAATTTGGGTTGCTCTCTGAATCCAGCAAGCTGAAGGGAAAAGAGAGTCTCTGGCTCACTCTTGTAACTGGTCACAGGTCCACACCTACATGTTAGTTTGGCCAGGAAATAGAGGCCCTAGGTAGGGAGTCAGTTTCTAAAACAACTTCATATTAAGGATATGAAAGTATGTTTCTGCCACGCAGGTCAGTGTTCAAGTCTCAGCCTCCATTGTACTGGTAATTGCTGCCTAAGAACCCTTTAGATAGCTTCGCCATTAGCACCAGCCTTGCTATGACTCCCGTAACAGTGAACACCAAGTAGTTTTTCATAAATTCAACAAATTTACTGAGTATTTATTAGGTGGCAAGAATGTTAAGTATGTCAAGGTGAACAAATTATAAATCATGGTGTCCAAGGACTTCCTGGCTACCCCAGGGGTTGGCAAACTGGCTGTGAATGGCCAGGTCATAAATATTTTGGGTTTTCTGGGTCACATACAGACTTTGCATTTTCTTCTTTGTTTTATGGTTTTTTTGTTTTGTCATTTGTGTTTTTTACAACCTTCAAATATGTAAAATGCATTCTTAGCTTGAGGTCCAAACCAAAATTGCGAGAGGAGGATTTGGCTCTGGTTTTCTCGTTTGCTGACCCCTGGTCTAGTTAATGTTGCTAGAAGAAGGCAAGATGGGACAAGATGCACAGAAATTTGGAAATAAACAATTATTGACTAAATGCCCCTTACTGCTTAAAAACAAAGACAAGTTTTTTTCTTTATATTTGCTAACTTTTTAGGATAGTTCATTATATAGATCAAAGCTTTATAACACTACTAAAATGATACATTAGTTAAAATAATAATATTACAGTTTTGCTTGATTTCTTTATCATTCCAGTATGACAGTGTTTAGTGGAATTGTCTAGATTTTAAGATTTCAAGGAAAAAAATATGTAACTTCTACTCTCATTTTGTTTTAGTTTTAATGAAACCCCAAATCGGAATAATACATTATCATTACAATAGTTTGAAAAGCATCATAGAATTTTAGTGCTGAATCAATTTAATTTTACCTTTCATGACCTTCAGTGGGCATTAAATCAGTGTGAATCAATGTCAGATGGGCCCTGGACCCTGCTCCTTGCACCTGGGTTCGCAGTGTGCTCTCGCACTGCAGCAGGTGTCATTGTGATTAAACTTCGGATCATTGTTTCCTGTCATAGAACAAAGTCAATTTTCTTTGTATAAATATGCATTTTATGATCCCTTCAGACTGTTCTTGATAACTTCTATTAACAATATCTTTAAAATGTTATAGTTTATGCATAACTGTACTGAAATTGCCATGAATGGACAAGAGGACTTATGAAGAAGAGAACCCCAGACGTTGAAGAAAAGTTACAGTGTCCACAGGGCCCTGACTGTGATACAGCCCAGAAATCCAGCCTGGAGCATGTTTCCATCTCCTGGCATATGACATGCCGACATAATAATATATTTTTTAAAGAAATTAGTACCTCAAATTGGTATACTAATGCAGTTATTCCTCAAGATGGCATGTTCCATGGTTCTTTCCAGAGCAAATATAAGCTTTTACAATAACTTCTTTTTAAAAACTCCATGGATCAATATATGTTCTTTTACTCAGTGTTGTAGATCTCTACTAGGTCAACTGAGAAAAGCTAGTACTGTTTCCAATTCCACATTCTAGATCACTGTGGGCCACAGGGGGCATTTTGTGTGGGACTTGGAAGAGGAAGTGAAGCAGCAGCTGAGTTCCTTTTAGGTCCAGAAGGGCAGTGCGGAGCACGGTGCTGCGAGTTCGCACATGGCTGCAGATTCGCTGACGCGTCTTTTAGGCCCAGGACAGCAGCCAGGCCCACGGCGCCTACAGCTCCCGCCACTTCGTTTTCTGCAACTCTTGGGCACCAGCCTCTCCAGTGCATCACCTTCACCATCCAAACTAGAGACTGTGAGAGGCCAGTGCAGATTCCAGCTGGTCTGCATGGGTGCTGGCCTGCCCTTGCCTTCCTCCACTGTCTGTACCTTTCCTTCCTGACACACTGCCCCCGCCCTTCAGGCACAGCATCAAACATAAGGCAACAGGTGTACGTACACTGTGACCAGGACCTACAATTGCATAAGTAAATCTTCTGTATAAATTCCATACTCCCTACCGTTCCTAGTGGTTCTACTTCCATAACTGAGTTCTGCATGATAGACTTACTATCTTGAATATCAATTGCTATTGTTCTCAGTTATTCAGCAGCATTTAAATTTGCCACATAATGTTGCAAGACACAGTTTTGCTTTAAGATGTTTTTATTTGGCTCTACATCTTATGCTGAAGAGCAAAGTAATGAATATTTCATTAGTCAGTGGGTGAATTTTTCACAGCATAAACATTTTAAAAATAAAATGCAATGGATTTTGCATTTCAAAATGTAAAATGTATAATGGAAAGCCTAAGATGCTATTTTTAATACTTTATTATATTAAGTGTGAAGTAAGGGAGTCAGAAAAGTACCTTTCCAAAAGCAATGTGACTCTAACAGATTCTATGAAGAAACAGCCTGAACATGTACCCTGATTCCTTCTCATAGTGTCTCCTTCTTTGAAATAACACAGCAAAAATTATAAGCTCTTTTTTTAGCTTCAGTAATGTGTCTAAGTCCTCTTTTATTCTGGTAAATTCCAAGGTATGGCACTCATTCTCTATAGTACAATAAAAGAACTGGCAGGCCACCAACATAAAGGTTTACCATTCCTCTATATCATAAAGCAAGATTTGTGTATTTCATGACAAATTAAGGAAATATTTCTGTACTATCCACTTGGATAATCTGTGGAGGCAACCCTCAGTCCTGCTGTGATTAAGATTCAAAAGATACCAGGCACTGACAGACTGAATTATTCAGTCCATGGGAAGGGAAGCAGACAGCCTCTTACGTCCAGAGAGGCTGCTGCCGAGGGGCTCTTTCAGCTCAGAGGAAGCCATGGCCTGGCTCCTGTGATGCTGCACTCCCGAAACACACACTTCTCTCTATTTCCTTATTTACCGTTGTCTCAGAGACTCTGGTGGACTGATGTAGAATTATAGGAACTAAAAAAGAAGAAGAATATGCTATAACTTCTTCAAAACAGATTAGTAATATGACAGAACAAGACCATGCTGAAAAACACAGAAATAATGCAAAACAGAGGAGAGGAGAATGTTCATAAAAAATAGTGACAATCCTCAAGGGTTTGCTACTGAAGCCTTAAAAAACATACTTCCTAGAACTGAAACCTGATTTCCCAAATTAAAAAAATAATAATTCACAATATTTAATAGGTTGCTAATACTGAGAAATAAGATGAAGATGTGAAGAGGAATAATCATGAGAGAAGCAGCATGAAAAAACTAACATGGAGATAAGACTCCCAGACAAAGGAAAATAATATACAAAACAAAGAAACTCGTAGTCTAGTAATACAAAGGAGGTAAGTTAAAGACATTACTACCAAAGGCTGGGAATCCAGGCTGCCTGGCACTGCTATTTGTCAGCTGTGTAAACTTCCGTTTATGCCTCAGTTACTTCAGCTCTAAAATTAGATGAATCATATCAATGGTACTTACCTTATGGGCTGTTGCTCTTCAATCATGAGGTTTAAGTGTGTTATTATTTGTGCAATATGTAGAACAATACTGGGCCCTGAACTGAGTTTGTACAGTAGAAGAGTAGGTGATTGTTATTATTATTAAGCCATGTTTAAAAGCTAATGAGATATTATTATAAATGTATGTTATTAAACATGAAGGCTTATGTGAAGCTGAAAATTTCCCAGAAAATAAAAAAGAAATTACCAAAACTAGCTTGAGAAGTAATAGAATGCTTGAACAGTCCAACTAAAAAATAAATTACAGTAAGGTGCTCTTTACTTTGATATTGTGGTCATCAGTTATTAATTAGGAAATTCACAAATTTGAATTATAGGCACAATAGGAAAATGAAAAGTTCATGACTCACCAAGTGACTTAAAGAGGATTAAAGAGATATTTAACCAAAAAATCGGGAGAACACATCAGGAGGTATGTAATCTGACTGGCAGTGCATCCAGGTAGTCAAGGGCTGACTGAGAACCTTAAAGGATGATGTAAAATGCTTGTGTGCACTAGCTCCTAATTAGAGGGATAATATGGTCAATAAAATATATATATATTATGGATTTTCACATCATGAATCAGTAGACTATAACAGTCACTCTTAATAGAAAGAACTGGAGATATAAATTATTTATGTTTCCCCAGGATAACATAAAATAAGCACACTCCACCTTGTCTTTCCCACTGAAGGTAACTATAAAATCTGGACAGAATGCAT
Source organism: Manis pentadactyla (assembly GCF_030020395.1). Classification (NCBI taxonomy): domain Eukaryota; kingdom Metazoa; phylum Chordata; class Mammalia; order Pholidota; family Manidae; genus Manis; species Manis pentadactyla. The sequence goes on from NC_080038.1 coordinate 147,091,537, forward strand.
GGATCAGCTGTTTGAAGTTTCTGCAAAATTAATAATAGCAAGCAGTTTGGAGAAAAAGACCAGAATTCTAAATGCCACAAAACCAGCAGTAGCTTTACCATTTTCCCCTAACTGGTTTTCCCTAGCTAAAATGCAAAACAGCCTGAAATCCCAAAGTGGGCATAAACATGGATAGAGAGGGCTTCGGGAGAAGCCTGCTAGTCCTGATGCAATGGTAGATAGGCTAGGAAGAGAACACAGGACTACTGCCAGTCCCATTTTTAACCCTTTATCACCTCTCATTCCCCGGCCAGCGATCAGTCTCATGGCAATGTTGGCAGGAGCTGTCGCCGTGCAGTGGAGTCTACAGGAGCCGCAGCTCCGAGGGAGAAGAGCCTCCTCTGACAAGTGGTCCACTGATCCCACGAGAATGGGGTAGATCCCTGTATGTTTTTTTCTTTCTGTATCTCCTACTTGGTCTTAAATGCAGGCTATGCTGCATACGTGTGCAACCAAGTGGGCTAATTAAGATTCAGCTTTCAGGCTGGAAGGATAGAAGGAAGCTCGAGGTAGCAGGAAACCACAGAGAGCATGGGTTTTGTAATACAATCCTGTAATTTTTTTTAAATCCTGGAGGTCATCCCCAAGTTATGCATATATGAATCAGACTCTAACCAACAAGCTGAAGATTTCAGGAACTAAACTGGTAGAGACTACTAGTTAGGTCTCACAGTCACTGCATAGTAGACACCAGGCACAGACCCAAATAGCACTGCAAAGTCTTGAAAAGTGAACTGATACTGAACTTACAATCTACAGAAGTTGGGTTGAAATTTGCAGCCTGAAGCTAACCAGGTCAATTACATGATCAAAGAAAAAATATTAACATTTTCCATATGATTTAAACAAGATCAGAGATCTCATAATATAATTTCCAACAGTCCAGTATACTATTCAAAATTATTCAGTATATAAAAAACCAGGAATCTCTCAACTGGTATGGGCCAGACAATCAAGAAAGAAAGATGCTAAAATTAACTAACAAAGATAGTAAAGCTGCTCTCAAAAAATGTTTCCATAAACAATTGTGAACACTGTTGATTGTTCACAGATTGGAAAAAATAAACAGGAATCTCTGGAAATATAACAAAATAATTAAAATACGTGTCTACCAATTCCAAAGAGAGGTGGAAAGCTCACACAGCATTTGAGGAAATAACTGTGTGAAAACTTCCTAGGAGCTGGGAAACAGACACTAAGAACCTCAAAGACCACAAAAAACTTGAAACAAGATAAACAGAACAAAACAAAACAAAATGCCCAGTCATGTCATGATCAAACAGTTTGAATAGGAGGAAAATAATCTTGAAAACAGACAGAGAAAATTGAAGAATTATTTATAGGAGAACAGCAACTCAACTGACTAGAATTTTCATCAGACTTCATGCAGGCCATGAGGAAGGGGAAAATTATTAATGAACAGAAAGAATGAATTATTATGTAGAATTATATATTCAATGGAAATAACCTTTGGGAGGGAAGGTGCAATAAAAAGATTCTTAGATGAAGGAAAACTAAAACAATTTGTTGAAGACCTACTGTAAAAAAAACTGCTAAAGAAAGTTATTGAGAAAGAAGTTAAATGATACCAGAAAGAAGCTTCATGAAGTGAAAGATCAACAGAAATGGCAACAATCTGGGTGGGTAAAATAGGAGAGACTATTTTATTCTAGACATCTTAAAATTATGTTTGTTGCAATTAAAATTTATAACTGATGTGGTTTTTATTGTATATAGCTAAATATATAAGTAACTACAATATAAAAAAAGATTAAAGGGGGAGGGGCGGAAGATGGCGGCGTGAGTAGAGCAGCGGAAATCTCCTCCCAAAACAACATATATTATGAAAATATAACAAAGACAACCCTTCCTAGAATAAAGACCAGAGGACACAGGACAATATCCAGACCACATCCGCACCTGAGAGAACCCAGCGCCTCGCGAAGGGGGTAAGATACAAGCCCCGGCCCCGCGGGAGCCGAGCGCCCCTCCCCCCAGCTCCCGGCGGGAGAAGAGCAGGCAGAGCGGGAGGGAGACGGAGCCCAGGACTGCCGAGCACCCAGCCCCAGCCATCCGGGCCAGAGTGCAGGGCCCTCGATACTGGGAAAACAGGGCAGCAAGAACAGTGAGCAGGCACTGGAGGCTGGGCGACAGAGGACATAAGAAAAGCGCGCGACCATTTTTTTTTTTTTTTGCTTTTTTGCTGCTTTGTTTTGGCGAGTGCTTTTTGGAAGTCTTAAAAGGACAGGGACCCCAATATTAGGGAAACAGGGCAGAAAGACCGGTGAGCAGAGGCCTGAGGCTGGCACCGGAGAATAAAGAAAAACGAACGACCACCTTTTTTTTTTTTTTAATTAAAAAATTTTTTTTTTTTTTTAATTAAAAAAATTTTTTTTCTTGTTTTTTTTTGTGGTCGTTGTTTTGTTTTGGCGGGTGCTTTTTGGAAGTCTTAAAGGGGCAGGGCGGGTCACTTAATCCAGAGGTAGGGAATCCGGGATCTCTGGGCACCCTAACCCCTGGGCTGCAGGGAGCAGGGAGGCCCCTTACGGAGATAAATAGCCTCCCAGCAGCTCCTGCTCCAACGCGACTCCACCATTTTGGAGTAGCTGCCCGAGCCAGGCCACGCCCACAGCAACAGCGGAGATTAACTCCATAGCAGCCGGGCAGGAAGCAGAAGCCCTGTCTGTGCAGCACAAGCCACTAGAGGCCGCTGTTCTCCCAGGAGAGGAGGGCCACAAACCAACAAGAAAGGAAGTCCTTCCAGCCGTCACTCGTCCCAGTTCTGCAGACTATTCCTATCACCATGAAAAGGCAAAGCTACAGGCAGACAAAGATCACAGAGACAACACCAGAGAAGGAGACAGACCTAACCAGTCTCCCTGAAAAAGAATTCAAAATAAGAATCATAAACATGCTGACAGAGATGCAGAGAAATACACAAGAGAAATGGGATGAAGTCCAGAGGGAGATCACAGATGCCAGAAAGGAGATCGCAGAAATGAAACAAACTCTGGAAGGGTTTATAAGCAGAATGGATAGGAAGCAAGAGGCCACTGATGGAATTGAAACTAGAGAACAGGAACGCATAGAAGCTGACATAGAGAAAGACAAAAGGATCTCCAGGAATGAAACAATATTAAGAGAACTGTGTGACCAACCTAAAAGGAACAATATCCGTATTATAGGGGTCCCAGAAGAAGAAGAGAGAGGAAAAGAGATGGAAAGTATCTTAGAAGAAATAATTGCTGAAAACTTCCCCACACTGGGGGAGGAAATAATCGAACAGACCACGGAAATACACAGAACCCCCAACAGAAAGGATCCAAGAAGGGCAACACCAAGACACATAATAATTAAAATGGCAAAGATCAAGGACAAGGAAAGAGTGTTAAAGGCAGCTAGAGAGAAAAAGGTCACCTATAAAGGAAAACCCATCAGGCTAACGTCAGATTTCTCAACAGAAACCCTACAGGCCAGAAGAGAATGGCATGATATATTTAATACAATGAAACAGAAGGGCCTTGAACCAAGGATACTGTATCCAGCACGACTATCATTCAAATATGACGGTGGGATTAAACAATTCCCAGACAAACAAAAGCTGAGGGAATTTGCTTTCCACAAACCACCTCTACAGAACATCTTACAGGGACTGCTCTAGATGGGAGCACTCCTAGAAAGAGCACAGCACAAAACACCCAACATATGAAGAATCGAGGAGGAGGAACAAGAAGGGAGAGAAGAAAAGAATCTCCAGACAGTGTATATAACAGCTCAATAAGCGAGCTAAGTTAGGCAGTAAGATACTAAAGAGGCTAACCTTGAACCTTTGGTAACCACGAATTTAAAGCCTGCAATGGCAATAAGTACATATCTTTCAATAGTCACCCTAAATGTTAATGGGTTGAATGCACCAATCAAAAGACACAGAGTAACAGAATGGATAAAAAAGCAAGACCCATCTATATGCTGCTTACAAGAAACTCACCTCAAACCCAAAGACATGTACAGACTAAAAGTCAAGGGATGGAAAAACATATTTCAAGCAAACAATAGTGAGAAGAAAGCAGGGGTTGCAGTACTAATATCAGACAAAATAGACTTCAAAACAAAGAAAGTAACAAGAGATAAAGAAGGACACTACATAATGATAAAGGGCTCGGTCAAACAAGAGGATATAACCATTCTAAATATATATGCACCCAACACAGGAGGACCAGCATATGTGAAACAAATTCTAACAGAACTAAAGGGGGATATAGACTGCAATGCATTCATTCTAGGAGACTTCAACACACCACTCACCCCAAAGGATAGATCCACTGGGCAGAAAATAAGTAAGGACACGGAAGCACTGAACAACACAGTAGAGCAGATGGACCTAATAGACATCTATAGAACTCTACATCCAAAAGCAGCGGGATATACATTCTTCTCAAGTGCACATGGAACATTCTCCAGAATAGACCACATACTAGGCCACAAAAAGAGCCTCAGAAAATTCCAAAAGATTGAAATCCTACCAACCAACTTTTCAGACCACAAAGGCATAAAACTAGAAATAAACTGTACAAAGAAAGCAAAGACGCTTACAAACACATGGAGGCTTAACAACACGCTCCTAAATAATCAATGGATCAATGACCAAATCAAAATGGAGATCCAGCAATATATGGAAACAAATGACAACAACAACACTAAGCCCCAACTTCTGTGGGACACAGCAAAAGCAGTCTTAAGAGGAAAGTATATAGCAATCCAAGCATATTTAAAAAAGGAAGAGCAATCCCAAATAAATGGTCTAATGTCACAATTATCGAAATTGGAAAAAGAAGAACAGATGAGGCCTAAGGTCAGCAGAAGGAGGGACATAATAAAGATCAGAGAAGAAATAAATAAAATTGAGAAGAATAAAACAATAGCAAAAATCAATGAAACCAAGAGCTGGTTCTTCGAGAAAATAAACAAAATAGATAAGCCTATAGCCAGACTTATTAAGAAGAAAAGAGAGTCAACACAAATCAACAGTATCAGAAACGAGAAAGGAAAAATCACGACGGACCCCACGGAAATGCAAAGAATTATTGGAGAATACTATGAAAACCTATATGCTAACAAGCTGGGAAACCTAGGAGAAATGGACCACTTCCTAGAAAAATATAACCTTCCAAGATTGACCCAGGAAGAAACAGAAAATCTAAACAGACCAATTACCAGCAACGAAATTGAAGAGGTAATCAAAAAACTACCAAAGAACAAAACCCCCGGGCCAGATGGATTTACCTCGGAATTTTATCAGACATACAGGGAAGACATAATACCCATTGTCTTTAAAGTTTTCCAAAAAATAGAGGAGGAGGGGATACTCCCAAACTCATTCTATGAAGCTAACATCACCCTAATACCAAAACCAGGCAAAGACCCCACCAAAAAAGAAAACTACAGACCAATATCCCTGATGAACGTAGATGCAAAAATACTCAACAAAATATTAGCAAACCGAATTCAAAAATACATCAAAAGGATCATACACCATGACCAAGTGGGATTCATTCCAGGGATGCAAGGATGGTACAACATTCGGAAGTCCATCAACATCATCCACCACATCAACAAAAAGAAAGACAAAAACCACATGATCATCTCCATAGATGCTGAAAAAGCATTTGACAAAGTTCAACATCCATTCATGTTAAAAACTCTCAGCAAAATGGGAATAGAGGGCAAGTACCTCAACATAATAAAGGCCATCTATGATAAACCCACAGCCAACATTATATTGAACAGCGAGAAGCTGAAAGCATTTCCTCTGAGATCGGGAACTAGACAGGGATGCCCACTCTCTCCACTGTTATTTAACATAGTACTGGAGGTCCTAGCCACGGCAATCAGACAAAATAAAGAAATACAAGGAATCCAGATTGGTAAAGAAGAAGTTAAACTGTCACTATTTGCAGATGACATGATACTGTACATAAAAAACCCTAAAGACTCCACCCCAAAACTACTAGAACTGATATCGGAATACAGCAAAGTTGCAGGATACAAAATCAACACACAGAAATCTGTGGCTTTCCTATATACTAACAATGAACCAACAGAAAGAGAAATCAGGAAAACAACTCCATTCACAATTGCATCAAAAAAAATAAAATACCTAGGAATAAACCTAACCAAAGAAGTGAAAGACTTATACTCTGAAAACTACAAGTCACTCTTAAGAGAAATTAAAGGGGATACTAACAGATGGAAACTCATCCCATGCTCGTGGCTAGGAAGAATTAATATCGTCAAAATGGCCATCCTGCCCAAAGCAATATACAGATTTGATGCAATCCCTATGAAACTACCAGCAACATTCTTCAATGAACTAGAACAAATAATTCAAAAATTCATATGGAAACACCAAAGACCCAGAATAGCCAAAGCAATCCTGAGAAAGAAGAATAAAGTAGGGGGGATCTCACTCCCCAACTTCAAGCTCTACTATAAAGCCATAGTAATCAAGACAATTTGGTACTGGCACAAGAGCAGAGCCACAGACCAATGGAACAGACTAGAGAATCCAGACATTAACCCAGACATATATGGTCAATTAATATTTGATAAAGGAGCCATGGACATACAATGGCGAAATGACAGTCTCTTCAACAGGTGGTGCTGGCAAAACTGGACAGCTACATGTAGGAGAATGAAACTGGACCGTTGTCTAACCCCATATACAAAAGTAAACTCAAAATGGATCAAAGACCTGAATGTAAGCCATGAAACCATTAAACTCTTGGAAGAAAACATAGGCAAAAACCTCTTAGACATAAACATGAGTGACCTCTTCTTGAACATATCTCCCCGGGCAAGGAAAACAACAGCAAAAATGAGTAAGTGGGACTATATTAAGCTGAAAAGCTTCTGTACAGCAAAAGACACCATCAATAGAACAAGAAGGATCCCTACAGTATGGGAGAATATATTTGAAAATGACACATCCGATAAAGGCTTGACGTCCAGAATATATAAGGAGCTCTCACGCCTCAACAAACAAAAAACAAATAACCCAATTAAAAAATGGGCAGAGGAACTGAACAGACAGTTCTCCAAAAAAGAAATACAGATGGCCAACAGACACATGAAAAGATGCTCCACATCGCTAATTATCAGAGAAATGCAAATTAAAACTACAATGAGGTATCACCTCACACCAGTAAGGATGGCTGCCATCCAAAAGACAAACAACAACAAATGTTGGCGAGGCTGTGGAGAAAGGGGAACCCTCCTACACTGCTGGTGGGAATGTAAGTTAGTTCAACCATTGTGGAAAGCAGTATGGAGGTACATCAAAATGCTCAAAACAGACTTACCATTTGACCCAGGAATTCCACTCCTAGGAATTTACCCTAAGAACGCAGCAATCAAGTTTGAGAAAGACAGATGCACCCCTATGTTTATTGCAGCACTATTTACAATAGCCAAGAATTGGAAGCAACCTAAATGTCCATCAATAGATGAATGGATAAAGAAGATGTGGTACATATACACAATGGAATACTACTCAGCCATAAGAAAAGGGCAAATCCAATCATTTGCAGCAACATGGATGGAGCTGGAGGGTATTATGCTCAGTGAAACAAGCCAAGCGGAGAAAGAGAAATACCAAATGATTTCACTCATCTGTGGAATATAAGAACAAAGGAAAAACTGAAGGAACAAAACAGCAGCAGAATCACAGAACTCAAGAATGGACTAACAGGTACCAAAGGGAAAGGGACTAGGGAGGATGGGTGGGTAGGGAGGGATAAGGGGGGGAGAAGTAGGGGGGTATTAAGATTAACATGCATGGGGGGGTAGGAGAAAAGGGAGGGCTGTACAACACAGAGAAGGCAAGTAGTGATTCTACAACATTTTGCTATGCTGATGGACAGTGACTGTAAAGGGGTTTATAGGGGAGACCTGGTATAGGGGAGAGCCTAGTAAACATAATATTCGTCATGTAAGTGTAGATTAGTGATAGCAAAAAAAAAAAAAAAAGGGCAGTTCCTGTGTGGTAACCTCCAACGAGTTCTACACAAGGGTATAAAGGGCATATAAAAGTGTAGGCAAAGGGTCTGTTTGTGTTTATACAGAGGATCAAAGCCTAATTGGGCTACCCCGAAAATGAACTAAGATACGATATGAAAAAGAACTTCCAACATCTGCACTCTCTGGAAGACTCATGCCAGAAGATGATCATCAAAAAACCCCAACAAAGATCCACGCACTGCTACAGCTTTAGATGCATTCATCCCACCAGCTCCTGGACTTGCCATGGGAATGAGGAAGGAGATATCTAAGCTGGCCTGTGCATACAGTAAAACAACAAATTTGACTAGATCTATACCATTGGAACTCAACCAAGAATTAGGAGAAGTGCAAATTGTAGCGCTCCAAAATCTTACAACTACAGACTATTTACTGTTAAAAGAACATAAGGGATGTGAACATTCCCCAGGAATGGGTTGTTTTAATTTGTCTGATTTCTCTCAGACTGTTCAAGTTCAGTTGGACAATATCCACCATATCATAGATAAGTTTTCACAAATGCCTATGGTGCCTAACTGGTTTTCTTGGTTTCACTGGAGATGGCTGGTAATTACAGGTATTCTTTGGTTATGTAAGTATACTCCTATTATGTTAATGTGTGTGCGCAATTTAAGTACTAGCTTAAAACCTATACATGCTGAAGTTACTCTACAAGAAGATATGTCAAAGAAATAATCAATCTTCCCATGTTTTCTTCCGCCTGCTACTTCTATAGCTTTTCTTCTTCCTTCCTAATTACAACCCTTAAATAGAATTCGTGCCTCATATCAAATTTACTGAGTATCATAATTCTTCCAAGTGGTAAAGATACCTCAAGACAAATGCTGGGCATAGAAGCCACAGGGCATAAATATGCAAAGAAGTAAAAAGCTAACTTTTTCAAACAATAAGGCTTCTCTCTCACTTACCAACTTCACATTTCCCTGTATGGCCCCGGAAGATGACTGGTTAGCCAGAGATGGGTAAGATTCCTCAAGGGAGGAACAACCTAAGACAGGCACAGTCGCAGGGGGGCCATCAGGTGAGAAATTGGGGATCAACAGAGGTGAGGCTTAGAACCTCACCCCCCCTGTTCTGAGAGAAATCTTCTCCATACGTGGATGTTTTATTGCCCTGGTCTAGCTTGGATTAACACATAGTCTACAGGCACACACCTGATCATCTACATTTCCTCTCTTACAGCACTAAACTATGTTTTCTACCTTTATCTTGTATCTACCTACCACTTCAGCATTTTATTAAAAATAATAATAATAAAGAGAGAAATGTGGTATCCACATATAAATCAAGTATAAAAACCAAATGAGTATTCATATTTGAACTGACTGTTTATAGTTCATAATGCATGAGCAAAACCGAAAGTTTCTGTGATGACTGCCCTTGTACTGTTCACTATGTAACTTATTCATTATGTAAGAATTTGTTCTACATGTAAAAACTTGTTTGTTATGCCTCAGAAGATTGGAGACTGACAAAAATTAGGCTTGGGGTGGATTAATGATTGTGCATTGAGCATTGACTCCCCTATACAGAATTTTATTGTCGTTAACAACCATTTGATCAATAAATATGAGAGATGCCCTCACAAAAAAAAAAAAAAAAAAAAAAAAAAAGGACAGACTTCCAATGGTAAAATAAATTAGTAACCGGGATGTAATGTATAGCATAAGGAATATAGTCAAGATATTGTAACAGCCTGGTAGGGTGATAGCTGGAACCTAGAATTATGTATATAAATGTTCTACCACTGTGTTGTACACTTGAAACTCATGTAATGTAATACTGTGTGTCAACTACCCTTCAATAAAAAATAATTATTAAAAAAAAAAAAAAAAGATTAAAGGTATCTATACAGTGGTATATTTTCTAAATTTCATTTTAAACAATAAAATATTGATTTTAAGTAGACTATGAAAAGTTTATTGTTTATTGTGGTATCTAAAGGAAGCAATAGAAATTATGCAGAAGGATGTAGCCAAAAATAAATGAAATGGAATACTAAAATATGTCAAATAGCAAAAAAGAAAGCAGGAAAGAGAAAATGTAGGAACAAAACAGGAAATAAACAAAAGACAAATAATAAAACAGATTTAAATCCAAAGATGTCAATAAATGCATTAAATGTATATAGCATAAACATAAATTAAAAGACAAAGATTCACAGAATGGATAAAAACAAACAAAAAGCATCGCCCTAAAAAGGACATTACATTTTGACAAAATAGTCAATGCTCCTGACAATAGATCCTCAAAATATATGGAGCAAAAATTGACAGAAGTGAAAGGAAAAATAGTAGCTGGTTTCTTTCACTTCGTATGTTTTGAGGTTTATCCATGCTACAGCATGTGTCAGTACCTCATCCTTTTTTGTTTGAATAACATTCGGTTGTATGTGGAAGTTTTCTAAAAAATATCCAAAGCTTGTTTATTCATTTATCTGCTGACCGACCTTTGGGTTGTTCCCTCTTAGTGGACATGTTCACGCTGTGAGCAGGCAAACACGTGTACTTGCTTGAGTAGCTGTCTTTAATTCTTTTTGGTATATACCTAAAAGTGTAATTGCAGGGTAATATGATAATTCCATATTCAATCTTTTTGAGGAACTGCCAAATTGTTTTCCACTGCAGCTCAACCATTGACATTCTCCCAAGTAATGTCAAATGAGGGCTTAGATTTCTCCATTTCCATACCAACACTTCCCGTTATCATGTTTTATGAATCTAATTTTACTGTAAGCATCCTAGTGGTGTGAAGTGTTCTTTGTGGCTTTGATTTGTATTTCCCTAATTACAAATGATGTTGAACATGTTTTCACCTGCTTTTTGGTCATTTTATGTTATTTGGAGAAATAGCTTTTCAAGCACTTTGCCCATGTTTTTATTGGGTCTCTTTCTTTTTGTTGAGTTTTAAAAGTTCTTTATAGACAGTCTGACTAGCAAAAAGATAAATGACTGCAATTTAATGTGAAATGTTTAATTTACAAAAATCCTGAGTGTGTAATAATACACAAACTAGCAAAGTGAGAGGTAAATTAAGGAAATAAAAGAAAGGAAGGGAGGGAGAAGGAAGAAGAGAAGGCAGGAGGAAAGGAGAAAGGGGAAAGAAAGCTTGTTTGCTGCTACTATTGATTGTTATGCCAACTCCACCCTGAAAAGGAGATAATTAAAGGAAAGGGATTAGATATTTACATTTTTTATAGGATAAACTTTAGTTTATCACCAATTCCTGAAAGGACAATTTTCTTCACAGGACAATGCAAGCTAATAAATGAACAATGACTGAGTGATATAATTAGAAAATAATAACCCTCCCCCAAGATGTGAACCTGTTATTGTTAAGAATCAAGGAAAAAAAAGCATTATAAAAAAAACAACATAATAGCCACAATAAATGAACGCGTAGAACCATCTTCCCTCTACAAATAATTTCATACTTACTTCCCAAAATAGAGAACATTGTACTCTGGCTGCGATGTGCAGTGTTTCTGTGTCTGGGTGTGGAGGGGGATGGGATTACTTGGTACTTTTAAAAACATTCTTTTCACTTAAAACTTTGAACCAAGTATAGACAGAAAACCGCCTCAAACTATTGCTTATTTTGTTCTTTCATCCAGATCTTATACAATTAAAATGGGTAACGTCGGGGTATATTGAGCATTCACCTAGTTACTATCTCCTGCTTTAATTTTTACTTAGTGAAAGTAGTCTTAGAAACTCTTAGCATTTTATTATGTACAAATGTGCATGTACTACAATAAACATTACTGATCTCAAAACAATTGAAAAGCATCTTGTTCCTCTAAATATTTGTTTATTATAAATGTGTAGAACAGTTTAAAATTTTTTTGGAGGACATGTTAAGTACTAAAAAAAAAAGCCACATACACATGATTTTGTTAATTTCTGTTTATAACAAATTTTTTAATGTGGTATATTTGTTTTCTTGTATTTTATATTTGCATTTTACATATCTGTTTAAAAAAGTGAAAGAACTTGAGAAGTCAACAAGTGTACTGAGGAATTAAAAAAATGAATGACTGGTTCCCTTTCAGCATCTTATACTATTGGTTTTCCTTTGCAGTACATAAGCCACTTAGGTTCCCTGCTTGATTTTCCCTGCGTCAATCCTCATGCTCTTCCCAGTTCCCGGATGCTGACGCAGTCACGTGGGTGCTGTTCCGTGCAGAGCAGTGAGCAGAGCCGTCGGGTTTGGGGGCGTCAGCACTGGATACTGTATTGGCACATGTTTCCGCAAACAAACACATTTTCAAGGCGCCTCCCAGTGTGAATTTTTCCCCAATCTTTTTCTCAACACACCAGTGCTCTGAGTTTAATGTCCTCATATAAAAAACCATTCATTTCCTTAATGTTCATCTTACTATCCATCATTATTTATTTGGCCCAGTAAATTTTATTACTTCAGCTGAAATTTTCCCGACTATAAATTATATGAATGTGAATATAATTCTTTTGTTTTTTGAGCACAGTTACTTACAAATAGTTATTCACAGCACTATGAAATATCTCAAATTGTAGGAAGCAAGGGACTTTTCATGTTTATATTATGAATGTACAACATACATTTGATTTTTTCCAGTAAATTATCTCTGTTTCTAGTTAGTAAAATATCAAACCCATTTGTAAAAAGAAACAGATTTAGGAATTTAAATATAAGAAAATCAGAAACTTATGAAAAATTAGATTTTACAGTCAAACAGAATGAAAGGGAAAAACTGAAATAACTATTTGTATTGTTCAGTTAGTTGGATTTTGTACAATTTGTAGGTAACTTCCGATTTAATTATATGTATTGCAAACAGTTTAACATTAACCATCACACATATGATACATAGTACACACAACACATACACATATATTCATGACATAGAGCTTGTTCAGATAGCCTGTGTGCAGCGGGGCATATTTACTGCCCACTTCACTGCACATCGTGACCATCTATTTTATGTTTTTAGAGCTGCTCTGAATCTCTCTGGATCTTAGCTTCTTTCTTTTTAAAGGGATCTAGACAATCTAAAAGAGTCACCTTGTGTCGGCCTCCTCCCCATCTCCGACCCGCAGATAAAGGAGGCGACGCGAGGAGATATCGAAGACCTGAGTAGGCCAGCCAGGGGACTCAAGGCATTCCAGCTCGAGTGGTGCTGGAAAGGCACCTCTCATGTTTATTGATCAGGTATCACATTCTTGAGTGGGTTAACAAGTTTCTAGACACAATGATTAACATGCTTTACTACAGGAATGTCATTGCCCCCAGGTCGCTGGGGAAAGTTGTCCCTGTCGCCAGGCAATGAGGGGATAGAGATAACAAGAAACAGACCTCGGTTTAGATTTAGTGAGCTGCGGCATGCGCCACAGATAACAAGGAAGGCAATCAGTTCCCATAGAAACAGAATGATCTGTGGATGGCAACCTACAATCTTGTATGACTCTACACAAATACCATATAATGACTTAAAGTGGTAAGCAAGTCATCCTTGATCCATTATAAAGAAGGTTGTTAATACCTAAAGCTAACCGATGATGGTCCAAGAAGTTCTTTTGGCAGGGAGAGCCTCTCGTCCAGTGCTATCCAAGCAGCTGGAATAACAGCGATCAGCAATTATATCTCTTTACTGTCTATACAACACCTAGTCAGTATGTTATTTCATTTTATAAGTGATAGTTACAGAACTCTGGCTGACTTAGATCACTTGGCTGTCGACAGTCTGAACTCACAATGCACTGTGATTCATTAAGTCCAAGATTTTTTCCTTGTCACAATTTTTTCCTATGACCCTGACTCAGAAATCACACAATATCAGTGACTACACTAAACTTCCGAGTTTCATTTCAAAACTTCTGTTGAAAGCTCTAGCCAATGACTGAATATCTCTTATCACTACTTTAGAGAAAGATAAAGCCTTTACCTTCAAAAGAAAAGTCAAAGTAGAAAAATTTGATGTATTCACCAAAGGAATTATATTTTGCAGAAGCCATTTCAGTTAATATTTTTGATATGGTCATAACTGTAAATCACATTCAAATACCACAGTTTGGAAGAAGATCTAAAGTGATTTAGAAGTGAGTAAGGAAGTAACTGAGTAGATAATCTAGGATTTTATAATGAACTGCAGTCATACTTGAGAATGAGTTTTCTATCTTATAGGAAACCAGAGAAGTGTATCATACTTCAGGGGAAAAAAAGTGAGGGTTTCAATGGACAGAGATGGTGATTGCCTTTTACAAAAACATTCTAGATAGAATTAGGAAATAATTCTGACAGCAGAGAGCCACAGTGTAAGACTTCATTGTGTATACATTTAAAAAACACCTTGACTTCCAGTTGGTGTGCTCATTCTGCAAAATCCTTTTTACTGCTTTCCACCATATTAAATATATATTTGTTAAAGAATGTCAAGGATGATTGCTTCAAGCCAGTAAGGATAACATAGTAATCTGAAGTCAAAGTTGACTCCTTTTGACAGCTCACACCTATACATCACCACAGAGCTTTATTATTTATAGCGGGTGAACATCGTACAGGCATAGTTGGGAAAGGTTATGGATTATAGGTATGTGTATTTTAATTACTACTCTAGTATGTGATTGTTCTGGTTGTCAATACTTTTAATCTGTAAATTTAGTCTATTAATTACTCTCTCCAAGCATGATTTTATGAATTGCTTTAAACTATCACTCTCTAGAATTTTAAGATTTGGGATTAAAAGAAAAAAAGTTTACTGGATGTCTTCATTGGAAAACCATATTATACACATTCTTTTAGAGTATACCTTCAAGGTTATCTAATCTTAGCTTTTTGTTGCCTTTAAACTAACTATAATTATAATTCTGTATATATACATATGTATATATATATATGATTCTGTAAATTGTAGATAATAGCAGTGCATAAGTATTTTCTATAGACATGCAGATAAAATAGCTTTGGTGGAATTTCAACTGACAGTTTGGTGTTTATTTTATAAATTATTTCAACATTCCTTTATTACATTTTAGTTTTTGTTTCTTTGACTTTTCCTTTGAATTTGTTGAAACATCTTGTTACCGTATTAATAAGTAGTTAACTTTTTAAAACTATGTTCATTTTATCTATGTATGTCACCATTTCACTTTTTAAAAAGTATCATTAATAAGTGAAGAAAGTTTACTTACACTGAAAAATTATTAGATTTAGTAAGAAAATATTTACATTGTGAAGATATTTACTTTTCTTCATAATGGAAAATAGGTATTGATTCAGGTGGGTATCTATAGCAAATATATGACACTTAATGAAATGTTCATTATTTTTATTGTATATTTATTCCTTATATATGAAACCATGGTCACACATCACATGCAATACTCTGGTTCAAGTCACCATCATTATTCAGTGGATTAATCTATCCACCATTCAGAATGTGGCTTTATGATGGTCAATCAAGAATCCTACCCCAAAGTGGTCTGGGAAAGACTGAAGATCAAGTCAGAGATAGTGGACAGCTTTCTTCCCTTCCTGGATTTAATTTTATGCCCATGTCTTTAGTCCTTCTCAGACCCAGACAGTGATAGCCAACAACTGACTACGTTTTATTTATTCTCAGATCATATAGAGACGTGTTCAACTGCAGCCCTGGTATGAAGCAGTGATGATGGCTCAGACCCACATGGCACATGGATCACTTGTGGCCCTATTTCCTTTCAGAAACCAAACTTTTGATAGTCACTGGAATCTGGGCCCATTTGGCCCATGGATTCAAGAACAACCAGGTGTCTCTGTTTAGACTGACCGACTGGGCCTTCACGATCCCCTCAGGAAATGTCAGCCAGCTGCTTTCTCCTCTGTCCCCGGACTGCCTCTCACCCAGGCCCTTACGGAATCCACAAGGCCCCACCGGAGAGGCCCCTCCTTCCCTTTCCTTAGAGCACTTACTTTAAAAAAACTTGTCATTGTAAATTCTTTATCTTCCCCTTTGAAGTGTAATTATTTTTAAAAATATCTTGCCAGTTTTACAGTCCAGGACTCTCTCAAGGAGCTGGGAGCAAGCCTTGTGCAATGTGGTCAAGGGGGAGAGCACCCCCACCCCCATCTTCCAGTCTCAGTGGGAGAGGAGGAGAAATTAATGGCCTAGCTCCCAGTGTAAAACTACCTCTTGTCCTGAAGATCAAGAAAGTTTGCTTTTCTGTTGTGTAAGGTCAGTTAGCAAACCCAGATGGCCCCAAATGCACCCCTCTCCACCCCAAGTCCATTTTTAAAAACACTCTGAGCCCTTCGTTTCGGTAGCGTTGGATCTGCACCACGTTCTGGTTTGTCTTCCTTGTTGCCTTGAATAGTCTTCTTTCCCTGGTTAACTTTGTTCACGACAATTTTGCTCTGACAGGCCTAAGGATATTTTTTTGACCTAGGTATGTTTTTTATCTTTTTCATATTCTTCTATTCTTCATATTTACTTGGAGGAGATTCATAAATAAACATTCTACACTGTTTTGACCAAAGGCCTTAATTTTTCTTTAGGAAGAGAGTAAAAGATTTAAAGGCATATGCTTAAAACCCAAATAAGTTACATAATTTTTTGTTTATTAAGAATAGAGAACAAACTCAACTTCAGTAGGAGGTATTTCTTTCAGAGTGCAACACAAATCATCAAATGTAAGATAGCTCTGAATAAAATGATTTGTCATTAATAGATCTCTGCAATGGAAATGAGATTTGATAGTTGGCTAAGAGTTTATCGTGAGATCTGTGAGTCATGCAAAGCCCTCAATTCATTTCCATGGAATGAAAACTGATGTTTAAATAAATATCATTACTCATCCACTCTCACTGAAAAAAAAAAGTCAGTTCTTGGGCTCATTTTACCCTGGGAAAGGAGAAGAGACTAAACAATGAATATGAGACTCTTTTACTCCATGGTGAGAAATTAGTGAGCCATCCTTTCTAAAAGACAATGCATTTGTTTTTCACACATTTTGCTCACAATATCTTGGGTTTTATATTAGTGGTAGGATTGTAACAGCTTTCTTAAGTTATATTGATACAGCTCAGAGGGTGGGAGGAAATGTAGGCTCTTTGTGTTTATGTATTTGTAGGAAGTGAAATTAATCTCTTGCAATCTGAAGAGAAATAAACTGATGTTTACTGCGACATGTGTTTTCACCTCGCTTCAACTCACTCTGTTTTTCACAATCAAAAGACTAATTGCCACAGGGTTTTGTTCTTGAAATAGTTTTAAATATTTTGTATTGAAATCATCATGGATAAGAATTTAAAATTCACATGAAGTTTAAAGCTAGTACCTTAGATTTTGCCAAATCTGGGTTTAGTATGGATACCCTTAGGCAAAGTTCTCAGCATTACCCCAGAGAAAAGGTGAATCTCCTTTGGTGGAAAGGATATTACCAAGTAAGCATTTGAGCAGGTATGTCTTGAGTGTGGCTGTTGTGTCTACCTGTTCATGTATGAAGATGGGCATGTCAGCATTTTTAAATGCTCTTTTAATGCTTATTTGCCAGCTTTTTAATTAGAGAACCAAATTTTAATATAGAGATATTTTGAAAACCTAGGTAATACGAAAGGCAGAAAATATAACTTTATCAGTAAGTAGTGTCTTATTTCTCAGAAGGCATCAAGGGAATGCTGATTGTTAACTGGAACTATGTTACGGATTTCAGTAAATTTCTAACTCATCTAATTATATAAATGAAAAAATATTCATTTGCCAAAAGGGACGAATGACTCAATATTTATATAAATTGTTGATTAACTGCTTTTCTTCACAAACAAAATACCATGCCCTTGTACCTATCCTTAGAAATGTAGAAAGACACCTATGGTGAGATAAATAAGAACTTAGGGTCCAGGGCTAGTTGAGTTTGAGTCTAAGCCTTGACACTTGGTAGATTTGGTCCTTGTGAAAATCTTTTCATCCCACTGATCCTCAATGTCTAAAGTTGGTAAAGTGAGAGTGATATCTCCTTACAATGTTGCATCGAGGAAGAAATTACCTAAGGAGTGCGATTAACTTAGCATAGTGCCTGGCTCATAGTAGGATATCAATCATAGTCTGATTTTCCTCATTCATGGATGACTTAAAGATGCTCTGTGGGAGAAGAATAAATATAATTTCAGATTCACAACATTCACTTGCTTTAATATAATTACCAACAGAAAGTCTGGGTCTATATTTCCTAAACTGTTCCAACAGCACACTATTCTATTAGCTGCTCATAAGTGCTTTGAGGGATGTCTTGATCAGATATTTTCACAAAGTACTGGATATATTATGTGCCTCCCTTTTGGAGAATACTATGCATATTAGTGTGTCCTAGGATTTAAAATGTCCTGAAATTTAAAAAGTAACAGAATTGTTTATATGTTCATGCATATTATCTTAGGAAAGCCTGTAACAATAGCACTGTAGTCTATTTGTCCATCTGGGGGCAAAGTATGGAGAGAGGCATCAAGGAAATTGAGTTTTGAGAGGATTTCCTAGTGGTTGACCAAATCTGGCACATGAAAGAGAATCATATTATGAGAAAAAATAAAGAGAAAATTGAAATAGGCCAACAATTATTTCTAACTGGAAACAAACTCTGAGAGTTAGGTGTTTTATTACTTTTCTATGTCACATAACAAATGCACACAGATTAGGCAGTCTAAAACCATACACATTTATTATTTCATAGGTTCTGTTAGTCAGGAGTCTGGATTTGGCTTAGCTGGGTCATCTGCTTAGAGTAGCACAAGGCTGTAATCAAGATGTTGGACAGTTCTGGGTTCTCATCTAAAGCTTGAGTAGGAAAGGATCTGCTTCTTAGATCTCCAAGGGTGCTGGCAGAATTCATTTCCTTGCAGCTGTAGGGTTAGAACCTAAGTCTTCCTTCTCCACTCTTGAGTGTATCATTTCTAATCCTGCTTCTAGCTATTTTCCTGATCTTTCCGTTTATCATTATCTTCTGAATTAGCTTCATGTATTTCCACTGTTGGGTCTCGTCTCTTTTATTACATAGTTGTCATTTGTGCAGAGCACACAAACCTCCAGTTACCAGAGAACTTGCATGTCTGAAAAGGACTTTATTCTATGGCTAAGTCATCTTTCACCTGTTGAATGTTGCCTTCCGGAAGCCCTTAGATCTGCACACCAGTGCACTAGGGTGCCCAGTCTTTGGTTGCTCCTTCATTCTTTTGATGATCTATTTATATTTAAGAATGAAAAAGTTACTTGGAAGTTGTATGCAGGAGCAAGTTTTATTAAGTGGTGAAATTCTTTGTATGATCCTGAAAAAAATCTTCAATCTCCACTTTGGTAATAAGTATATAAGCTTGGTTTACTGTCAGGTAATAAGGGTACAAACTTGGTTTACAACCACACTGAAAACGCGACAAGGCACAAGCCTACAATGTAAATAGCAGTTGAGCTAAGCGTTGACTTTATGTTCTAATAACTAAGAAAGGGCAGGGGGTGTAGAAATCATAATTTATTATAAGAAAGCTTTCATTTATTGGTTTTAGTAAAAGATAAAGCATTTCTAGTTCTGAATGTGCTCTGTGTCTCCAAACATGGGGTTCCCTTTTCTCTAACAACTTTAAGGAAAAATAAAATCACTCTTCTTCTCTTAGGGAGGACAGTATTCTAACCACAATGTAGATTTGAGGAAAAGGATCTGGGTTTCTCAAAGCTCCTGGTGCAAGGCTTTCAAGGCATTATAATCTCAACCTTGTTATTCCATTCCAACTCTTAACGTTTCTGATTGTGCTAATTTTATAAACCTTCTAGAGCTCTCAGGAAAACCTTTTTTGGTTTCCTTTCTGAAGTAACGAGTTTCAGCCTTTTCCACTGAAATAAGAAAATTAATACACTTCATTTTATTTTCATCTTTAAAATTCTGTTTTTCTGTCTCTGTGCTTTTGCCTCTCTTCTTTTGTTTGTTGTGCTTGTAGGTTCAAGCCTCCTTTAAGGTTTGTTTTGTTTTGTTTTGTAATTTATCTGAGGCTGAAGAGGAGAAAAAGGCATTTCCATCAATGGGAAGGTTGCCTTTCCTTAATTGTGTCTCAGCCACACTTGGATACCTAAAGAATTCTGTTCACTAGTAACAGACACTTCTTACTATCCCAATATGTATATATATTTTTAATTAGATGCTGATTGGAATACATATCACATTCTAAATTGTAGAGGTGATTTTCATTTCCATCTAGAAGGCACTTAAATATAACTTTATGTTAATATATTCCACCATTGATAATTTAAATTGTCATCACAGTATATGTAATCTTTGGCAAAACTTGAAGAATATTCCCGTGGAGGTGTAAGAAGAACTCTGCCTATTCCTTTTATACTAAGATGCCCAGATCATCATTACCATTCTCCTCCATGAAAGCACAGAAATTTTCTATTTCAAAGTTATTCCTTAAATATTCTCTAATAAGTTTAGTATGCAAATGAATTTTCAAGAGATATGAAATAACCCAAAATGACAAATATTTTGATAACTGTGATACAGAAAGATACATAATTGTAATAGAGGAAATTAATTAAAAAGTAATTCCAAAGATGCATCTGAAAGGATGTTAAATATTTTATATTAAAGAGCTATCTTTGGGAATCTTTCTTCTTATCTGCATAATAATTGACATAAAGTTTTATTTATAAATGCAATGAGTGTGAAAGGCAAATTAGATATGATTTTATTTCTTACTTACATTTATTACAATATTCACTTTAAAGCCAGTTCAAAATCCTGCATACATCATATGAGATATGTATAAAACATTTGTTTTAATGAATTAAAATCTCTCTGAGATACTAAATATTCTCCTGTGTACACACTGTAAGTAGCATCACCATACCTCCATATATGAAAGCTAGTTTTTCTTCATACACACTAATTTTTGCACATATCCATGTTAATAACTGGGGATATTCATATTTGTTATTATATGCAATTTATATATTTATTACGGACATTTCCCTTGCTTTTCCAGAACTATTACAATGTAACTGATGATTACATAGATGAATCCTAAAGTTGGAACAAACATGACATAAAAGGAAGATCACATGACTGTGCAGGATTTACTTGAATCTAGTCCCAGACCCACCATGCTTTCATGTATTGGAGACTGTTAACTGAATTCAACTCTCTTCGTTGCCCCCCACAAATGAAACAGCAAAAGAGTCAGCATGTGTCCCAGGCTTCCACAGCTCCAAACAGAGTGACCATTCTGAGTACAGTGCCGATGGAAAGAACCCACTCAAGACATATTTCTTTAAGGCTTTAATCTACAAGAAGTGTGCTGAGACATGAAGGCTATAAATAGGATATATATCATTGTCAATTACAATATGAGTTATAAGTGGGATGTCTGCAAGGAAAATGGGAAGGATGAAACAGAAATGATAGACATCATGAAGAAGGCACCAACACACTGGCTTAATCACTTAAACAGTAACAGTTATAAGGAAGGTCATCCTTTACCAATGTGATTTATGCTGTAAAGACAAGTAAACGATGTTTGTCATACTTACTTGTGCTGTAATTGGGACTATCCTTAGGAATTTATCATCCTAAATCATTTGAAATACAGTATTGTGCTTTTAAAAAAATATCTGGTAACATTAATATACAATTACATGAGTAACATTGTGGTTACTAGATTCCCCCCATTATCAAGTCCCCACCACATACCCCATTACAGTCACAGTCCACCAGTGTAGTAAGATGCTGTAGAGTCACTACTTGTCTTCTCTGTCCTATACTGCCTTCCCCGTGCCCCTCCCCTACATTATGTGTGCTAATCGTAATGCCCCTTATTCCCCTTATCCCTCCCTTCCCACCCTCCCCACCCCCGCCACCAGTCCCTTTCCCTTTGGCAACTGTTAGTCCATTCTTGGGTTCTGTGAGTCTGCTGCTGTTTTGTTCCTTCAGTTTTTGCTTTGTTCTTATACTCCACATATGAGTGAAATCATTTGGTACTTGTCTTTCTCTGCCTGGTTTATTTCACTGAGCATAATACCCTCTAGCTCCATCCATGTTGTTGCAAATGGTATGATTTGTTTTCTTCTCATGGCTGAATAATACTCCATTGTGTATATGTACCACCTCTTCTTTATCCATTCATCTACTGATGGACACTTAGGTTGCTTCCATTTCTTGGCTATTGTAAATAGTGCTGTGATAAACATAGGGGTGCATATGTCTTTTTGAAACTGAGCTCCTGCATTCTTAGGGTAAATTCCTAGGACTGAAATTCCTGGGTCAAACGGTATTTCTATTTTCAGTTTTTTGAGGAACCTCCATACTGTTTTCCACAATGGTTGAACTAGCTTACATTCCCACCAGCAGCGTAGGAGGGTTCCCCTGCCTCCACATCCTCACCAGCATTTGTTGTTCCTATTCTTTCCTATGTTGGCCATCCTAACTGGTGTGAGGTAATATCTCATTGTGGTTTTAATTTGAATTTCCCTGATAATTATTGATGTGGAGCATCTTTTCACGTGCCTGTTGGCCATCTATATTTCTTCTTTGGAGGAGTGTCTGTTCAGGTCCTCCACCCATTTTCTAATGGGGTTATTTGTTTTGTTGTTGTTAAGTCATATGAGTTCTTTATATATTTTGAATATTAACTCCTTATCATAAATAATTTATGAATATATTACCCATATTGTAGGCAGCCTTTTGTTCTGATGATGGTGTCCCTTGTTGAACAGAAGCTTTTTAGTTTGATATAGTCCCACTTTTCAATTTTATTTCCCTTACCCAGGGAGATATGTCTAGAAAAACATTACTCATGCTTATGTTCAAGAGATTCTTGCCTCTGTCTTCTTCTAAGAGTTTTATGGTTTCATGTCTTACATTTAGGTCTTCAGTACATTTCAAGTGTACTTTTATAAAGTCAAAATGGATTGTAAAATGGAGTTAGACAGTAATCCAGCTTCATTCTCTTTCATGCAGCTGTTCAGTTTTCCCAACAACAGTTGTTGAAGAGACTGTCATTTCCCCTTTGTATATTTTTGCCTCCTTTATCATATATTAATTGACCATATATGTGTGGTTTCTATTCTGTTCCACTGATCTATGGGTCTGCTCTTTTGCCAGTACCATGCTGTTTTTGTTACTGTAGCTTTGTAGTATAGCTTGAAGTCAGGGAGCATAATATCCCCAGCTGTGTTCCTCTTTCTCAGAATTGTTTTGACTATTTGGGGTCTTTTGTGGTTCCCTATGAATTTTAGGATTATTTGCTCTAGTTCATTGAAAAATGCTGTTGGTATTTTGATAGGGACTGCACTGAATGTGTAAATTGCTTTGGGCAGGATGGCCATTTTAACAATATTAATTCTTCCTATCCATGAGCATAGGATAGATTTCCATTTATTTGTGTCTTCTTCAATTTCTTTCATGGATGTCTTATAATTTTCAGAATACAGGTCTTTCCCCTCCTTGGTTAGGTTTATTCCTAGGGTTTTACTTTTTGATGCAATTGTGAATGGAATTGTTTTCCTGATTTCTCTTTCTGCTAGTTCATTGTTAGTATAGAGGAATACAACAGATTACTATGTATTAATTTTGTATCCTGAAACTTTGCTGAATTCAGTTATTAGTTCTAATAGTTTTTCTGATAGAGTCTTTAGGATTTTCTGTATATAGGATCATGTCATCTGTAAATAATGAGAGTTTTACTAATTCCTTACTAATTTGGATGCCTTTTATCTCTTCTTGACTTATGGCTGTGGTTTGGACCTCCAGTACAATGTTAAATAAAAGTGGTGAGAATGGACATCCTTGTCTCATTCCTGATCTTAGAGGAAAAGTTTTTGGCTTTTCATCATTTGGGCATGATGTTAGCTGTGGGTTTATTGTATATGGCATTTATTATGTTGAGGTATGTGCCCTCTATACCCTTTTTGTTGAAAGCTTTTATCATGAGTGGATGTTGGATTTTGTCAAATGCTTTTTCAGCATCTACTGAAATGATCATATGGTTTTTATCCTTTTTGTTAATATGGTATATCACATTGATTAATTTACAAATATTGTACCATCCTTGCATACCTGTAATAAATCTCATGTGGTTATGATGGATGATCCTTTTGATGTATTTTTAAATTCAGTTTGCTAATATTTGGTTGTGGTTATTTATTTCTCTGTTCTTTAGGGACATTGGTCTGTAATTTTCTTTTTCTTTTTTTGTAGTGTCTGGTTTTTGTATTAGAGTGATGTTGGTCTCATAGAATGAGTTTGGAAGTATTCCCTCCTCTTCTACTTTTTGGAAAACTTAAGAAGGATGGTATTAGCTCTTCTTTAAATGTTTGGTAGGATTCAGCTGTGAAGCCATCTGTACCTGGTATTTTATTTGATGGGAGCTTTTTGATTACCAATTCAATTCTGTTACTGGTAATTGGTTTGTCCAGATTTTCTTCTTCCTTGGTCAGTCTTTGAAAGTTGTACTTTTCTAGTTTTGGCCATTTCTTCTAGGTTGTCCAATTTATTGGCATATAATTTTCATAGAATTTTCTAATAATTATTTATATTTCTGTGGTATCAATTATAACTATTCCTCTTTTGTTTCTGATTTTGTTTATTTATGTCCTCTCACTTTTTTCCTGGTAAGTCTTGTTAGGGGTTTGTCTATTTTATCTGTCTTCTCAAAGAACCAACTCTTGGTTTTAATTTTTTCTATTGTTTTATTCTTCTCTATTTTATTTATTTCTGCTCTGATCTTTATTATGTCCCTCCTATTAACTTTGGGTTTTATTTTTTTCTATTTTCTTCAGTTGTGAGTTTAGTTGTGAGACTATTTGGGGTTGTTCTCATTTCTTGAGGTAAGCCTGTGTTGCTATGTACTTCCATTTTAGAGCTGCTTTTACAGCATCCCACATATTTTGAACTGCTGTATTTTTGTTTTCATTTGTTTCCATGTATTGTTTGTGGGTTTTTATTTTCTTCATGTAATTGATTTCTAGCTTCATACCATTGTGATAGGAAATGATGCTTGATTAAATTTGAATCTTCTTAAATTTATTGAGGCTCTTTTTGTGTCCTAATATGTGATCTAGTCTGGTGAATGTTCCATATGCACTTGAGAAAAATGTATATCTTGCTGATTTTGGGTGGAATATTCTGCATATATTTGTTAAGTCTATCTGATCTAGTGTGTTGTTCATTTGAAATATTTTAAAGTTAGTGCTACTACTGGCATTATGGAAAAGTAATGTGAGTCATAAAATATATACTAAATATCAGTTTCTCAATAATTTAAGTTACCTGTATAAAAAAGAATTATTAGCTTAGAGAAGTTCTAAAAAAACATGTGTTTGGTTAATATATTTACTACCATGGTGCGGCTTTACAAAATCCTATTTTGTAATCCACAAAACAATGATTCATATCATATGATTGCCAACTCCACCTCTTCTCAAAAATCCCACTGGGACCTGGTTGCTATGCTAAAACCTAAATCATCATCCCTTTTGCTAAGTCCCCTGTAACCAGGACAGAGTGGATGTTTTTTAATCAGTTTGTTCAGATGATGAATTACTATTAGGCAGTAGTTCTCAAAGTGTGGGTTAGGGATGCTGAGACCCTTCATGGGGTCCTTGAAATCCTTTCACTGGTTTCCTGAGATGTATTCTGAGGGTCCATGGGTTCAAACTATTTTTATAAGAATACTAAGATATTATTTTATTTTTTACTTTCATTCTCTCATGCACATTATTGTAGTTTTCCAAAGGCAGAAAAAGTGATGACATCATTACTCTGACAGCAAGTTGAATGTGTGCTTGTGTATTCTTGCATTGAAAAATTTCTCAGTTTTAGTTTTGAATACAGTAAATATCAACAGATATAACCCACACAAACAAAAGCCATTAAGGATCTCCAATTATTTTTAAGAATGTACAGGAATCCTGAGACCAAATGTTTGAGAACTCTTGCTACAAGCAAGTTAATGATTCAAAACCTGTGTCGAGTGCCCACTCTGAACAGACTATGGGAGCACCAGGTTCGAGCAGACACAATCCCTCCATTGAGGAGAATACTACCTTGTTGGGGAAGACAAACAGTTATAATGTGATGAACCCAGTGGAACAAGCACAGAATATTATGGTTGCTAAGAAGAGGAACACTGACTTAACCATTTACTGACCAAGTATTTTAGTCAACAGGAAAGACATGGAGGAGTGAGAGAGCATGATGCCCTCACAGGTCCTACATTGTCCTCTCTCCTAGCTCCCCAGTGTTCCTGGTCAGTATTTGACGTGGCTATTTAACAAACCAGAAACTCACATATTATCTTTGACATCTCCCTCTCCCCCACTGCAGCTTTTCCTATAATAAATGCTTAGCTCAACTTCATCACTTGCCTTCCACTTTACAATTGGTCTGATTTGTCCTGCTCCCTCTTGCCACATCTTTTATAATACCATTCCTTCTGTATCAGTCTGTCCCTGCCCCATCACCAACCTAGCTAATTCCTATTCATATTTTAGGTCTCAGTATAAATATCTCTTAAACATACTCTCTGAGGAGTTTTTTCCCCCAGTGAATTCTGCTTGTATTGGTTGCATGGCCCTCCCCAGTGCCTCCACAGCAACATTATATCACTTTTGAAATT
Source organism: Manis pentadactyla (assembly GCF_030020395.1). Lineage (NCBI taxonomy): Eukaryota > Metazoa > Chordata > Mammalia > Pholidota > Manidae > Manis > Manis pentadactyla. Next base: position 147,118,261 of record NC_080038.1, read on the forward strand.
GCCTGAGGACTTCCAGCTAAAGGTGGCAAGTTGGATGAAAGCCTTAACCTTCACTCTCTTCTCAAACTCCAATAAAATAATCATACAATTTTTAAAGGATCCATTAATCCTTAAGGGAGAAAGTAGGGCCACAAAATTTTACAAAGTAGAATGCATACAAATGGTTAACTATGTTAGGAAACCTTAGAAAGCTAAATCCCAGGCTATCAATTAGGATATCCAAGAAGCCACTGGATTGACACTACAGGCTTCTCCAAAATAGCCAAGAATTGGTGGCTTTGGGTAATCTGGAAATGGAGGTAAAGGTGGGATGCTAAACTGAGGTAAATGACTTGAGAAACTGTCTAATAAGATACTTTGAGAAGTAGTTTAATCCTCCAATGTTCTATTCAGCTATGCACAGCAGCAGCACTAGCAGTAAGCCTACAGGTTGATTCTCTACACAGGGTGGATAAAGGGTCTAGGACCAGGGAGACACCAGGCATGGTTGAAGGTAGAGTCCATTTTATTGAAATCAGAAGGTTCAAGAGAGAAATGTGTCTGATGCACTGGGTGATGTAGCTAAGGAGATTTCACAAGTAAAGTTGAAGGTATTCCTTGTTTTCTGCATGCTGCTTTAGAGTAAAATGTGAGAAGAGAAAGAGCAAGGACTTGAAGGTTTTAAAAATTCTGTTTCTCCAGACAGCAAAAGTTCCTAAAATGAAGAAATAGCTTCTGAACAAAGATTGAAACTGATAACTCCATGGGATACAGTGCAGTGTCTCCAACGTACTGAAATAAAACTGTTGACCTAAAAGTGTGTATGTGGGGAAAATGGAAGTTCCTATGGCCAGGATTCTCACCTGACCCTAACCTACTTGATGATGTAACTGGCCTGCTGCTAGGCTACTGCTCCCACACCATTTCTCTTTCCTGCTCTGGCAGAAGCAAAACCAGCACCTCCCCCTTACCTCTCAGGTACAGATAAGCCCTTGGTTTCCCTGGTAATTACCCATTGATATGGAGATGAACTTCTCTCCACCCCTGAAGATATGCAAATGCACTAAATCCAGGTGAGATATTCTAAAAATATTACAATTTTACCCACAATGGCTTTTGAGTTTTGTGACATGCTGTGGATAAAATTGTAGTATTGCCAGAATATCTCTCCTGGCTTTAGTACATCTGCATATCAGTAGGCATTCAGACGTGGAGAGAAGTATGGCTTTAGTTCATTTGCATATCCTCATGGGTGGAGAAAGTTCATGTCCATGTCACTGGATAATTACCTGGGCAACCAAGGTGTGTCTGAACCTGAGAATTTAAAGGGAGGGGCTAGCTTGCTTGCTTGCTTCCTTCTGGAGCAGAGGGGAGAGACGGTGCTGGACTGCAGTTTGTAAGCAATAAACGAGTTTTAAACTTTATTTATCCCTTTGACTGATTTTTGTTTTTAGAGGTATTTTGCCCCAGGATGTCCTCTCCCCAGACTTATACCTGGCATAGTTGGTATGATTCCTCTGAACCCAAAATCTGTCATAATGGGTGCAACCCTTGAGAGGGCTGCCCCTAGAAATGATGGGGAGAAGTTGCACTTGTGCCGAGGGACGTATGTCTACACTCGTGTGGTCATGGAGGCCCCACCACCGCTGCTGGCTGCACCGACCCCGGCCCATGGCCCAAGCCTAAGGCTACTGCTTCTGCCACTGCTGCTGCTCCTGCTGCCGGCTGGAGCCTGGTCACAACTATGGGAAGAAGCAGAGGTCCGGGTCACCTTGATAGAAAAGCAACTGGCTACTGTGTACCACGCCTTGCTGGCTGCAGAGCCCGTCACCGAAACAGCTCCTACCAAGGTAGTAATCATCTGTCCCATCACGGGGTGGGTGCGAGACTGGACCCAAAGGCCATGGAGTGGTGTGGCACAGACACCCACCATATATCGTGTGACTGGCCATTTGCCTTTGGCACCCCCAGGGAATGGTGAAGCAGATGCACTGGCCCAGGTGTGCTGGCTACAATGAAAGCCTGCCTCTGATGTGGCCAAATGGCTACATCAGTGTTTGTTGCACATGGGGCAAAAGACAATGTGCACTGTAGCCCATTGGTGGGGCTTGCCATTGACCTCTGAAGAAGTCAGCAGAGGCCGGAAGGAGTGCCCCGCACATTGTGCAGATCAGCAAACCACCAAGAGGGGCCTAGAGCGTCTCTTTGCAGCCTATGGTTGGTCACCAGTGATTGAGAGCAATCAAGGCACCCACTTTATTGGACATGCATTGCAAGGATGGGTGCAGCAATTAGGAATAAAATGGATGTGGCCTTGGATATTTCAACACATGGATCAGTGATGGCTGGCCCTTCTGGCACCTTGGGGAAAAGGCCTGGAAGCTGGCCTCCTGTGTATTCCTGGAATAACAGCAAAGTGACCTCCCACAATCACGGTTATTTGCTTCTACAGTCCTTGTGTCCTGGATGTGCCCTCTGGCTGCAGCTGCCGCATGATGGCTGGAACAGACGAGCTTTGCACTTAATATGCATGGGACTTTGAACCTAGCTGAATCCTCTGGCTTGAGAATTATGATTGTGTTGCTGTTGTCAAGAAAAAAATGCTTAAAGAGAGGCTTGACTTTGTCTAATGTTTGGTAAAAGTTTTGTGAGCAATCTAGCATGGTTGTTAGGAATGAGTAAACAAGTGTAGAAACATATTTTGTGCTTAGTTAGAGGTTGTGCTGTAAAGTACATTTACTTAATCTGCATAGGCTGAATCCTCTGGTTTGAGGATTATCAAGATTTTATTGCTGTTGCTATTGTGTGTTATTAGATTGGATAGAAGAGGGGGAATGAGTAAATTGTAAGGCGAGATTTCTGGAGGGATGGCCTGTGGGTAAAATTGTAACATTTCCAGAATATCTTGCCTGGCTTTAGTACATCTGCATATCAATAGGCGTTCAGAGGTGGAAAGTATAGCTTTAGTGCATTTGCATCATTCCTCAGGGTGGAGAGAAGTTCATCTCCATGTCAATGGGTAATTACCTGGGCAACCGAGGGCGTGTCTGAACCTGAGCATTTAAAGGGAGGGGCTTGCTTGCTTGCTGGCTTCTTCAGGAGCAGAAGAGAGAGATGGCCCTGGACTGCAGTTTGTGAGCAAAAAACGGATTTTAAACTTTATTTCTCCCTTTGACTGATTTCCGTTTTTAGAGGTATTTTGCCCTGGGATTTCCTCTCCCCAGACTTACGGTGCATATATCCTTTCAAATCAGTGCTTTTGTTTTCTTTGGATTAATATTCTAGAAGTGGGAGACAGATTGTAAGTGGGTGTGGGTAAAATTGTAATATTTACAGATTATCTCACCAGGCTTTAGTGCATCCTCAGGAGTGGAGAGAAGTATGGCTTTAGTGCATCTGCATATCAATGGGTAATTACCTGGGCAACAGAGGGCTTATCTGTACCTGAGAGGTTAGGGGGAGGACTGATTTGCTTTTGCTGGAGTAGGAGAAAGTGACAGCCCCAGACTGCAGTTTGTAAGAAATCAATGGGTTTTAAACTTTATTTCTCTCTTTGACTGATTTCGGTTTTTTGAGGTATCTTGCCCTGGGATTTCCTTTCCCCAGACTTACAGAGGTATTTGCCCCGGAATTTCCCTTCCCTGGACTTAACAGTGGGGGACCTTATGGAAGTGTGTGATGGGATTAAAAAGGCTTTGTGTGAACATAGAATGGACTCGTGGTTGCAGGGCAGGGATGGGGGGATGCAGGGGAGGGGATGGAGGGGAGGGAAGGGGTGCAATAAGGTAAAGAAAAATGTGAGGAAGTTTGGTGTCTTGATGAGGCGATGGTTCCATGAATATATACACATGTCAAAATTCATCAAGCTGTACACCAAGATTTGTGCATTTCATCATATGTATCTCAGTAAAAATAAAATTAAGAAATGAGCAAAATATTTAAATAGACATTTCACAAAAGAGGAAATCTGAATGGTCAATTATGTCATGAAAAGATGCTTACCCTAAGTCACAGGGGTGAAAAGCATAGGGAATATAGCCAATGATATCGTAGCAACTCTGGAAAAAAAAGGCTTAGGGGAGGGTCTATTCATCAAGGCCTAGCCCCGAGTCACTTCTTTGATAGACAGGGTGAGGTCATTTGATTGACAGTTCTGGGTATACACCCACTCCTCTTGTGGCACATCTTTTCCCAAAATGCACCAGGAAAAGCCCGTAGGAGCGTGCGGAGCGGGTCAGGGCGGGGTGCGTGGTTAGGGTCGGGTGGAGGGGGAAGCAAAACTGCAACTTTATTTTAATAAGATTATGATGAGGGGTGGTTTGGGCGGTTCTTGGTTTTGATCAATTGCGCCTGTGTTTGCACCTGCTTGGAGCGGCTCTGGCCTGGTCTCCACAGGCCAGGCAGCTGTCTCCCTGCAAAGCCTCTGTTGTTGTCATGCGGGACCCCATACCTGGGCTTTTTTTTTCCCTGGAACCTTTTCTCCCCCTTCCCGGCTGCGCATGTCTATCTTTCTACCTAACATTTGGACCTCCAGCCTTCGATGAGGACACAGACTCTAATGGTCCCTAGGAGGGCATGCTCAGATGCAGCCATAAAGAATAATGACAGAAAGAGTGCCTCGGAGGATGGGCAGTGGGCCAGGGAGCTCCTCCTATAAAGCAGCAGTGGGCCTAATCAATGTCTGCCCGGGTACCCCAGGATTGCTCCAGAGCAGTGACTTCTGTGTGCCTCCCATTCTTCCTCTTTTCAGATGGGAGTGTTTATGGTGGTTATCTTCTTCCTCCTCCATCCTTGTACATGGGTGTGGCGATCGCGGGCAGATAACTTGTTCTAGGTCGTAGGTCACTTAACCAAGAAAATCCACACCCAGACTTGAGAGCATTACCTAGACACTTTGGACTTTGATCTGGACACAGTGAAGGATGGGATTCTTACGGGAAAGTTGTGCCATAAGTCAGGTGCTCTGGAAGCAGAGAGAGTGAGACAGGAGTTTGGTGTGTAGGATATTATCAGGGACCAATGCCTGTGCAGGGTAAGGGGAGGAAAAGAAAAGTTGAACTGCCTTGCAAGCCCAACAAAGCCTCAGATGACCCCATCAGGGGTGTCCCACATTAACCTGAAATGACTGTGCTTTTATAACCACATCTCCATCAGTTGCATCTTTCCGTGTGCCATATAAGGTGGCTGTGTTCCATGGACAGAAAGAAGAGTGAAACAGCTAACAGAAGGTCAGTAAGCCAGACTATGATGTTGACTGTCTGTGTGTTCACCAGTTCTGTTGCTTCTTCCCAAGCATGGAGGAAGGCTGCCTTTCCCAGCTAACAAAGCCAGAACTCAAGATACCTCTGCTTCTCTCTCTCTTGAGTCACTGTTGCTCAAACTCCGGTCAGCAGGGCAGCTGCATCAGCAGCGTCAGAAGCGTTAGTTAAACTTGCGCGCTCACTTCTGTGAAGATCAAGCAGACAGCACGCCATGAGAAATACTATCTTCTGTGAAGTAGATGGTTCAGCCCGAGGGGAAAAAGCAGCAAGCTCTTGCTGGGAACAAGCAAGCTGCCTAGTGGAAGAAACATGAGTGAGGGCAGTGAGGACAAGACACAGCAAAACAGGAGAGGACATTGGTGAAAAATCTAACAGGATAAAAAAGCTAGCAGTATTAAATCACAATAAACAGAGGCTTTAGTGAAAGGAAGATTAGAGAAAAAATGATAGATGCAGGACACACATAATTTCTTTGTAGAAGACAACCAAAAAATAGAACAACAAAAAATATTTCTTAAACGTTTCAGAAGTAAAGGAAAATGTGACTCTGTAGTCATAAACGACACACCAAGTCCCAGGAGAAATGGGCACTTGGTACTGAGCACATAGTAGATTCTCAATGATACTGGCTGATTTGTTATTAATACATTCTGCAGTGAGGATTGTAAATAGCTTCTCTGAACCTTTTCAGGCAGCTGTAATGAAGGCCTATGGCAGCTGCCCATTACCTAAGGAACTTTTAATACAATTTACAACTATGAAAAAAGAGAAACAACCCAAACAACCATTGGCTGGTTAAAGAAAGCATTGAACATTCATACAATGAATACTACTATATAGTACACCAAAACTTTGTAGAAGGATAGTTCTGTGGAACCATATTCATGAAATACTGTTCAGTGGAAAAAAGCAGATAACAGAGGATATACAATTTAATCCATTTTGTTATTAAAAACTGTATGTATAGGGAAAAAGACTTTAAGGACCTAGCCAAAGTGTTAGATGTTGGTTATCTCCTTGTGGTAGTAAGTAGCTGGTTTTAATTATGATTACTATTGTTATTTATATTCATGTTTATTTTGTCCGTCTGCACTTTCAGATCTTTCCACAACAAAACTGTATTGTTTGATTAGTACATTTTAAAAAGATACTTTAAAAACAAAAGAATAAAACCATCTGACCACACTTCTACCTCTACCTCCAATCCCAACTGTACGGCACTAGAAACCCATTCTTACTCTTATTTTCTGAAGTCCTCAAAGCATTTTGTCTGTATGAAATCATTTGGTTCATATGAAGAGAAGAAGCTGTTGAAAATCCTATCTTGGAAAAGGTGATGTAACCAAAGTAACTCTGCAGATCAGGAGAGTGTATCCCAACGTAAAGTCAGCTGATCAGGACTCATCATTTTCTCTTCCTTTCCCAATATTCTTGTAGGTGAACCATGCCAATGAGGTACTAGAAGGTTCAGCTGGGCAAGCTTGGTGTTTGACTTGCTGGATTCCAAGAGAGCAGAGAGTGTGCTGTTTGCTTACAGTAGGGAAGTATCTACCAGTTAAAATTCAATTAAATGGTCTTCCATCTTAAACGATCTTTGCCTCTATTTTCTCCTTTAAAACATGCAATTGAAAAATGGGAGTACCCTGTTTTGATTATAAAATTAATGCATACTTATTATAAAAGAATTTCACAAAATATAGAAAGGAGAAAAAGTGCCCATGATCCTAGCACCCAGAAATAAACATTGTTTATTGGATGCCCTTCTGTAAACATCCTATTGTACAAGATGTGACAGCTTGTGTATCTCCTTCCAAACTTTTTCTCTGTGCTTGTATTACCAGTTTCCCAAAATCTGTTTTGTGAAACAATGCTTCTGCTTTAATAAATGGGACAGTAGGGCTCTGTGATCAATTAAGTTTGAGAGATGCTGGATTAAACAAATTTGAACATGTTTCCTTGCTCCAAGACTTCTAAAAGCCTTTGACAGGCTAACATGAATTGCCACGAGAGGGTATAAAATGCAGCATATCCCAAACATACTTGATCATGGATTTTTGGGGGGGGCATTATCCTCCACTCTTTGAGTAATGCTGATTTGCACATAGTCACAGAAACTTGTTCACATGGATACTTTTTCTTTTACCAAAATATAGTGTGCATGCTATTTTGTAGCCTACTTTTTCTCTTCATATATGACAGATCTTGGATATTTTTCCCTGTCAGTAAATATACATATCTATATGATTGTAGGTGTTGTGGTGGATGTGACCTAAGTGGGTTAACAGCCCCCCCATATAATAATTATTTAGGGTGTTTCTACTTTGTTCACTCTTATAAGTGTAATGCAGGTGATAGTTTTACAAATTAATTTGTTTTTCCCCTTTGCTGTTCTGAAGCTGAGATCATTCACTCAGCGGGCCGGCTCTCCAGGCAGGAGGTGTGGCTGGGATGTTCCAGTAGCTGCAAAGAAACCAGAGGCAAGGGAGGGGCAGAGTAGGGCCTTGTGGGCCAGTGAAAGGATTTGGGTTCTTCCTGGGGGCTATAAGGGAACCAATAGAAGGTTTAGCATACAGAAGGATTATCATTTGATAGATGTCTTTTTAAGGGGTCAGCTCAGCTGCCATGTTGAGATTGTAGAGGAACAAGGACAGAAGTGGGGAGCTGCAGAGCTGCAGGATTTGAGTCTGGGTTGGCTGAGGTGTGAGGAGAGGGAGGCCTAAGGATGTCTTCCTGGCTTTTAGCCTGAGCTGTGTATGGACTGGTCATTTATTGAGCTGGGGGGAAACCGCAGGAAATTAGGAATTTACTACATGGAAAATGCAAAGAGAAAGGAAGACTGAAGTAACATTCTCATTGATACTGATGTGAAATCCCACAAGCTGTACAGGCCACTTGGTCTACTGTGTGGCCTGTGTGGCAAGGTAAGCCCATTAAGGCAGCCAAAGTTAGGTGGAAGGCCTGACAGAGGCTACTGAGAACATTGTTCAAACTAGAAGACCACAGGTTGCACTACAGGCCAACAGGGGACAAAAGAAACATCCCTATGGACACCAGTGGTGCCAGCTCTGTCTTGCAAGCTGAGGTGGGGGGGCCAATGTCACTCCTTAGGGTAGTATAAGCCACACACTCTGGCCCACATTCCCACATGTCAGCAGGAGACCATCATTCTTATCAAACCTAAAGTGACCAGGTGATTTATCAGCTTCCAGTAAGCTTTAAATCAGGTTGGACATTTAAATCATTTTTAAATCATTGGACATTATCTTCTAAAAGTTTTGTTGTTTTGTGTTTGACATTTAAGTCCTTTAGGTACTCAGAATTCATTTCCATATGGTATGAAGTAGAGTCCAATTTCATTTTTTTAATATTGTGAGAAGCTATAGTTTTCCACCCATGAACTTTGAGCTGAACTTCTGTGCCTACAGGCAGTTCTAGGAATTGAGAAAAGCAGATAGTTGCAATAAATTCCAAGAAGCAATAAATTCCGAGGAGCAAACTCAAATTCTGAGCAATGAGCACTTGGACTGGAACTGGCTGCCCAGAGAAAGGCATGGGAATGTTGGAAAAAATACATCCACCCTCTGAGTCGGCCGACTGGCTCTCCCAGTACTTTTCCACCACAAGCCTTGCCTCAGTACAAACTTGAACTAAATTTCACTCAAGGAGTCGCTCTCTCTGAAGTTCTTCCAACTGCAGTGGTTTGGATAAGGTGTTTGCCTTTGAACCAGTCCTACTTTCTGGTTTGATAATATGGGCCCCCGCAACATGCCCAGTACCACTTAGTACAAGTCTGTCCTTTCCCTCCAGCTCTGCGATGCCACCTGTTATGTTACTAAGGGTCTAAATATGCACGAGTCCATTTCTAGTCTCTCTCCTAGTCCACTGGTCTAGTGGCCTGTTTCTAGGCCTAAACCACACTCTATTACCATAGCTTTATTACAGATCTTGCTATCTGGAAGGCCAGTCCCTCGACCTGATTCTTCAGGGGTACTTTTGCTATTCTTTACAATTCCACACATATTTTTAAATTAGACTGTCAAGTTTCACAAAACATATCATCTGTTAAAATTTTTATTGGATTTGCATTGAATCTATACGCCAAAATTTGGGGAGAGCTCACATCTTCATAAAGTTGAGGCTTCCAAAAACCACAAACATTTCTCTTTCTACATGTTAGCTCTCCTTTAATGGATTCCAATAGCGTTTTGTAATTCTCTCCATACAGTATGTAGAGTAAGATTTATTCCCAGGTATTTGATCATTTTAGATGACATAATGAATGGTACCTTTTCAAGTTATCTTTTCATTTTCTATGTGTTATTGGTATAGAGAAATACAGTTGGTTCCTGTATAATGATGGTAGCCAACAGTCTTACTAATACGGCTTATTCATTTAACCATTTATCATTTGTAGATATTTAAATATTCTATAAATAATAAAGTATCTGCAGATAATGACAATTTTGTTTCTTCTTTTCCAATGTTTATAGCTTTTTTCTTTAAACCTTACTGTGCTGGATAGGACTTATAACAGTGTGAAGAAAAAGTAGTTACAGAGGCATCCTTGTCTTGTTTAAAATCTTAAAGGAAATATATTCAGCTTTTTACCACTAAGTATATTTGTTATAGCTTTTTAAAAATAACTTTTGGAATTGAGGTTAAGGATGTTTTAGAATTCAGGTTAAGGATAACAAACTCTATGCTGAGTTTGTTAAAAGTTTTTTTTTTTTTTTACTACCACGAATAGATGTTGAATTGCATTGTGTATTTTTCACCTATTGAGATAACAGAATTTTTCTCATTATTCTGTTAATGTATAAATTGGAGTAATAAATTTTCTAACATTAAGCTTATCTTGACTTCCAATACCTGAAGTTTTTGGTCCAGTTTGGTTATCTGTAGTTTCTACGGTATGTCATCCATGGGGTCTTCTTGACTTCTTTTTCAGAAGAGACCTGCTTCACGGGGAGGTGGGGAAAGGAAAAATGGTTCAGGTCAGAAGGAGCAAGGCGATGCACACTATGATTTCTCTATCTGGACAAAGAAGGCAACTCTAGTTATGAATATTTTGTATGTGCATAGAGGAAGGACTGGAAGGTGACAGACAAAACTGGGGAAGGTTGTTCCCTCTGGGGAGTGGGAGGGGATGAAGGAATGGTTTTTCTATATTTATGTATTTCTGATTTGTTTTCCTCTTGTTTCAGTAATATTCTTTTGTGTGAATACACTACAGTTGATGGGCATTTGGATCGTTGATAGGTTTTTGCTATTAACAAAAGTATTTTCATGAACATTGTTGAACATATCCCCTGTTGTATATATTCAAGAATTTCTCTTGGATATATAGAGCTAGGAGTATAATTGCTGGCTCAGAGGGTAGATGCATGTTCAAGTCTAAGAGATAATGGAGAACTGTTTTTGTAACTACTGTATCAATTTTGACTCCCACCAGCAATGTTCAGAAACTCATATAGATTCACATCCTCTCCAGTACTTGATATTGTTAGACTTGTTGATTTTTAATAACTATATGGGGTACAGTGGTGGTATTCCATTGTAGTCCTGACTTGCACACCCCTGATGAGGCTGAACATCTGTTCATTAGCTTTATTGACCACATGTGTTTCTCCATCTTTTAAATGTTGATTCATGTTTTTTACACGTTTCTCTCCTGGATAATTGATGTTTTTCATTTTAATTTGTTGTCCTTTATATATTCATAATGGGAATCCTTTGTCACTCATGTGTGTTGAAAGTATTTTCTCCTAATGCACATGTGGTCTTTTTTCTTTTTACTTTGTCCTTTGATGAATACAAGTTCTTAATGTTAACAAAGTCAAAGTTACCGATATTGTGTTTTAGTCAATGGTTTGTTTGTATTAAGAAATCTTTCTCTATCGCAAAGCCTCAAAGTTCCTTGCTGTTTTTGTCAAGAGCTTTAAAGTTGTGTTTTGACACTTAAGTCCTTAATCTATATGGAACAAATTTTTTTTGTTTTTTGCATACGGCATGGGGGAGGGTTTAAATTTCATCTCTTTCAATATAAGTTACTATTTTCTGTCTTCAGTTAATGAAAAGTGCCTCTTTGGTTACTTAATTTGCCACCTCTATAACATACCACAGTTCTATACGTGCAAGGGTATGTTTCTGCGTTCTGTAATCTATCCCATAATTTCACAGCCGTGGCGCTCTCTCTGCCTTTCATAGTTCCTTTAGGGTAATCTTGGTGAAGGCAGCTATCAGTCATGTGAGCTCAGCTTCTTAGCAGAGAAAAGTGGACTATTCAGCTCTAAACTCTTGGCCTTGGATTTTCTCCCATCATCTCGACTACTGTTTTAACGCCACCATGGCGCGGGGATGCTAAGGAATCCTGTTGTACCATACCTAAGGAACATCCACTCCTTTTGCTTCCACCAATCCTTGATCATTTTTGTGGCGTTAAACAGCAGGAGAGGCCACGTGGCCTAAGGCAAGAAAAACAGCTCGCTGCTGCTGTTGGAGGCAATCAGGTCTCTCATCAAGGAACTGCACGCAGCAATGTAGATGGCAGGCTACCCGCGGTGCAGGCAGTTTCGCAACGTCCAGTGGGCGCAGCGCTTTCTGGGTGGAGCCTGGAGTTGAAGGGGAGGCTTCCCTCCTTTCCCACGAATTCGGCCACGGGCAGGGCGGGCTGCTCCACCAGCTGGAGGCCCGCGGACCCGCTGCGGTTTGATTAATTCCCGCCGGCGGGGCGGGGGCGGGTCCGGGGGCGGGGCGCGCTGCCGGCGGGCTCGTGACGGGCAGCAGCGCGCCGCGTCCCCGCCGCCTCCGCCGCCCTGCAGGCCGCCGGCGCTCGCAGTTCCGGCTCCGCTCGCCGCGAGTCTGTGTGCCCGCGGCCCGCGGCCCGGCTTCTGGCCGATGACGCTCAAGGCGAGCGAGGGCGAGGCAGGAGGCAGCATGCGCACGGCGCTCTCCGACCTCTACCTGGAGCACTTGCTGCAGAAGCGCATCCGGCCCGAGGTGAGCGGCCCTCGCGAGTCCCCAGGGCGCGCGTGCTCGGGGTCGGGACCTGCGCGGGCCGGCCGCTGAGCTTGGGGGCTGGCCCGGGGTGGGGCCGAGCGGGGCTTCGGGCGCAGTAGGTCGTTGTCCCCAACAGCCCTTCCAGGTGGCCAGCAGGAGAGGCCGCGGCCTGGACAGAGCGCCTAATAAGGTCAAGGGAAACGCCGTGGACTGAAGTCAGGGTAACAGAAGGACTTTAAAGAGCAGAACCAAGAGTAGATCTGCCTGGTCGTTGTGGAAGTGCTCATGTTTGGGGCAGGAGAAAGGGTTCTACAAGCCAACTCACTGTGAGTCCCAGCATTTAGGGAGAGCTCTTAGTGCTAGGGTACAAATGGGGTGGCCTGTGTATTTGTCAGCAGACAGGGAGTCCAGAGATTTCAGAGGTAATTCTGCTCTCCAGATTCCTGTGACGGCATGGAAATAGCTATTAGCCTCTGTCTTCAAAGATGCCCAGAGGAGAGGTTGACCGTTTTCTTATTCGCTCTCATAGTTCTGGGTGTAGTGGGGACACAGGACGGTAAGGGTCTCTCGGGCAGTGGCGCAGCCACCAGAATGCTCACCCACGCTTCTGGAGGCTGAGCCTGGCTCTCAGTTGGCACCATCAGGCAAGACAGGCCAACAGCCCTCCCTGTGGCCTGGCCTTCCTCACAGCGTGGTGGCCAGGTACCAAGAGTGAATGAATGCCCACAGAGAGGGAGAGACAAGGCCAGGCAGGAGCTGTGTTGCCTTTGCTTACCCAACCTTAGAAGGCTTTCCTGGACTGCAAGATCTTCCAGGGCAGGGCAGGCCTGTTTCACACTCTGTTTTCATTTTAAATGCCCAATAAGTGGATCCTCAGAAATGTTTGCTGAATTGATAAATGACTGAAGAGGTAGACATTAGACACTTAATGGAACTTCTGCTTTCACAGATGAGGAAACTGAAGGTGCACAAGGTAAAGCAAACAGTAGAGCTGTACACTCTTTGGGCTGGGTGGCATCAGCTCAAGGAAACAATTGATAAGCAACAAAATTGAGGCTAGGTTTTGTGTCTGAAGAGTCAAAGCTCACTGTACTTTCTGCTTCACCCTGTTGCCTCTCTTTTATACTGCGTTCAGAGTACACAAGCAATGCCTATTGTTTCACATCTTGATTGCAGTAGTTGAGGCTTAAAAGAGTCCCAGAATGAACAAGTCTGGGAGACGCTATTGCTATTCAGATGACAAGACAGATATGGAAGTTATTCAGAGGAATGTGCACTAGGAGGGAATGTGGGTCTAAAACTACATGGTTCCCCATAAGGTTGGACTTCACCACAGTCAACTCACTTGGCTGAGCCTTAACTTAAAAAATTGTGTATTGAATTTACTTTTGGCAGCTTTGTTGACATATAATTAGCAAACATACAGTTCTTGAATTTAATTGTGCAGTCCAGTGAAATTTGGTAAATGCATACAGTTGTATAACTCATCAAAGTCACAAATATGGATAGAACATTTGCTTCAGTCCAAAAGGTTCCCTCGTGGTCCTTTTACAGCCATTCCTCCCATCCCTGGAAACCTGGAAACCACCCTGGAAATGGATCTGCTTTTTGACACTGTCTTTTTGCCCTTTCAAGATTGTCTTATAAATCCAGCTGTCTGTAGTCCTTTTATCTGGCCCCTTTCACTCAAGCGCAACCTGAGCCACATCTATAACTAAATAACCAGACCTGTGTAAACCTGTGTGCCCCTTCTGGGCAGGCTTGAAGAGGCTGTGTGCCTTTTTTAAAAGGGGCCCCATCACTACCCGAGTTACGGTGTTGGCACACCCTCTGAGTAAACAGCATGTTCCTGTGGAGCCAGATCTCTCTGGCCTTATTGTTTGCTGCAGTATCCATTAGTGCACATAAAATTGATTACAAAATTCCTAATACTGCTTTTCTCTTTAGTACTATGTGAAGCAGCACTTTTCCCATGACCTGAAGCAATACGTTGAGAATCCTGACAGTTCACTTGCGCAAATCTATCCCACACTGAAAAATGACCTAAGAAATAAGTTAGGCTCCAGGTGAGTTTCCACTAAGAAGACCTGTCTTTGATGTGGCATTACTCCGCACTGGTAATCATTCGTGCTGATACGGTACTGTGGATTGCCTGCTGTGTACAGGCCTGGTTCTGGGGCTGAGAAGTCAATAAGGGAGGTCACAGAGGCAGGTGTAGGCTGCTGCAAAGCTGTAGGGCCGAGTCTCCTGTATCTAGGGTGTCTTTGGTGAATAGCCTTCCAGGCAGGGGGAACCACCTGTGTGAAGACACAGGGTCTTGCGGAGTGCAGCGCATTCTGGGAGTCTTGCCAGAGCTCGTGGCATGCATTGTATGGAGGCTGCTTCTGATTTTGTCAGGTTTTGCCTGAGGAGTAACTTTTTGCTCCGGACTTGGATCTGGTTGCTTCATTTGAGGAGAGAATTTTTCCATTTGACGTTTTTCTTTTCACAGGAAGGATAATGGAACATAAAGTATAATTTTCAAGTTATGTAGTCCTCTCCCCACTTTCCTTCCAGTAACTTTATGACCTTCTTTCAAAACTGAAGGAATTGATCTCCATTGGAGATAAGAATCTCATTTTATTGTGACCACTGGAGGCTAAGTTGAATTTTATCATATACATTCTAGTCAGTATTTTAAATTAGAGGAGATAACCTTTTCTAACTCATTTGTTATCTGATGCTGAATTAGATATTTTAGGTCAAGATCAATTCCCTTAAATCAGGACCTTGGAACTATTGATATTTTGAGTCTGATAATTCTCTGTTGTCAAAAGTAATACTGGCCCTCCACCCAGCTGTGACAATCAAAAATGTCCCTTGTGGACTTGGTGAAGGGAGGAGTCTTGTAAACATAAGTTTCCTCATGTAATTGTAGATTAATGATACCGGAAAAAAAAATGTCCCTTGTGGCAAGGGAAGCAAAATCACTTGACATGTCATCCAATAGAGGTTTTTCCTCCAAGCAGTGAATTGCTCAGGCCTTTCAGTGTTGCTAAAAAAAGGACTCTGGGTTGGGAGTGTTTCCAAAATTGGCAGGGGGTGGTGGGAAGGGAAGTGACCCTGGGGGCGGGGAACAGGAAGAAAAGCTCTTGACTTAGGGAACCAGAATACAACTTTCATACCATGGAATTTTCTTTTTGATTTGTCACTTTCTGTCTTTTCCTTCATATAAAGAACCATATGTGAGCAAAATACATGCATAGGTTTTTACTGAAAAGTCACCTTCCCTGCAAGGCCTAAATGGAATTGCAAACCCCCCTCCCTGTTTCTGCTTTATATTCCTCCATAATATGCATCACCGTCTTCGAATATTCTGTCTAAGCAATGGGTTGTTCAGTAGCCAGATCTTCCCGCCGAAATGTGAACTTTGGGAGCACCTCCAGAAATCTGTTAGGTGAGTCCTCGTCCTCTCGGGGACACAGCCCCACCGAGCTTGGCTTGCAGTTGATGAGGGAGGTGCTGGGGGGCAGAGAGCTCGCCTTGCAGTCTGCCGTGGAAGGAGAAGCTGAAGTGCAGTGGGAAAGGCTCTTTAGAGACTTGGCCTCTGGGTGGATTGATATGTGTTCTTGAATGGATTTAGTGCCTGATAAACAATCAGTGTAAAAGATAAAAAAATAAGCGTGCCTGGTTAATGGATGATTTTAAGAAAACCCTGGCTCCTCAGCCTTCCTGTACCCCAGCTCTTGCTGCTGAACAGTGCTAATCTCTTTCTGATACCTTGGAGCACTTTTCTTGTTTTTTCCCAAAGTGAAATAGGATCTCACCCAGGCAAAGAATGGGTATTTTCATGCCCCGGCCAGGGCTATGGGAAGCTGGCAGCCGTCGGCAGCTCCTAGGGTCTGCTCTCGTTGGTGATCAGGCCTTCTTGGCCTAGGCCTTCTCCTGAGTCTCCGTGTGGAACCAGTTGGCAAAGAGCCTACCAGTAGGCTGAACAAATGTTTGTTCTTTCCTGTGCTCACTGTCACTGGCGTTCACTGCAGTAGGGAGGAGAAAGCCCACTTTAGTTCTCTCTGCTGTATTCCCCCTCACCTCCACGCCCTCTGTGCCCCGCCTCCGCCCAGTTTGTTTTTCATCTCTTTTAATCCCAACTTCCTTTGAGCAACTGCCTCTGCCCTTTGAACCCTGATGCAGATGTTTCCTCTGAAGGGGGTTTCAGAACAGCAGGCATTGCCACTCCAGCAGTTTGTATGATTAAAGGCCAAAAGGCTGCATAGCAGAGGCCAGATGCCAGAGTCATGGGTGGGTGTTTACACCCCAGTTTCTTCTGAATCTGAGCAATCACCTTAAGCAGAGCCACTGCCACCCTTCCTTGTCATTGGTTGGGGGCAGGCCCACCATAGCCTTGGCCTCCCATGTCCACTGGAGATGAGGGTGGTGGTTTTGAAATTGGGAAGTGAACGCTGGAGTGCATGCAGTCTAGTGCCTTTGGCCATTCCAACTTGTTCAACATTGTTCATGTCACTTACCAATTGTGTGGCTGCGGTGCTGTTTGCTGGTGGTAATGACTCAAAATTCAGCAGCACAGCCTTGGAAATCATTCATGTAATCGGTGACTGTTCTGTCAGTTCCTCTTGGCAAGCTCACTGCTCTACATGCCTGGGTCTATGAGTAAATAGAACAGATGTTAAAAAGAAGAAAGACACAGGCTCAACATGGGGTCACTTCTGGGCCACATTACCAAACCAGGCCTGAATGCCTAACCTAATTGCAGTTTCAACCTCTCCCAGAAATCCAGTCAGGAGTTTTCTGGTCAGCCTGGATAAGCTAATGTCACACATGCCCTTTCCATCACCAAAGGAAGGTAAGGTCACCCACCTAATGAGACCCTGATCCTCACCTCCTCTCATATGCACAGATAGCACACGATGTGGATGGCAGGTCCTTTAGGACACTAGCCAGTAGCCATGCCACGTTGCTGGATGTACTGATAAATGTACCCTCTTTTCTGCATGCATCCTGTGCTGTAGAGAAAGTACTCAAGATGTCTCCAAACAAAGGGGCCTGAAAGCACTTTAATCGGAGCACTGATGAGCTGCTCTCAGGCCATGGGCCTCAGGAAGACTAGGAATGAACCATGTCTCTGTTTAAATATAACAGTTGTGTTGATTTCAGTCAACACAGATGATGATTCTGCCTGTGTGGGACTTACAGTCCAGCTTGGGGAGACCAGATTAACGGTATGAACCAGTAAATATATATAGCATACTGGAATATATGACCAGCTGTGGAAACAAAAGTTGGAGCAGATCACAGGGGCACAACAGTGGCAGGTGAACAGATGAACAGATGGGACAGACTGCAGATTTAAGTTGTCAACCTGGGCAAATACCTTCCTCTTTTTCCTAAGCTCAGTTTGGGCCATTCAGAAAGCTTCTTGTGAGGCTCCATTTTTTAAAATTCTTTTTTCCATTTTTCTGAAGAAGGCTGACAACCTTGCTCTGTGTCCTTGGAGCTCATATAGTCTTAGACAATCTTAAACCTGATGGAAGATATCTTTCCCATTTATCATTTGTGTTGGATAAATGAATGAGTGAATGATTGCTCCTCCTGTTGTCTAGTGAGAACATCTGGGCCTAGTTGAAGGAGTTTGCTGTAAGGTGAGGAGAAAATTATGCTTTGCTTTTTGAAGCCTAACTGTTGTGGGTCAGTTCTTTACTTACCACGATGGAGGTTTCTGTTTATCTTAGTCATCATTTGCAGTTTCTGGGTGAGTGTGATAGTGGCTCTGAGTCATCGCGAAGGGGAATGTCTTGATGGATAAGCACATTTGAAAGACCAACCTTTGGGATAGCAACTCTTGAACTTTTCTGGCTGGAATGTGTTCTGCCTCTGGTAAGCTTTGCTGAGTCCTTAATTTAAAGGCTGACATGTTAAAAACAATCTTTGTAATATAGCTGAATAAGAAGAATATGAGCTAAGGGTGCCACTTTATCTGCCTGTTCTAGGTACACTATCACATAGGCTTATCCCCCTTTCCAAGGTCATTTTGTATTTTGTGGACTAAGACTTTCTAACCTGACATTGTTGGGAGTGTTGTGCAGGGGCCTACCAAGTCTGGAAACAGGTGAATCATCATCAGTGGTTTATTGATGATCTACTACAACACAAGATAAAATAGTATGATCCATGTTGCAGACTTTATGGCCACCTCTATCCTATTACAGTCACCAAACATGTAACTGGTGGTTGCTGATAAACCCCTAGAATTAATTTCTTCTGAGTTTGGCTTTCAGCTTTCTCAGCCCCACAAATGATAGTGATTCATAAGTCAGGGTCAAAGGAAAGTCCTGAGTTTTATTTCATGCTTTGAGGCCAGTAATTGGAGATTTGTGCATCATTTCTTCGCCGCAATCATTCAATGAGTGGTCCTTGAATTCCTCATTCTATATATAAGTTCAACTCTACTAGGAGCTTAATGATAGTGCAGTATCAAAACCACAGAATTGGCACTGGTAGGATGTGTTAGTGTAGTTCTGTCCCATTTTGTAACATGTAGATGTAACTGCCACCACGATCAAGAGAAAGACCTCCCTGGTACTACCTCTTTGTCATCCCATCTCCCATCTTCCCACTGTACCTAACTATTGGCAACCACTACTCTTTTCTCCATCTTTATAATGTTCTCATCTGAAGAATGTTATGTAAATGGAATCATATAGTAAGTATGCAGTCTTTTCAGATCTATCCCAAGTTGTTGCATGTATCAATAGTTTGTTCCCTTTTATTGCTGAGAAGTGTTCCATGGTATGGATGGACCCCCCCACCCCCACCCCAGTCTGTTGAATTGCTCACTTGTTGAAGGCCATTCTGGTTCTCTCCAGGTTTGGGCTGTTGTGAATAAAGTTGTTAGGAACTTTCATGTACAGATTTTACGTGAACATTTATTTTGGGGTGTCATTGCTGGGTTGTAACACAGCAATTCACTTTTTAAAGAAAGTGCCCAACTGCCCAATGGCTGTGCCTGTTTACATTCCTACCAGCAGTAGTGTCACTTTTATCTTAGCTATTCTGATAGGTGTTTAACGAATGGTATCTTATTATGGTTTTTAATTTGCATTTCCCCCAATGGCTAATGATGTTGAACATCTTCTCATATTCTCATTTCCTTACATATCCTCTTTAGTGCAATATCTGTTCGTGTCTTTTGCCCATTTTCTAGATTATTTCTATGGTTGAATATTGAGCATTCTTTATATATTCTAGATACTAGTCTTTTGTTGGATGTGTGGTTTGTGAATGTTTTCTCCCAGTCCATAGCTTGTCTTTTCATCATCTTCTCACAGGCTTTCACAGAACAAAAGTTTTTAATTTTCAACTTATCAATTTCTCCTTTTATGAATCCTACTTTTAGTACCAGGTATAAGAGCTCTAAATCCTGAGGAGTGTTCCTTATTTTTTTTCCTGAAAAGCCACATAGTTTTATACTTTGCGCTAAGATCCATGATCCACTATATAGGTGTCTTACTGCTGTGGCACCGTATGTCGAAAAGACTCCCCTTCCTCCAATTATCCACTAAGCCTCCCAGCGAAACTGAACACGGCCGTTCATTCGGGGACAGAGCCCTTGTTCTGCGTAGAAGCGATGTACAGCAGAGGCTGAGCATGAACTGCAGGTCCAGAGGACAAGCGTCTGATGCAAGATAGCTTGTCAGGTCAGCACACACACACACACACACACACACACACACACATTCTCTCTCTCTCTCTCTCTCTCTCTCTCTCTTCATTTTTTGTTCCCCATAGGTAGATTCTAACCAGTCAGTGTGAACAGAGAAGTTCTGGGACAGAACTTCCTTATATTTTATTCTTTTCTTCATGGGTTTCTGGTTTCCCTCCTCACTTTGCTGGGACTCAATCCCAGACAGTCTGTATATATTTCTGTTAAAAGGTGTGCCTCCAATTTGTAGTCTGTGCTGTCTTTTTCCTTTTACTGATTCTCTCACCAAAGTTACACATGGTACATAGCTCATCATTTGAAAGGGTTAAGTGGCTATACATTGAACAGTTTCCTTCCCACCCAGTCCCTCCCCCGAGAAGCAGCTACTGTTTATGTGCCATATCATCTGGTGTCATGTGAGTGTTTTGAAGCTCTAGTTGCTACAGAAGGCAGTTTCTCTTTCTCAGTACTTCCCTCATTTGAGTCCACCCAATAAGTAACCCTACTTCAGACTTCACCATTTTACCAGTTTTTACCGACCTCTTAGAAAGGATGAAGTCATTTAAAATTAAAATGTTACATTCTATTATTTTGTAAGGAGTGCCCCCTATATTATGAGACACGTGTCCATTCACAAGCCTCTATCCTCCTTGTATTCCCTCTAAGTCCTTGGTTAAATACTGCCCAGGAATGAATGAATGAATGAATGAAAGAGAGAAAGAGAAAGAAAGAAAGAAAGAAAGAAAATGAATGACTAGATATAGATAAATGATAGATATTCCCACCAAGGGGAAGGAGAAGTGGCCCTTGGGAACACAAGGAGGATAGAGGCATGTGGATGACAAGGTGTAGTAGTCACAGCCCTACCAGTTGGGAAGGTCTTTCCTCACCGCTGTCTTTGAGGGACACCCCTCCATGTGGCTGGAATGCAGCTGCCATCCATTTTCAGCTTGTACCCAAATATGAAATTGGACCTTCCAGAAACCAAGCTCAGGCCTGTTCCTCTTATTTCCAGCTGGCCATAGTGTTTTTTGTTTGATTATTTTATCTGGGGTGGGTGGGGGACACTCTCAGAGGTTTTCACTTGGCCTTTCCCACTGTAGTAGCTCTTACCCAAAACCCTGCCATGACATAGAAAATTATCAGCATCCCAAAAAGTTCTATCATGCTCCCTCCCAGCCCATCAGACGCAGCTGAATTTTTTTGCTGAATTTTCCTTTTTCTAAAACCTCATAGATTGTATCATGTAGTGCTCTTTCTTTCACACAATGTAGTGCTTTTGAGATCCATCCATGTTGCTGCATGTATTGGCGTCTAGAGCCTTTTATTGGTAAGTGTGTATGAAGTGTAAGTGAACTCTGGGGTTGGTCCCACTTTTCAACTATTATGAATAAAGCTCTGATGATCATTCGTGTACAAGCCTTTTCTGTTGGGTGGGTACCTAGAAGTCGGATTGCTGGGCCACTGGCAAAGGTGTGTTTCACTTGCTACAAGAAGCTGCCGGAACTCTTCTCACCTGCAGCCGACGCATTCAGCGCTCCTAGCGCCAGCACGTGGTGTCCCGCGTCACTTCCACGTGAGCTTTCCTAGGCCGTTTGGTTTGCCACATGGCTTATTGGCTGCTCGTATGTTCGAATCTTTGGTTCATCTTTTCATTGCTTGTGATCTTGTTACTGAGTTGTAAGAGTTCTTTCTATGTTCTGGGTCCAGGTCTTTTGTCAGCTATAGGGACTGCAGGTTTTTACTGGCAAGCTGTGTTATGCCTTTCTAGTTTCTTAAGTGTCTTTTGATGAGAATTTTTTAGTTTTGATGAAGTCAATCATTTGCTCTTATGATTATTGCTCTCTGTGTCCGCCAAACCTCTAACTACATCAGTGGAGTGCTTGATGAACAGATGTTCTTAATTTTAAAGTGTTTGTCCTTTTAATTTTCATTTTATAGGATTTTATGTAAGACATTTTGGCATACCTTGAGGGTCTGAGGCTGAGCTCGGTTTTCTTCCCTGTCACATTTGGGGCTGTAATCCCTCTGGAATTTGTTCTGTATATAAAATGACGTGGGAATCAACATTTATTTTTCCTGTATGCTTATCTGGTTGATCCATCCTTGTCCCACTGCACTACAGTGCCACCTTTGTGTGCGGGTCTGTTTTCTTCACTCTCCGTTTTTGCAGCACGTCAGTTAATTTGGAGAAACAGCACCTAACAGAAAACTGTATCAATGCAAACTTGAGGAGTAACCGTGGGTTTTCAGCCTCTGCTGCTTGCCTCATCTACTGCTCTGCTGTTTTCACCTGACAGGCAGTGTCGCACCAGTTGAATGCCATGACTGAGGACATGTACACCAATGGGTCTGCCACCCCGGGTAGCCCTGTCCATGCCAAGGGGCAGGAGGTGCGGAAGGTGCGACTCATACAGTTCGAGAAGGTCACAGAGGAGCCCATGGTAATCCCTTGTCATATTCTCATCCACTGCTTACTCTCCACCCCATGGGTCACTGGGCTACAAGAGGAAGCGGCCAGCTCCCATATTGTCTCTTCATCCCCATCTCGGGCTCCTCCTCAAAGGCCTTCAGGCCTGTTCTAGTTGAGGGCCACCCCAGGTACAGATGGAAAGTACTTCTCCTGAGAAGTCGCCTTAAATTGTCTCTTAAAGATAGCCTCAGGAAGAACTCAAAATCTTACTTTGCCATTGTCTTTATTTCAGGGAATCACTCTGAAGCTGAATGAAAATCAGTCGTGTACGGTGGCAAGAATTCTTCATGGTGGCATGATTCATAGACAAGGTAGGACCTAGGGATTCATTCAGGGATTAATCATCTACTCCCTGTTCACTGGTGAGGAACATGAAGTTTATAATGTTCAAAACTTGGAGCATTTGTGTGTTTGGTAAGAGACTTTTTGTGGCTTAATAACTGGCTTTTTAGAATAATTATGTGTTCAGGTCTTCATGTGATTTTCCCAGTGCCACCACCATCTCTCCCTCCAAGCATTCTTCTACACTTCTTATACTGATATTTTTCCAGTGAGTTAATACTTAAGCAATTCCTATATGCGACCGATTGCATTAGACTTTGAATACATAGCAGTGAAAAAAACAGACCTATCTCTGCCTCCTGGAGCTAACAGTTCAACTGAGAAAATAAAAATTGAACAAATAATTACAAGTAACTTTTATCTCCTTAATGCGAAGGTACCATCAATTTTCAGATGCATCGTATAGTAAAAGCTGTTCTGGGAATGAGGAGAGAACAGAGTAATATATTAAGATATGACATGGTTTTAGTAGGTGATAGCCTGTTTTTACCCACCAGATTCATCCCAGGCTTTGAGTCCTACTCCATTAGCTCCTGCCCTTTTATGTTTAGTTAAGCCTCTTATTAAAATCTAAGGTAGCATAAATATTGGTAATAATATTACCTTGACACATCTCTTAAGGGAAATCCAGACATTCCATTCTCTCCTGGCTGAATGTTTTGAATCCTGAGTGTTTCACACGATCTGTTGTATAACATGCTCTAGACCTTGGTTTCTTTTCTGTGGTGTCTTGTGTTATACTTTTGTGGGCTGATTTTTCATTTCATGGTAGGCTCCCTTCACGTCGGGGATGAGATCCTAGAAATCAATGGCACAAATGTGACCAATCACTCGGTAGATCAGCTGCAGAAGGCGATGGTGGGTATTTCATCTGCTGCTGTCTTTGTAATGTGTGGATCCAGTTGGTATCAGTGTACCTCACTTTTCTGTCCAAGTCTTTATACCTCATTTAGGGGACTCTTACCACTGCTAATCTTTCTTCTGTGCAAGAAATGACAATTCTCTGCTTTCCTTTAGTAAACCTTGAGAACAAGGCAAATAGCCCAGAGCATCTACCTAGAAAGAACAGTGGACTAGATGCTGGAAGGCCTCAGTCTTTAATGGCAGCTCTGAAACCCTGGTCTCCTTTATACTAGCCCTGCAATTTTGAGCAGGTGGATTTAGTTCTCTGAGTCATCTGTACAATGAAGAGAGTAATCCCTATTCTTATGTCATAGATTTGTTATGAACAGTGAGTGGGATATTATAAATGAAAAGTTGAGTGTGCTCTTTAAATTCGGCTATTTGTCAAGCACCTACTATGTGCCAGCAACTCGGGAAGAAGTGTCATTTGAACCAGAACGTGGTTTTTCACTTGAGACAGAGATGAGGGAATTGAAGAGTCACATGGCTGTTTGAGGTCAGAGTTTCAAAATATGCTACTGTCATAAAAAAAGAGAGACAACCAGACAGCAAATCATCCAAGTCAGTTTTCCTTACAATTCTATTTCCCCTTTTGTAATAGAAAGAAACCAAAGGAATGATCTCATTAAAAGTAATCCCCAACCAGCAAAATCGTCTTCCTGCATTACAGGTAGGTGGCGCTATTTTCTGTTGTGATGATGGCAGGATTCAGGTCCTGTGTTGTGTCCTTTGAGATTTAATTGAAGTGATGGGACTTTAACTTTTAAGTTTTAAATATCTAAAAAGTGCTCTCTGAACTAAATATCTGTACAAACAGGCAGGCATCTTTCTGGCCACTGACTGGCTTGACTATCACTTGGCCTGCCTGTTTGTAATAGATGTGGAAAGAAAGAGAATGAAGAGATCATTCACAGGAAGAAAAATACAAATAGGCATTGAACATATGAAAAAATGTCCAGTCTTAACCAGTCATCAAAGAAATGCAAAATAAAATATGTGTGCGATATCAGTTGCCACCAAGCAAATTGATATTTTCAAAAACGATAGTAAGCCCTGTGATTAATAGTGCCAAAGGAAAGAGTCTTTTTGAGCAGTTACTCAAAATTTATTGAGAGTTTACCATGTACAAATTACTTTGCTAGAAAATACAGGTGATATAAAGAGCAGTAGGCACATTCCCAGTCTACACACAGCTAGCCATTGGCGGAAGAAAGAAATAGCTGAAGTTTTTTTTTAATAGTAACTCTGACATTTGTAACACAAGTTCCTTATACTATGATGGTATGATTTTCAAGTAAAGTTTTTAAACTAACTTTTTGTACTTGTGGGCATACATACAACATACATAAATCATAAATATAAAACTAGATGAATTTTCACAACCTGAAGACAAGCATGTGACCACCAGCTCGAGACAGAAATTTATAAAGATTGAATCATACAGTATGAATTCTTTTGTGTGTCATTTCATTCACTCAGTTCAAATGCATTCATTTGAAATTGTTCATAACATCTTAGTATAATAATCTTTTAAACATTTCTAGGATTTCTGTTTGGGAAGATGTGTGTTCTCTTTTTTCTTAATCAGCCTGAACTCTATTTTCTGTTTCATTTATTCTGCTCTTTATTATTTCTTTCCTTCCTTCTTTGGGTTGTATTTGCTCACCTAATGTTCCTATCAGAGATAACTGGTATTAAGTTTACTTAACATACCTGTGAAAAGATTCTCCAAGGAAATACATGCATTTCAGATAGTAGCTGCTTTGTTGAGAACAGACATCTCAGGCCTAATAACCATAAGCCTGTTGCCCCAGAAAGGCTGTCATGCCTTCTTGTTGGGGTATCAGGCTGACCCTCTGTGAACAATTTGTTCATTCAGTTCAGACCCTACTTGTTGACAGCTGAACTTCCCACTTCCATGTGTTGATACTGGTGCTCCTTTTAAAACTGCTGCTGTGGTTCCCCTTGCCTTCTTTTTCAGATGTTCATGAGAGCTCAGTTTGACTATGATCCCAAAAAGGACAACCTGATCCCTTGCAAGGAGGCGGGACTGAAGTTTATTACTGGAGACATTATCAAAATCATTAACAAGGATGACAGTAACTGGTGGCAGGGGCGGGTGGAAGGCTCCTCCAAGGAGTCAGCAGGATTGATCCCTTCTCCTGAGCTGCAGGAGTGGTGAGCCACTTGTGTACAGGTGGAATCTGAGGGCAGAAGGGAACCGTGCCTATCACAAATAATTGGTCAGCTTAAAAAAATTTGTCATCTTGGGTGTAGTTTCTGTTACTTGACCAAGTCAGTGTCCCCGCTTCCTTGGCCTAATGGGTGAGGTGGGGGTGACAATGAGTTGATAAGCTTGACTGGTAGGCCATTACAGGTTCAAGAGCCTGAATAACTCTTCATTTGTCTGTTGGGCCTTTGTTTCCTCAAAGCACAAGGACAGGACTGCCTCCAAGGCTAGTGCCCTTCTTGAGAACATCTGAGTCCTGCAGAAAAGTCACATTTTAAGCATGTGTCCTTTATGCCAATTCCTGGCACATAGAAAAGATAATTCCTATCCTTAAGGCAGATTGCGCACTTGGCCTAGGCTATACTACATGGCCATAGGAGTGGCAGAACCAACCTCCACACAGAACAATTCCAAGTGATTCTACATCTCCATACTGGCCATCCCCTCTGCAAAGTTAGCTCTGTTGAAAAGATCACAACCTCGAGTGGTGTTTTTCACATACCAGGCCTTTAGTTTTAAGCTAAATTCCGATTGACCTCATGTCCGGGGATGATACAATGGAAGGAGATCATAAACATGGCACCTAAACATGGGAAGTGCTTTATAGAAATAAACTATTAGAATTAGAGCAACAAAGGAAATACAACTCCAGCCCTGCATGATACTAGTAAAGGGTCCAAGCATGTTGGCCTTGGCTTCTAGGCCATTTTCAGAGGCAACACCTAGTGAAGAACATTGCAGGATTGGGAGCTAGAGGTCACAAAGCAGCAGATGGCAGAGGAGGCTTGAGAGCACAGTGATGTCCAAACTGTGAGCCATATTGAAGGAGGTGTAAAATCAATTTAGTGGGTTGCAACAAGTTGTTTTTTTTTAATGAAATCAAACGAAACTACTATAATGTTAGACATATGAGAGACACTGATTGGAGATGAGAGACCAAAGGAAAAAGACAGAGGGCCTTCGAGACCAAGAACGTGTCTCAGAACGAGAGTGAAGGAATGGGAGAGGGAGAGGGAGAGGGAGAGAAGGGGCCAAGGCAGATCTGCCTGGAGGTTTAGTGTAGAAGGAACAGGAGTCTCTTAGCCCTCTCCCAGCACAGGTGAATGACCCTGGGCTTGCATAGTGAGTGTCTGCCAACATCCTTGGTGATCTTTTCCTACTAGGCGTGTGGCAAGTGTGGCTCAGTCTGCTCCCAGTGAAGCCCCGAGCTGCAGTCCCTTCGGGAAGAAGAAGAAGTACAAAGACAAGTACCTGGCCAAGCATAGCTCGAGTAAGCTTCCCAGGCCTCCTTTCTGTGGCTTCTGGGCAGCAAAGGGGAGATGGTGCAGTTCACAGTGGAACATACATGATACAGAAAGCATGCCATTTCATGTGGTTCTCCTTAAGTACATTCATCTTCCCAAGCTCACTGCATTTGGCGAGACAGTGCCAGTCCATGTAAAGGCAGGTTGGTGATGTGCCCCCACCTGCTCATCATTCTTACCCCTCAGGTAACTGACTGAACAGCCTGTGAGACCTTTCTCAGTGTCATTGTCTGTGCCTTCACCTTGACCAGCTGCAAGATCTGAGCAGCCCCAGAGAGGGGCATATTTTTCTGAGAACTAAATCTGGCTTTTTTACCTACTGTGGTTGGTAAAACACTAATATTATAAATGGGTTCAAACAGATTATAGATAATGAATAATTATCTGCCATTTATTAAATGTCTCCATCCTGCTGGGACCAGTCTAGATAAAGACAAGAGCATGAGCAAATCACAGAACCTGAAATCACCTGGCATTTCAGGAGCCTGCAAAGAAGTGGGTGTTCCAGAGCCTCAGTGGCGGGCGAGGGGAGGAGCCCGAGCAAGGCCAGGGCCAGGGCCAGGGCAGGAGGAGCCTTGCCCACCGTCCCTAGTGACCCTGCAGAGCAGTGGGGGATGAACCTGGCACACAGGTGTGGCAGGTGGGAAGGGCAGGGGGTTAGGTTAGGAGCTCCTACAGTGGTCCTTGCCAACATCCTAGCATGGACAGTTGGTCTCAGTCTTCATCAGTCCTTGGTAAGATGAGATTAAGTTTGGTTTGCCCACCGGTCTCCACCCATTTACCTACCTTTCCAAACCTAAACAGGATCATGTCACGCCCTTGCTTAGAACCCCCTCATCACAGTCCAAATGAATACAGTCCAAAGTCCTTCCTCCCCAGCCTTGCCTGCCTCTGCTCCCTGCTGCGTGGGATGTGGCCAGGCCTACGGGGTTTCAGTTCAGTCTCCCTCCTTACTGCCTGAACCCAGACCTCTCTCTATTCACCCAGCTCTGGAAATGACCATTGCTTGGCTTTCCTTTTCTCTAGTTTTTGACCAGTTGGACGTTGTTTCCTACGAGGAAGTGGTTCGGCTCCCTGCGTTCAAGAGGAAGACCCTGGTGCTGATCGGTATCTTCTTGTTGCTCCCACGTTGCTTTGCTAGTTAAGAGTACATTTCTGTCCTCATTTTCCTGCCTGTGGCATATAAACCCCCTCCTTCAAAAAAAAAAGCTGTGGGAAAGAAACAGGACTGAATTCCCTGGGTTCTCTGAGTCCTTATGGGTACCCCATCTGGGTTCGTCATCTAAGTTTTTCAGCAATTAATTCTTTTTGGTGCGTGGCTCAGCTCCTGTCTTTAGATTTAAAACATTAGTTGCCTAGAGGATTTGTATTAGGGTTCTAGTGAAATTTCCAATAAAAACACTGGCTTCAATTCAGTTCCATTGATTTTGGAGAATTCAGTAAAGCAAGTATCTTTAGAAAACAAACAGAAAACGCCATGTGTTATCTGGCTCCTTGGTGTAAATGACAGTTATGTGCTGAGTCCTGACCATTAGA
The DNA here is from genome assembly GCF_030020395.1 of Manis pentadactyla. Lineage (NCBI taxonomy): Eukaryota > Metazoa > Chordata > Mammalia > Pholidota > Manidae > Manis > Manis pentadactyla. The sequence goes on from NC_080038.1 coordinate 147,146,987, forward strand.
GCCTCCTCCCCAACTGGGAAACAAGGGCCTGGAGCCCCAAATCCTCCTGATGGCACCACACTGGCTCGCTTTCACCGGTGGGCGATTTGGGGCACTCTGAGAGATGTAAACCCATATCCCATTTCTGCTCCTGTTCCCACCTTTGTCTTTGGGTAAAGAAACAGAAGCCTTCATCAGAATCAGCAACCTTGTTTCTCTCTTCCAAGCCTGCCTTCTTTCCCTACACAGGAGCCAGTGGGGTGGGTCGCAGCCACATTAAGAATGCCCTGCTCAGCCAGAGCCCGGAGAAGTTTGCGTACCCTGCCCCATGTAAGTAGCTATGGGGGCCTCAGAGGGTGATTTTATTTTAATGTTTGATCATAAAAAGAAAACACAATTTGGAAAGATACCAGTTTGTACCCATAATGACTCGAGCTAACAAAGTATGTTGTTTTCTTACTGTTCTCTTCCATGCTGTTTGTCTGCATAACAGAAGCAAGAGTAAGACATTTTTATCCTGTTTTAAAAAAGTGAATAATATTCTTAAAAATGTATTACTTTTTTCATTTTACCTTATGTTATAAACATTTTATCATGTGCCTATATCACTTTGAAAACTCTCTTCCAGTTCATTGAGTGGCTGTGCTGTAATTTCCTCAGCTATCCCACAATTGTTTGATGTCTAGGCTGCCTCCAGTTTTCATAAAATGTCTTCTAAATCAGAGGTGATCAGGAAAGGCACAGACCATCTTGGCAGCTGTCCTAGTAGGAGAATTGAGCCAGTCAGTGGGAAGGTGAATCTGCATAGTATGGTTGTGTGTATTCCGAGGAAGAGATACTGCTAAATCAAAGTAGAGAGGTGGATTCTAAACCTGATATTAGTATTTTTTATTCCTTGCTTCTCTGTTTTGCCTTTAGGGACATAGTGACACAATGGGGGCAGAAAGCAGATGGCCCACAGATCTGTTTTTAAAATATTTCCAACTATCATTTCTCTATTTCTGAGCCTTGATATACCTGGGGTTGGTGGTTTAAGAGATGTAACTTCATAGAGAGAAAATGGTGATAGGAATTTTATAAGTTGGGCTTTGCCTCTTAAAAGTTCAGTGGGTCCTGCAGGGAATTTCCTGGTCTGCATCATCTGTCATCAGCCCTTCCAACTCAGTTAAATGCTGCATGAAAGGCAGCTAGGGCTTCAGTACAGTCACGGTGCTCCAAGCCCTTAGGAGGTGGTTCTTGTGCACAGATACAACACGGCCACCTAGGAAGAGTGAGGAAGATGGGAAAGAGTACCACTTCATCTCCACAGAGGAGATGACAAGGAACATCTCTGCCAACGAGTTCTTGGAGTTTGGCAGCTACCAAGGCAACATGTTCGGCACCAAATTTGAAACAGTGCACCAGATTCATAATCAGGACAAGATTGCCATCCTTGACATTGAGCCCCAGGTGGGTAGCCATGGAAAGGCAGAAGTGGATGGGGAAGGGGCTGCATAAGAGCAAAGCTCACGGGAATCTTCAGGGAGCTCAGGTGGGGTCACCTGGAAGAAACAGTGGTACTGGGAATGATGGAAAGAGTATTGGGCTTGATGAAGCTCACAGATGCTTCTTAGAAGGAATCTGTCATGATGGCTAACTCTTTTTTTTCTTCTTTTCTTCCTCTCTTTTAGACCCTGAAGATTGTTCGGACAGCAGAACTTTCACCTTTCATTGTGTTTATTGCACCCACTGACCAGGGCAGTCAGGTAGGAACGAGGTGGTAGTGCAGGGCAGATGGGGGTTCACTCTCTGGGCCTGCCTAGACTGGGACATCAATCTAGATTATTGGCCAGACTGCTTGTTACCACATCTCCCATGAGCCTCCTGGCTCCTGCCATCCTTCCTGCAAGGCCAAGAAGCCAAAAGCCATATGCATGTTTGTTTCATTCAGCAGTTATTAAACTACTACCTAGGCCAGTGGCCACGCTAGGTAACAGGGACAAAACAAATCAGACACAGTTGTTCCCAAAGTGGGCAGGGTCCAGTGACAGAGATGGACTATGGGGCACATCCTGACACTGGTGCAATTTCAGGAGCTGTGAAGGTGCAGGCTGGCATGGGGCATGGCTGAGGGGAGAGACAGGGCAGGAGGAGGCTAGTTCCTACCCACTCCACACCTACCCTACATGTACTTTGCCACACCTTGATTTTTCTCCAAACACAATGGAGATCTCCCCATATTAGGGTATAGAGAGCTGCTTCAGTGTTACTGAGTGGCTGCATGGTCTCCCATTAAGTGTATGTAGTATAGTTATTTAGCTTCACCATTCCTTTCTTAACGGCTATTTTTCATGTTTTAAAACTTTGACCATTATAAATAGCACTGAAATCAATGGCCCTGTACATGTGACATCTCACATGTGTGCAAATGTATCTAGGAGAAATTCCAGGCAGGATTGCTGGGTCCAAGGATGCATACATTGGGAATTGGGAAGGAGATTACCTGAGAGAGTGCTTGCTTCCCCTGTGCCAGGAGCATGTTATCCAAAGTTTGAGTTGTGGCCAACCTAATAGGGAAAAATGGAATCTCATTGTACATTTATCTTTTACTATTAGCAGTTGAGTATCTTGGCAGACTATTAAGGGCCATTTGTATCACCTTTTCTGTGCACTACCTGATCCTGTCCTTAAGTTTTTCTGTTGAGTTACTGGTCTTTTTCTTACTGATTTCTAGGATTTCTGTGTTAGGGTAATTAGCCCTTTGTGATATCAGTTGCAAATAGGTTTTCCCAGGTTGGCTTCTCTTCTGCATTTTTACTTTAGTGGAGCTAAATTATCAGTCTTTACATGGCCACCTGGTTTGGGGTCCCACAAAGAGGCCTGGGGTTGTAAGTCCCCCTTATCCTTGCCCTGGGATTGCAGCTCTGGAGGTTGGTCAAAGCCATGAACTAGGAGATGCTGTTTAAGTCCATGCCATTGATCCTGAGAGCTCTGATTATTTGTAATTGGGGTTAGTTTGAGATCCTCTGAGAATTGCAGTGCTCTTGATCGCCTTTCCATGCTCTACCCTGTTAACATTCTCAAGCAAGGTCTGCAGGGTTTGAGTCTTTAAGCAGGTGACTCAAGAGTGGGCAATAGTCACAGTCAATACCCACTTAAAGGCTGTCACAATACAGCTGGGTGTGCTGCAGCCTGCTTCATCTGTGGCTCTTTCTCTACTTATAGACGGAAGCCCTGCAGCAGTTGCAAAGGGACTCAGAAGCCATCTGCAGCCAGTATGCTCACTACTTTGACTTCTCACTGGTCAATAATGGTGTTGATGAAACCCTTAAGAAATTGCGAGAAGCCTTTGACCAGGCGTGCAGTTCTCCACAGTGGGTGCCTGTCTCCTGGGTTTACTAAGCTTGCAGAACAGGGTAGGGCAGACTACCATATGCCCTCCCCTGCGTTTGGAACTCCATTCCCCTTTAAGACAAACAGGGATACTTCAGCTACTTTTGTGTCAGCCTTCAGCTCTCTGCTACTATCCTAATTAAGCCAGTGGGTGTCAGTCATACTCAAGTTCCTGAAGGTCTGGGCTCTGATTTTCTTGATAAATGGGGTCCCAGTTTGATTTCAAAAGGATCTCTGGAAACTGGGGCCAGAAGTGCTATCCAAATGCAGCTGCTAATCAGAGATGGTACACATGTGAAGGAAAAACAATGGACCCTGTCCCCTTAAAGCCCACACTCACCTCTAGTTACACTGGGTATTTTACTTGTCTTTACTTTGAAGCTTTTAACTGCAACTCTAATGAGAACGAAACATTTGTGCAGTAGGATGATGCCCGCTCTAGGGAAACTCTCAGAAGCAATAAAAGTGTTGCTGTTAAAATGCCAGTGACCTTGTAACTGTTTTTACCTACACAAGCCTGTACAAAGGGAAGCTCTTGGAGGATGGCACCAAATCTAGATGCCTCTTCTGGGTTCAGAAGTTTCCCTCAAGCCTGTAAATCTTGAGTCTAGAGGTGAAAATAATGCCACCTCCACGTGAAAGCAGGGTATCCATGTTTTGTGTGGGGAGGCACCCTGCATTGGCAGGTGTGGAAGGAGGAACATATGTACACTGTACAAACACACACTTTGAGAGCAAAGGCAGAGGGGATCATCTGCCTGCCTTGGGTATGACATGCATTTCTTGCAGTGTTTTTGCTAGCTTTTCTCCTGGCAGCCTCTTCTTTTAGCTCTCTTCAGGGACATGGTCTTTAGA